>NC_084964.1:4782613-5126363 GCF_949316205.1 Platichthys flesus | reverse complement strand
TACCTGATCTAAACTTGCTTCGTATCAGTATGGAGTGCTCAGAGCCCAGAAGAGTCATAATGCTTACAGTACAGTTCCAGTGTTCAAAAGTTGCAAAATAGAGTCACTCAAGAAGTGGTGCACACTTCCAACCCCCTGGCCAGCTCTGGACCCCAGGCTGAGATGAGAAGGAGCGGACCAAGCCTGCCTCATGAACAGCTCTGGAGGAAAACTATTATTAGAAAAAAAAATTACACACACAGACACACACACACACACACACACACAAACAGGCTTTTGAGTTGTAGCTCTCTCAGCCAGTGTGCACACCAGCTGCAGCCGTCGACTCTGTGCTGCTTTCTCTTCCTGCTGCCTCCTCTCTGCTCTCTCTCCCCTAGGGGCTGATGTGGGAGTGTATCGAGTCTGTGGGCCGGTGAAGCTTTGGTCCCATCTAGCTGAGAAGCTCTGAGCAGGGCCAGGGACAGCACAGAGAGATATGCCCCAATCGGGGAGGGGCCATTCGGCCAGGGTTTCCTCTAAGCCACGCCTGCCGGAGCCTGGAGGCTGGACAGGGCTCGGCTGATGACTTCTTCCTTCCCTGCCACCAGTATAAATATATCTGCCTATCAGCTATGCTGCCTGTCATTAGAGAGGGAGAGTAGGGGTGAGATAGTGGGAGAAAGATCAAGATAGAGACCCAGAGAGTGATTATGGAGCAGCACTACAGCCAGGTGGGAGAGAGTGGGAAAAGCAGGGATGGCAACAAGTTTCCCTTCTGGTCTTGTGGAAGCAGATCACTTTAGATCATCAACGATCAGCAGACAGAAAAAGCTATGATAATCCACTTTACAACACAGAGCCAGCCCCAAACGGCAAGAGGACAAATTTAACAACTAGCAGATGAACATTTATGAACATTTAGATTTGTGGGAGTCAGTTACTTCCTGCAGCATCCACTGGCAAAATAAACTAAAAGAGGCCTGAATAATAGTTTCTGCCGTTTTCACACCTGACGTTCTGAACCATGGTAGATGTCAAATTTTGGGGTTTCACAAAGTCATTTAGTGATAAGATTAAAGTCTGAAACATTTTTTTTACTCTGCAGAGAAACAAAACGTTGGTTAATTTGATCTGGACAGAGACACACCCTGTTCTTCTGGTTCGGATTAAACTGAAAAATCCGATGGTCCGGACCAAACAAGGTTGGTGTGAAATCCCCCTTAGAGCAAGACATAATCATGAATCCATTTCAAAGCTAAAAACTAGCTCTCTGGTATTATAAGCCATACCAACTTAATAAAGAAAGGATAAGCTTTGGTATACACCCCAATCAGGTGATGTTAACTGTTTTACAGGGTTTTACCAATACTATGAAGTCATTCACACCACATGATGGCAACTGTTAATCTAAATTAGCTGTAGATCATGTCTTTAATGTCATTGGCAGCCAAAGTGAATACATAAACACATTATCATACAAACATTAAATACCATAATAATATATGTGAACATGTTTTTTATTCTATTTAAGCTTTTGGTCATGTCTATAGTCCTAAATTATGTAATTTTCTGACGTTAATCACCTATAATATGACATCACATGATATAGAATCATTTCCTGATCATTACCTTTGACTTTTGACCTTTGACTGATGGGCTCCAAAAATGATTAAGCTAGACACAACCTTAAAGCAATATTTCAACCGAATGTTTTGTACATATACTACAACTTATATGGTACATGTGGTTTTTCCCCCATTTTATTAATCTATATCTTTAAGAAACTTTACTATAACTTTACTAAATTTACTATAACATAATAAAGGGCACTCCTGAATGTTACCATTCACAAAGTGGGCTTCTAAACATGTTGTTAAAGCAGGCGTATGAAGGTCCTTCCCGCATAAGGACTGGTATACTTTCTGTGTGTCTGGGCCTTGGTTTGCATTGATATTGTTGATATCTGGTGAAAAATAAAAGCTGCATTACATTTGGAAACATTCTCCTAAATAAAGCTCAGTCGGTTGGTTGTGCTCTTCTCGCACTTTCATTTATCGATGTACAGTGAAAGGTATGATCAGCTGAGCCGGGTCAACGCATCCAGCAGCTGAGAGGCAGGAGGTTTATCTTATCAGCTGTGTGATAGCAGATTCTCCAGCCTGGACTCAACAAGGCATCCCTGCCTCCGGCTCCCACATACCAGCCAAACATTTGTCAGAGCAGCTCTGTGCCCACTCTCCTCTGAGGGCGGCGTGAGCCAACTGCAGCTCCTGTGCATCGCAGAGCCTCCCAAACGTCCGTCAACACAGGACGTCAGCTGGACACACCGAGGATTTGTCTGAGGTTGTTAGTGCCCTGAATTCAGTCCAGTGTAGTATAGCAACTAAACATGGAAGCTAAAAACATCCCAAACCACCTGAAAATACAACACGGTCAAGTGATGTGGGACCCTCTTTTGTGTGTTGTTACTTTTCTTACACAACAGGTGTAATGGGATTTTGACACCTGCTGAGAATGTCCTGTCCTGACATACACTGTACAAACGGCTGCTCAATATTCATGTCATCATCATATCCTATTTTGTATTTTTTCTTATCCAATTTAAGATCTATTGACATTTATTGACCGGTCCCCAAGGTTATTAAACTTTTATCTTTATCTAGTAGCAAAGAGTAAAGCGACTGTATAACATGTATGACAGAGCAGAAGGATTCACAGAATGGATTTCATTTTTTTGAAGCGCTCCTCCTGTCTTCATTTCATTCTTCCCTCCATCTGATCTCTAAGCCACTACTCTTACCAAAACATTGACCTTCTACTTTGTTTTTCCCCATGAGCCCGGCAAAACTATTGTCCCAAAGCTGTCACTTCCTTAAAATATCCACTGGTTCCCTCCCCTGCCTCTTCTCCATTTGCTAAATAAAAAAGAAAACCAAAGAGAAGTGTGTGATTGCTATGGGCCTGTTCTCCACATGGTGTAAAAAGCACAGTCGCAGGGACTAATCAGTCATCGAGAGCTTTGTCCAGCAACAGCTCACTGCTTCTGCCTCGCCGCAATCCCATTTTAATCTCTTCACACCATAAACACTGCTCGCCTTTTGTTGCAGCGGGGTACTACACACAGTGGCGGGATGCACACACCAAAAATATATAATAATTGAACGTGATAAATGACACAATTGACACAATTCCTGCTTGCTGTCAAGCTGCGCGCTGACATGTGCTGGAGCGAGCTGCAAAAGCCAACACGACACTCAAGTCAAATATTTACATAGACGCCTCTCAGGCTGAAAATCTATTACTGACACTCTCTGGTCCATTTGTCTTGTGTCTGTGTGTGTGAGCAGTGAGCGAACGCACACGCAAATCACACAGGCACACACATACACACAAAGTTGTTCATGGCCGTCTTAATTAGCAGGTGAAAGCGCTTAAAGGGAAGGTCTGTCAGAGGGTTTGACAGTGTACACACAGCGTCTTGGAGAGATTCCTGAAGAGGTCACCCAGCCCTGGCTTAATCCTCCCCTTTAATTGGGCCCTATGTCAATGGACATGACAAGTCTCATCTGAACTGTCTCAAGCACACACATGTGCGGCTCCAGAGTGTGTGTGTGTATGTGTGTGTGTGATAGGAAGACAAAGAGAAAAGTGTCCGGCTTATACACCAATTAGACAGATGTGAAAGGACGTTCTGTACATTATACAGTAAGCGTGCAGCAGGGTGTGATGCTCCAACCCCCCCTTCACTCTGCTGTATGATGCACATTTCAAAACATTACACATGTCATGTAATGAATCAAAAGTCTTGTATAGAGCATTTGAGAATCAGACATAAAGCAACAGGACGTGTTTATTGGCCGACTGCTCAGACATCTAGATCAAAAAATGACTGTTAGTGTTTTGGGTGATTTCTTGTGTTTTAGATAAAGCAGATGGGACTAGTTAAAAAGGCCAAAATATCATAAAAATGATTCCCAGCAAGGGAATTACAAACAATTGTTACACATGATGTGTCTGGGATTTTTTTTTTTTTTTTTTACAAGATCGTCATCACGGTCTGTTCCAATAAGTGATGAGTCATTGGAATGTAGGGCCCCTACATTGTAGCTGCTGATAGGAACAGGCACGTATTTTAATGCCCGATATATCTCTGATGTTGTGCCATTCCCTGGACTCCAGCTGTCCTTCAGCCGTTTAGCCTGAGAGAGTGTCACAGGAGGAAGTGTACTGGAATGCATTCTCCAGTGCAGTGTGAATGGAACATGTGCTGGACACTGTGCAAGCTGCTTTGTAAAGCATGTTCTCAGCTGCTGTAGTGCAGCAAGACAGAGGAAATTCTCCTCCTTCATCGCTTTGTCTTCATCTTTGCTGTCAGCCCATCTCTCCTGCCTGCCTGCAAGCCCACTTCAATGGAGGAGAGAGACTGAAGCAAGCAGGAGAAAGGCTGAATTACCAAAGGGGCCAAAGTGGCCAACCAATTTTGAGTTCGGTACAAATCATTTTGACAATTTTTTCGCTAAAATCCATTCAGGCAGATTTTGCTTCTTAGTCTTGTTGCCTGTAGAATTGTTCTGATTGTCGACAAGTTCCATGAGAAAACCAATTGGCAATGCAATGGTTATGACTCAGGAGGTATCAGCAAATCAGAGGGTTTCTGGTTGGATTCTCGTTTCATCTGCATCTTGAAGTGTGCTTGGGCCAGTCACTGGAATCTAAATGTGCCCCTGGCAGTGTGTGAATGAGACATGTGACCAATAGGCAAAGCGCTTAATATATAGAGGAACTGTGTGAATTGGTGAATGTCAAATGTTGATTGGGACCTTCAGACTTTTCAGTTTACTCCAAACCAAAACCAAAATATGAAAGGGCCCTAAGCCTAGAGTCCAGACCAACAGACCTAAATTTTGTCCAACCAACAGAGGGGGTGTCAGACCGGATTGAACAGAACCAGGGCTCAGTTTGTTTGTAGAGTGAAAACATTTTATGGATAGTTCAGACTTTTGGACCATGCAGGAAGTTGAGCCAAAGACACGAGAAGAAGAAAAAGACGCAGATACAATGTTTGAATGACAAAGACATTCATTTTGCTGGTAGTGATTACAAAATTAATGAGGTTCAATTCAACACAATCCTATTTGTATAACGCCAAATTATTACATCATCTCTAGGCACTTTATGTGTTAAGTTGGAGCCTTTAAAAATTATAGGGAAATCCAACAGCTCCCGCAATGAGAAGCTCTTTGGTGATTGGAGACAATAAAACTCTCATTAACTGGACAAAAACCTCTAGAAATGAACCTGTCCATTCAATTTCTCTAGTCAAACAGTTAGAGAACACAAAATCCAAAAAGAAAACATGCCGACATCAGACGCATGCTGGTCTACAGACCCTTCAATGTCAGGTATAGGTAGAAGCAGCTCAAGGTGACTACAGGATGCAAGTGCTGTATGTCATACAAATGTGTAGGGTTATGTCTAAGTCTGGTTCCTTAATAACAATGTAACAAAGATACATACCTTGATTTAGACCTTGATCTGGACTTTTTATGGTGTAAAAACGGCCCTAAACTAGGAAAGTGCTACATAAAATGAAGTCCATTTAACACTTGTCCAGAGAACAGTCACAACTGGTCACATGCAAACTGCTCCATATAAAGATGCTCTGTTCTTTTCTGGGACAATTTGACAATTTCTGCAACATCGTTCAGGACATGATTTGGCTCATGCACCAGGGCAGCGAGGGTTTATTTCACATCTCATCTCTACGTCTGTTGTCCTTCTACGTACAGATACATTCACTATTCCTTGGTTTCGATGCTTTAATGGGAAATGTTGACATTAACATATATGTAGAATGTGATCATTGTTTTAGTCTTTGCTCATCTGTTGCATACTATGAACTAATGTGTATATAATATATGTTATAAGTGAAGCTGAAATGTATAGTCTGCTGTGTGCTCAGTGTATATGGTCAGCCGAGGCAAAAGAAGATGTTTTGTTACAAGACTCTGCAACACTTTAATGCTGCTATGAAGAGGGGGTGATTTTGGGTGAGAGAATATAAATGGTAAAATTACTGGAAGAAAAGGATTGACTGGAGAGCTGGTAGGAAGGAGAGTGTGTGTGTGTGTGTGTGTGTGGCTGGAGTGGGATGAGGCACGGGGTTTGCATTGGAGGGGGAGAATGGAAGATAGAGGTTTGATTGAGTGCAGATAAAGAGTTTGTCGACAAGAGCCGAGGCTGTCGGATCAGGAGGGCACAGGATGTGGGTGGGGGGTCTTGCAGGGTGTGTGTGTTTGTGTCTGCGTGTAAAGGGACAGACGCTGCAGCCCTGTTAGCCACAGCAGCAGCTGGGTCGCATCAGCCTGGCGTCTTGCTGCTCTGGCTCAGAGAGAAGCTCTCCTCTGCTCACCATCATTGTGTTTGGTGGCCCTCAGGTAAAGGGCGACGTTTAAACAAACCAGCCAGGCTGCTGGAGAAGGATGCATCATGTTCCTGTGCCGGTGAAGCCAAACTGACATTTCAGGTTCATTAACTAATTCCATCGTATCTTGGGCTCAAATGTTACGTTTTCTTAAGTTTTTCTATTTGTATGACCAGTACATAGTCATAACCTAGGGCGGGTGTGGCTGAGGGGTAGAGTGGTCGTCCTCCAACCTGAAGGTCGGCAGTTCAATCCCCAGTCTGACCCATCTGCATGCCGAAGTGTCCTTGGGCAAGAATCTGAATCCTGAATGGCCCCCCCATAGAATAACAAAGTTCTGCGAATAGATGCACTGTATGAATGTGTGTGAATGGGTGAATGTAGAACTGTACTGTATAGGGCTTTGAGTGGTCATCAAGTCTAGAAAAGCGCTATATAAATACAAATCATTTACCATTTACCATATTAACAATAATCTGTATAAATTGATCTATTTAAAATAATTATAGTATAGTAAATATTCTCATATATCCCCTGATTCAGAAATGAGGCCATATATATCCTGGGTACAAACTGCCAAGCTGCCATCTTGCAAATTTTAAGCCAGTCTGAGCAGTAGCGATGGGGGATGGAGGTGCAGCAACAAAATCCTGATGATCACACACACATGACCAATCACATGTCAGTATCGGCTGTCATTCATTACATTTTCCCCCGTTTTTTTTGGGCATCAAATAACGAATTAAAACCAAATTGACATAAAAAATGTACATGCATCAATGACTCACTCAGATTACAGAACACATATTTGAGTAAAAGGTATTTGAAATGTACTTTAGGCGACTTTATTTTGGTCCATCTCTCATCCATTGACATGGGGGCGGAGGCAGGCCACTAGGGGGAGATTGAGATGCTCTGGCTTTTAGGGATGTTGTCCATCTTTGAATTCAGTCTATGTTCATAAATACATTTTTACTGGAACAATTGAAGGTCATGATAAGGTTAATAATATATGAATATGCAAATAGATGTGCACATATGTAAATAAATACATATGTAATAAAGATAGGGCAGGATTGCAAAATGCCTTAGCATCTACAAAGATAAATGTTTCCTATAATACATGAGAAGGACTTTAACTTTTTATTCCAGGTTCATACAACCTCCGTCTGAGGGGGCGGGGCCATGTGAACAATCCAGTGCCATTTGGCTTTGATTTGTCTGAAGAGTTCACCCGCGTCCCGCACTCCGTTTCCTCAGAGTATTTTGAATCAGCGATAGAGTGAACTTGACGCTTTGTTTTTGTAAGCTATCATTTAGCATTTAGCTCCGCTGTAATAATACAAAAATATAGGAAGTCAACGGGGTGATGTGAGGTTAGATGATGGAAGTTGGATTAGTCTATCGAGAGACGTGAGGGTGATTCATCCCTTTATCAGCACCCAATCAGTCTTATCAGAAAACAGAGGGGTTTCTCACGACACGAGGCGGCTGGCTGAAAACACAAAGACGGGAGATGAGGGAACACAAACACGGAGAGCTATACAGCGAGAGTATAGAGGGAAGGAGCGAGGGCACGCTGTGTTGGAGCGAGTACAGAACAGCGAGAGGGGAAGGAGAGGTGAAGGAGGGTGGGAAAGGGGGAGTGAGACGTGGACCGGGCCAGACGTGGAGTCGGGTTCAGCGCTCCCCCTCTGCCTCTGAGCTGCGGTTTCCAATGAAGTAGTTTCAGGGGGAGCGAGCGGAATCCAAACCAGAAGTGACAGAAAGACGAGCCTGAGCCAGGAGCCTCGTCCTCCTCCTGTCTGCTCTTACAAGCCTCCTCTCTCCATCTTTGTTTGCTCTTAAGCCCGGTCACCTTCAACTCTGCTTTCTCTCCTCGGTCCTCAGTGCACGTCTGCCGCCGGGGTGGAAATGTCAGCGTGTTTGAGAGACGGCGGCGCTGCAACCAATCCGAATGGAATCCCAAAACACAACAAGAGTGCGAGGGAGATAGATTGTCTCCACATCGTGTACAAACCCAAAAACGCCGGGGGGGAGACACTGTTTTGTGTTTTTGTGGTTGTTTAGATTTCGGCAATTGACTTCGCCTCCGCTGTAATCTGCAGGCGCTGGCGGTTGGCCACAGCAGCGCGGGCAGGAGGGAGGGGAGCATGTCTGCAAGGCTACAGCACAGAGACGGGCCTGCATCCCCACAGCTTAACGCTAACTCCTGCCTATTACAGAGGGCTATGCGATGGCTTTATGAGGTATTCCCAAAACTTCACTATCAGAAATGTAATAACGCAAAGTCTACTTTGTTGTTGTTAATGTGTGTGTCTGTGACTAATGGGCCCAGATGAAAGGAACATCAAGAGAAACAAGGGTCCACGCCAAGCAAACGTCTTTCATTTGGCTTGATGGAGTTATAAAGAGAAACCAATTCAATCAAAATTTGTTAAATTGAAATGGAAAGACTCGACAATAGTGGAAATAATTCCAGGACAAACAGAGAGGATCAAACCGTGGCATGCCACACGTCTGGTTTCGTTACGAGGGCTAGTTGAGAGATGATCAGCTTAGTCAACGTACAGAACAGGAGCTCAGCCTCCAGACATCCTCTCCATGACATTCGCACATTGGTAAACCGTCGAACCCCACGGGTTGAATTTTCAAGAAAACACACTCTCCGACTTTAACACAAATACCTTTCATATACGAGGCTGTGTTCACACGGTGAGTCCACACCTCTGCATAGAAAAAGATGGACTTAAAAAAAAAAAATTAACCCTGGTGATTGTTGTTTGTTCTCTTTGGGCAAATGTGACGTGCAGCTCGTGTTTACATGCCTATTGGTGTGGAATAATACTTATATATGTATATATATTATATATTGCCCCTTCTACTACGGAAAATGGGACTACTGGCAGGTACAGTGGCTGCGTTGTACTGTACCTGTTACAGAAACGTCGTAAAAAGCCGATGACCCTGTGTCCCTGTCTATTTATCTTTTTCTCCACTAAACCTCTCACATCATAATATTCAACACTTAACATCTATATTTATATCATGGTCACTTAAAATGGTTACATTGCAATATTCATATTTCCAGTATGCTATCTTGTAGTATTATTTATATTATGGTCACTTACTTTCTAATTATTTTTAATTATTTTCTGTATCATGGTCACTACTGTTTCATATTTTTCTATTTTCATTACAATAACACTTAACATCATTCCACTTTATCCCCAGCACCTGCTTTTTGTACAGTGTCTGTTTTTGCAGGTTGTTTGTTTTCATACTCCTATTATGTGTAGTTTTAGAAGTGTACTTTTTTTTTTACAGTGCTTCGACACTGTTACTTTAATTCTGTTTTTCTATTACTGCTGTAACAAGTGAATTTCCCCATTGTGTGGATAAATAAAGAAATCTAATCTAATCTAATCTAACATTGTTGGTCCAAAAGATCACCAGGAGATGTGCACAGCTATGGGAATTTCACAATCTTCTCCCAAAGCTGCCACTGGATGATTGTTGTGGATGATGTCATTTCCATCTCTACCTGAGGCTGACCAGAAGCCAGTTTGCTGAGGTGCTCATGTTCAAATATCTCAACTCTCAACGTGGTCGAACACTGATGTTGTGTAAATTGTGGCACGTCATTCATGGTTTTGCGTCACCAAGTGCAAGTGACGTGAAATTCATGTCTAAGACTTTGTATGTAATCTCATTGCGTGAAAAAATTGACTGCGTTTGGTGACATCATGACTTCTGTCATCCCAAAACAAACCAAACTTCATTCATTTGATACATAATCTCATGGCCCTGCTCTTGTAGTGGGACCCCTTGTCCAAAGCTAGTATTTGAAGCTGCCATGTACAGTGGCAGTTGACAGCTGCCCAGGATTTTTTTTTTTAAAACCCTTGTCCCGCAAACCACTCAACAGATGAATCCTGGGATGAAGAAATATGTCGAAATAGATCACATGACTTCGACGAGGAGTCACAGAAATGATACAGGACGTAAAGGAAAGACCCAACTGTACAAATATTTAGTTATCTGGATCTCCTGAGCTGGTCCAGCACTTCCAAATGGCCTGACTGAAATGGCCTGTCAGCCAGCACATTCTTTCTCTCAATGAGGACCGAACAGAGCCATGTTTTTGTTGGTATGACCCCACCCCGCCCACCCTCCCCACCCCATTTCCCCATAACCCCCCCTTACCCCACTGACGTCAGAGTAAAACAAGCTGCTCCAGACACTGATCCCAGGTCAGATTCGTGTTCACGCACAAGAAACAGCCTCGTGGAAGTTCTGTCGCCGTTTAATCTGATCCAGGAGCAGCGTTGGAGTTGGCTGACTGAGAGTGAGCAGACACAGGGGTTGCCATGGACCACAGACTGATCCCTGGGTACAGCGCTGGTATCTGCTGGCCTGGACTCCACTTGACCAAGGATTTATTTATAGCCTCCGTGTGCATGTATGTTTATCCGCACGTGTGTCATATGTGTTTGCCCGCTCACCCAGAGGGGAGTACGTCTTATCAGCACCGTGGAGCATTCATCAGAGGTGACATTTTCTGCCATTCCCCGCTCAAACCAAACAGTCGGCTACATTTGCTACCTCAACTCTGCGGGATGTTGAGAGGCCTGACTTAGGCGACTTGTCAGAAAGAACTTACGCTATGATCATGCCGACCCATTGATTCGGTACGTTGCCTTTTTTTATTATCTTTTCTTCGATAGGTAGTTGAGTCGGGCAAACCTTTTTTTTCTTCCTCGCCCGATTCCGAAAGCTGAAACAACAAAGAGGCACCGACGTCTACATGGTCCTGCCGGCTTTTAACACCCCAGGGACGCTCAGTGGGTCGTGATCAAATGTTGTTCTAGGGTTCAGATAGAGAACATGTATATGTACATGTGTCTTTTGTAGCTGTCTTTTTATTGCTATCGCTGTGGTCTGTGTATGTGCGTGTGTGTGTTAAGCCCAGCACACCTTTCCGGCCTCGGTGGGTTTGGAAACTGTCGTGATTGAGAGTAACAAGATAAAGGGGAGCTGATGCTGTAGACTCAGCTAACAGGATTGTGAGCTGTGAAAAACGATTGCCTTTACTTCATTGGTTATGGCAATTTTCTTGCCCAGGAGGGAGCCTGGGTTTGACGTGTGGTGGGCCGTGGTGGGACATGTGATTGTTATCAGAAAGTAGTTTGTACACCATTGACACCGGTTATATTTTTGTCTAATTGTTGATGATGCACTGTATAGTGAGGGGGACAGTTTTCTTTAACACTGCTATTAAAATGTGGACTCTTAATTTGTTATAATCTGCAGCTTTGAACCAAGAGAGCATAAATAAAAAAACTATGGTGCAATGACGAAGCATCAGATTATTGTCATCACTGTGTGATCTACAGCGGAGGAATATGACATGCTCCATATAAACTGATGGGAAAACCTGATTTCTCACAGTTAAAACTTATAGCCTCAATATAAACTTGTAGATTTGGATTATAATATACAATAATACAACATCGGGTTAATACGTTTCTATGCACATTTGAAAATTTGCACTAGACTTGTTTTTTCTACTACTGTAATATCCCACCTATAGTGTATGCTCACAGTGTATTCATCATTCTTATATCCTACCTCACCTCTTAATACTGTTCATATTACATTTATATTTCGAACTGTACTTCCTATTTATTTACATATTCCACTATGCACAATACTCTGCACTTTTACTGCCTTTTTTTGCACTTCTGGTTAGACGCTAAACTGCATTTCGTTGTATATGTACTTGTACTGTGCAATGACAATAACGTTTAATCTAATCTAATGTAATCTAATGTTGAACAAAACGACACAACAGGGACATCATTAAAACAAAACCTTTCATTTAGGCGAACCCAAGTGGGAATAAATACCATACCAACACTTCCTTGCAATTTTATCCAGCACTCATAATTGCAGTGTAAATGTACAGTATTTTAACGGTCACGATGGGAAATTTAAAAATGGAGAGTTTGTCAGAATGCGAATTTAGCATAACTAAGACTAAGGACTTTCTAGACGTGCAAAGATTTTTTGCTCGGCAGCCAGCAGCACAGAACTCTATCCATAGACATAGATATTCAGGCATTACTCTGCACCAAAGACAAGCACGAGCAAGAACTGAAGTCTTCATCATCATCCTTATGGCATCCAAAGAAGTCGGATGTTACTGAGCTGTATTTCACCGCCGACAGCTCCGACACAAAATGCCTCCATATCCTGTGATGATCACCCTGTGTACGGTCACAGTGTCCACAGCGTCTGCACAGAACACCGTCTATGGATTGACTCTGTGGAAGTGACAGTGGTTCCTCTAGAAACTATTTGAAATGTCACACAGATTAGAGATGAGAGGGTCGGCACTTGAGTTATTTCACTTTTGTGTGTATGAGCACTGGAACTGACTGAAATGCTCCGAATGATGAGAGTCAGCGTCCGTGTTCAGTTTTGAATGTATGAATTCTGTTTTACCTAACAGCCTCAGGTATCAGATGATAGCCGTCATTGGATACCTTAGTTTTTCTCCATGTTCACATTCAGTGGAGCTGAGTCAATACTCATGAACGATCATAATGTAAAGAAATTACAGGTCCTCCAGCCACCGGGCCATAGACCTGTGGATTACCAGCACACACTCACAGCCACAATTAGATCTGACTCAGAGCGTGAAAGCGGTGGGTGAGACAGATAGTGTGTCACAGTGACCAGGGGTGTCACTTTCTGTCTCCTCTCCCTCCCCGCCGAACACACACACATATCCACAGTGAAGTATGATGTCATTGGCTGCCTGTCCAGTGAGTCGTGGACCGGAGCCATGATCACAGGCTGAACGACTCACAGGCTCCACGCGAGCCGAGAGGGAGAAGGGGGGAGACACCGGAGAGGGAGGGAGGATAAATGGCAAAAAATAAGGCGAGAGACAACTCTGCAGAGCCCTGGAACGCACATGATGCTGGAATCAGAGGGACTGCCAGGGAGTCCTGCTCAACAACTGCGAGGTCAAAACAAGCATCCTGGAAGCTACGTGTTTTTCAGCCCATTAGCGACGAGTTAAGTTCAATCTTAAAGGAGAAACAGCAGACAACCATCCAAACTGTGAGATGGACAATATGACGTTTTTTTGAATTTCTTGACAATTTCTAGAAAAACAGTTCCACTTAAAATCAGTGAGAACTGATTCTGAGTTTACTCTTTTCTTTTTCTGTCAGAGAGAATCAACTGAAACTACATTTTAAGTGTAATAGATCTCTATGTGTCATAGTGTACCTAGTGTAGCTCTGTTCAGGTGTATTCATCCTTCGGAGGCTGCATTTGAAGACCGATTGCGTAACAGCAGTGTGAGTAGTGTGTCCCATTTCCACCTACAAAGGTGGCTGACAAATGTGTGCTTTCTGCTCTCAAGCACATCTCATGGTCTTGATAACTAGTTACAGTCTCTCTTCATATATGACTGTCTTACCAAATGACCCTTTTCGTCATAGTTTGCCCCCAACGAATAGCAGGCCAACATTAACTTAAGGGTATTTTGTCAATATTCTATTGACAAGATCTCAAATGAAAGTTCACAGTCTGTTGCCTTTGATGTGTACACTATTTATTAAATAATGTTAACAATTAGTGCTGAGGTAGAAAATACTTAGAATTGGGCCTTTTAATCACAAGACACCCCCTTCCAGGCTGATAAGACCCGGGTGTTTGTCCCTAACATCTTGGAGCCCGTTGGGATCTTTCCTCCCGATCCAGAACCATTGGCTTCAGCGTTCTGGAGTCTGTGATGTTTCTTTTATGGTCTTGCCTGTCTGTGGATTCTCAGATCTCTGAGCAACCTGTTATTGCAATGAAACCCCTGAGACCAACCTCCAAAGGGGCAAACTATTGCCCCCCAGTTTGGTCACTGTCACAGCTATGGTACAATGGTGTGGACCGACATGAATATCTGCTATAATACCCATGTGGTAAAGGGACTGTATTATACACATATATATATATATATATATATATATATATATATATATACATCACCTTTCTATTCTTATCGACCAGTCTCAAGACACATTCACACAAATTCATACAGCATTTGCAGCGCCTTTTCTATCACACCATTCAGCACAGCCGTCAGGGGCAATTTGGGTTCAGTATCTTGCTTAAGCAAGAGCTGTGGATCTAACCAACCACCTCCTGGTTGGTGGACGACCCTCTTTAACTCCTGAGCCACAGCCAGTTTATATATAGACCCTGATTCTCAAATACAACCATTATTCTGTGGAATGCCCATCACCTTGTCAGCCACCTTCACAATATAGCAGATTTGTATCCTTTAAAACCTGCAAACCAAGCAATAAAAGAGAAAGACCAAATAAGAAACAAGGGCATCTTCTTCAAAACATTTAACTTTGAATTAACTCGTTGTTGTTGTTATGTTGTTGACCTTTGTTACAGACTTCCTCAGAATTAGTAGTAAATTCAGCTCATATCAGTTAAACTCTTTCCTTAACTTCCTGCTGTCGAGCACGGGCACATGACCAACAACAGGTGTGAACTGTGAGGCTGAAGTCTCTTCTCATTGTTCCTTTCAGTGATCGGAACCGATATGTCAGTGTCTTGTCTGTTTCCTGATGTTCAGTGTCACTCCTTTGTGACATGTTAAATATAAATGACACAGCACGTATACACAAACACAAATCGACACAAACAGAGAACAGCTGTATGTGACAGCTGGCTGCGGCAGAAACGGAGCGCTGACTACAGATGGACACATGCGTGCACAATGTTTACACACACAAACGCACACACAAACACACAGGCTCGGTTCTGTATTTGTGTGTGATTGGAGACACCTCAGCGCTGTGTTGACACGGAGCACTTTCACCCCGCTGCATACTTCACACAGGCCTGCAAACGGTCCACCCCTCCGCTTCCACTGCTCATCAGCCTGACTGACAGCTCGGAAATGTTTGGGCTTCTCCACACGTCCGAAGGCGCAATTTGTCAGATAAACAAGTGTCAGGGGCAGACAGCAAGCAGCTTGTCTGACGAGGAGGCAGGAGATGTTACACTGGAGAACATGGATGAAACAGACAGGTCGCTGGTGTTTCCTCCGTCAGCGTGTCCCACTCACTGATCAGACTGCTAGTGAACAGACAACAGGCTCTTGTCCCCTTCTCGTGAGTTTTTCTCCTTCGCACTCACATTGGAAAAAAATATTCCTTATGTTTTAAAAGCATCATACGTTGACCCTCAGTCCGATGTCAAAGATTCTGCTGGGAACAGTGAGCAGATTGAATGTGCCGTTGTCAAGTGTGACATTGAATTGCGCTGCAGGGATTTGGCTTCATGGTGATTGGGAACGTGCCGCCCGACGACTCTCATCATTCCTGTCTGTCAGAGACGGGAACACTCATGGCCTGTGGGCACGCTGCCTGAAATTCTCCGGAGAGCTCTGCTGTTGGCTCAGACCCCGCGGGTCAGAGGTCACGTCACATCGGCCACTGGACACATACCAGGGAGACAGGATGGTAAAGGTTGTGGGAGCAATACCTCGCTACTGCAGGTATTTCATTTACAGAGACAAAGAGTGATTAAAGGGCTGATTGAAACAGGAATGGTGTGGTGACAGAATATCCACTAATGAATGTTAAATATGGTCCAGACAGATACAGAGCAACCTGGTTGGAGTCTTGTAAAGCGTCTACCTGCATCTGGTAATGTCAGGAAAACAGTTTTTTTAAGTCTATTGATGATCAAAATGAAAATTAATATAAATGGAAAGATGCTCATTTACCCATGCCACACTATTCTTTAAAAAAGGAGAACGCTATGAACAAAACTTTTTTATGAAATAGTTCATAGGAAACAAACAAACAAAAAATATTTCCATGAAATTTAAATTAATAGTTTTTAAATCAGTCCAGTGTTTGACAGGATTATCAGTATCTGCATTTAGGTTTGCCCATATACAGTGATATGACTTTTTTTTTTTACAGAGTCACAACACAGAGAAGATGTGCATTTATGTTGACATTTTATGATATTTTATAGATATTTTGGTTGCATTTGTGTTTTCTTGCTAATTAGTCTATGGTTACTTTTGTGTAATATATATTAATTACATTATTTTCTTCATGAAAATTAGCTTGTTAATTCAGTTAATATATCTATCTATACAAGACTGATCAAAAGTAATTAAAAGTTGTAGTAGAAACAATACATGTAGAAATCTATGTATCTCTCTGTCTGTTAAGGGCCACTCCAGAAGAGATGCAAGGTGGAAAGGCTCTACTGAAGAGACTGAGAAGGAAAATAAGGTGTATGTCTTTTAATGTAGCCTGTAGAGCAAAATGCTATAATTTAAATACATATTTATTTAAATGCTTTAACATCCTTTCACCTCACTCTCACCCTCTTATTAAAATCCAGAGTTCCTTTAAGCCCAGTCCTCCCAGTTCATAATCTCACCCAAAAGCCAACTAGCACAACGCTTAGCATCATTCAGCAGCTGTCGACATCAAACCAAAGCAAACAGTGGATCAAAAGTCAGATAGCTGTTCTCGCTCTTCTTCACTTTAATGAAATTTTCCATCAGAAAATGAAGCACAATGTACATAAACAGAGAATGATCAAACTAGATTGCTGCGCTGAGCGTTAATTGGAGAACATCTGTACGAGCACATACTTGACCCCGATAGGATCTCCATACAACTGGCCCAAGCGTGATCTAGAAAAGAAAAGTTGTTATTCTGTTGTTTTTGCTGAAGCTGATTCCCATAGCTCCCGGTATGTCAGCCTTCAAAATATGACCCTCACTGCTGTGTTGTACTTGGACTTTGACATAGGCGGCATTTAGGAGAAATTGCGTGAAGCGCCCGGGCGAAAATTGCAAGATTTATCGCGCAAGTTCTTGTTTGGCGCGAGAAAGGATAGTTCTACCGGGCGGAAAGGATGGAGTCTGCCAAGAAGAGCCAGAGAGGACGAGTTCCACATGAGAGAGATAAAAGGATCATTTTGTTCTATTCGGAAAATGTTGTTAAATTTCTTCATGTGTGAACTGGTACATTTTTTGAATAAACATGAAGTGTACCGAGTATTACATAATATCATTTGTTTTCTATTGTTTATATTTAAATACAATCGTTTTTTGCTGTGTTCATCCTGTTCAACTACTGAATTTGTGTGATGCTGAAGAAATCTTAAAAAACAGAGGTTTCTCAGGCAAGCTCTGTTCCAACCCCTGTCCCAGTGGTGTTACACTGTATTTTCCAAAACACTTAACGCCATCACCCAAGTGTATTTACTGCAGACACAACAATATCCAGTCTAATCCACAAGTTTGACAATTTCCAAACTGGAAAATTGTTGCTTGTTCTCTAACGCTGTTCTGTGTTAAGCTGGAATCACTCATGAGGGAACTGGAATCTGTTGTGGCAAGAAGACACACAACCTGAACCTTGATGAATTGTACCTCGATTATTTTCTTGTGAGGTGTGAGATGAAAGCATCCGTGGTTGAACTGGGACATTTTCTGGGTAGAGAAGAGAAATATTTATCTACAAGGCATAATTCATGACACTAACTACTTAATGTTATATTGATATTAAGATTTTAAATTATTCAGGCTATTAATTAATGTTATTATGAAGGTATGATTGATAAGTGTGTGGAAATTGCGATGCAACACGAGGGGCAACTTCCATCAAGTTGGACACACAAATTGTGCTCCGTTTATTAGCATCAAAAACAATAACAAACAAGATGGCTTTTAACATCCCAGCATGCCCTCGGGTCTCAGACGTCACCACGTTCCCATCATGCCTCTGGATCCTGACATCATCACGTCACCCGGCATGCCCCGGGGTCGACGTCATCGCCCTCGTAGGAGACTGACGCCGACTGTGCCTGTACTGAGCGTGAGGGTGAATTATGTCAGTCCCCTATTCACTACAAGTGTATAATTGAGTTCAATAAATTGAATAATAACCGACATGTATATCAAAGCTCTTCACATGCTTTGTTTGTACAACCAATATAAAAGTTGAAGACCATATGCAAATGGAATTTAAAAATCCTTGAGCCACAGCAAACCACAAAGTCGACATGACAAACACTAGAGGTCCAACCACTGAGTTGAACATATCTGATTAATGCATTTGTCTTCACTACTGTGACTATTTTTTTGAATTGATATTTGCCCCTCTGTTTTTACAAATATATCCGTCCAGAAGAGAGATAAGAGTTACTAATTTGGGGTTCAGTATCTTGCCAAAGGTGAAAATGTGGGAGACCGGGATCGAATGCCAACCCTCTGGTTAGCAGATGACCAACTCTATGTCCTGATCCAAAGCCACTCCCAGCAGTTACCAGTGCTAACCAGACATAGAGAAACCATTAAATAGCCACCATTGCTGTTGTTGTTTCTGGCACATGTTCATTATACAGAGCAACAGTGGGCATTTGTGAAGTAAACTGTGATGTCATCTTTTCCCAAACACTCCATTTGTACATGTCCACACAGATCACAGAGTTTTTGAAGATCTGAAAGTTGGAAGGCATTTGTAAAAACCTTGGCGTTAGTGTCTTCAAATGCCGTTTGTGTGTCGACTACAGGTCCAAACGCAGGAGAGGACGTCCATCACATGGAACCGGCAGCAGTCCAGATTCTGCTGCACATTACCAAAGCTACAGAGGTCAGCGTGGCAGCTCGATGCCCAGCACTGTCACTGTGTTGTTCTCCTGGTGACATGTTCGTCCACTTCAGAGTGTCCTCACTGGTGTCAGCCGCTGTTGTGATCCCAGTTCACCACTGGGCAGATAAAGCCATTACCCTGCTCTTCGAAGGGCTCTCACACGTTGCACTTGCTGTTCCTCACATTACTCCTTTCCCTATTACAGTTGACAGCTACAATAAGCACCAGCAGCCTGTTTAATTAGGCTTGCAAGTGGATGATTTTGGCATCTTCTTGTCTTCAGTGAGCCATCTGCACGCTCCTCAATTTCATGACATGTCACTGTTACTTTGAACCAAAACCTCTATATCAATTCACTTTTTCTTTCTTTTGGCTCGATCGCAGCCGTACTTTGCATCGTCTGGATCCACACAAGGTTTAACAAAGAGCGGATGTTTGACAAAGCGGTGTTTTCTTCGTCTTTTATTCCCAACACCTGCTCAAGGTTTGGCTCGCACAGAATCGAGAGGAGTTCAAATAAACAACACCTCAAAAAGCGGTGCGTCGCGAGCTCCTTCGAGGCCTCTGACGGAGAAGAAAGGACCTCTGTGCTCAATCAGGCCCACATACTGAGAGGGAAGCAGTAATGTCAATTACATTATAATTTATGGCGAATTTGCTTGTGCCTCGGAGATCCTTTGCCGTTCCATCGCGGCTCCGATCTGCCCATAAACGCAGCACATGTGTCCTCAGTGTGCCTGCCGGTCGGCCTGTTCATTAAAACAAATCCTTCAGATCTTATAACTGTTTTCATTCTGATTCGAGCCAGTGTTGTCCTGTTCATTGTGCTCTCTCTCTCTCTCTCCGAGTACAGCCCACTGTGTGTTTCCATTATCTGCAGCATGGCCCATAATCACAACCATGTGCCTCCCATTCAAATTAACATGTGGTTCTAACTTTCCCCCTATTTTGACAAATGCATACCTGGGTTGCTGACTAGTAAAACCATAAAATGAATTCTTCTTTTTTATTATTCACAACACATGAGGATGTTGGGAGAGCAAGGTGGAACAGAGCAGAGCCGAGAATGATTTCACCTTGCATGCAACCCTGCTCCGCTGGTGCTGCGTACCTCCATACGTGACTGGGATCTAAGTTATTAGAAGCAGGACCTATTGTACTTGGCTCAGTCAAATCCTTTATTTTTTATTTTTAGGTTATCGCCTGCATTTGAAAAGCACAATAACACACAAGGCTTTAATGTGATATTTTCATGATCTGTGATTCCAGTTAAACAGATGAGATCCGACATTGAACAAAAACAAACTTGTAGCCTGCGTGTTTGCAATCAGCAGCTGTAAATGGCACAGAGAGCAGCACATGATTGAATGGCAACCCAGTGAAATGTAATGTGGCGTCAGTACAGTGCAGAGCATATTCTTATTAACCAATCCATGACACTGAAAAGTCTTAAGCCAAGAAATGTAAGTGCCAAGTCAAATTAGAGATTGGTTTAGTCGCTGAGACCACTTTATCTACATTTTTAAAGCCACTATATATATATTTGAGACGCAGCTTAGGGTTCTGATTGGATTGGTATACAAATTATTATCTTGTTATTGATAAAAACGTAAAGTTTAAAAACTAAGTGGACTCTCATTGCACTAAAAAGGTGGCGTACAGAGTACAGATATTTGCTGATATATATACTTGAGTTAAAGTGTAAAGTCACCTAATTTAAGCAAGGAAACATACAAAATTTACCTGAGTACAATATGAAGTAAAAGTACTCAGTTGCATCCCATCAATGTATGTTTAGTCAATGTCGGGCTGTCAATCAAGGTCATATTTAAATCAAGAGACTCAAGTTCACTTTCTAAAAAAAGAGAGAGGCTGAAGCTGGAGACTGAACCTGTACCATTCTCAATAAACTAACGGCAATATTCCAAATCATCTGGCGCAACCGCCTTTCACTGTTGGAGCTCCACTTTGTCTTTCCCGATGACGAGACGGTTAGGGCTGAGTATTTTACAGTCAAATCAAAAAAGCATGTTCCAGCTTCAAGCGGTGCCAACGAATCAGCAGGAGATTACTAACAGCCATGGGAAGCACTGACGATGACAGTCCAATATGTAAAAGATTACACGGTACACTAAGATGTCTCTCTTATTGATATTTATATGAGGGTGTCAGACAAAGTTAATAGAAACTTACAAGGGGGAATCGGGTTGTGAAAACCATTAAAACACTTCCTTTGACTCAAATAGCTCCTGTGGGAATAACTGGCATTGACCTTCTCTGGTTTCTGTTCACATAAATGCATGTGATCGATATCTGAGAACGGTCCCGGGCCGTCTTTTCTCGCCTCCTTTCTCTCTGGTCTGGAATGAGGCCCTTGCTCTTGCATCTGAGCCGGGAGCAGGATCAGAGGTGTATATTGTGTTACTGTTTTCATTTCTACCGGGAGGATTTCTGCCCTTGGTAAAAAAAATCACCGCCCAAATCTCTTGTATCCACAATACAACACCTGGAAAAAGAAACTCTTCATTAATCTCCGCAGCCCGTAAGAATCTGTGGCGTTAAGCACTCCTGTTTCCAAACCACATGTGAGGCGGCACAGCGGCTGGTCGGCGGAGCCTTTTGTTTTAGAATAACTCTGGGTTATTTTCAGGTCATTGTGGGCGAGTGGTTTCTTAATTGAATTTCTAAGCGTCTTGTTTAATATGCCACCGCTAAAGGGCTCTAAAAATAGCCCCAGTGGATGCAATGACCTAATCTTTTCCGGAGTTTTGGAGAGACGGATAATCCTAGACAGTCTTTGTCTCTCTGACTAACAGCTGATGAATGAATAATTACACAAGATCGCAGATTAGAACCCTGTCAGTGTTGTTCTTAACTCAAGAGGGCTAAATCATGGGGTACATTGCTGATTACTGATATCTCTGAGAACATGTAGTCCACGTGATTAGATCTATAGAAGTGTTCCCCTCCCTTCTTTTCTGTGTGCTCTGCTATATCCACAGTAATTCCAGAGAAGATTTCATTGCTGGCTAATGTCTGTGGTGACACATGATTGAGGGCACTCCTCTAATTGCCTGCCTTCATGACGACTCAAAGAAATAATGAAAACTTTGAACGGAAGCTTCCGAGCTGAGCCCTTTAATTCCCTCTAAATTGCATTTGTCCTTGCTCATATCCACAGCACATATTAGCGACAATCACGGAAAGTTAAAAAAGCCTCCTTTTGCTGCCAGTGGACAGTAGCTTCAAATCTGAAAATCCTTTTCATAATAACAGAGGCCATGAAATCATAATAACATCTATTCCCCCTGCTAAAAACCGTCCACGTGTGTGTCAGCTGTCAAGAAAACTCCCTCGCTGCCTATATATGGAGGTTAAGTGTGCCTAATGTTTAATACATAGCCACATTAATACATTGGTTTCTGTGTACAAGCTATGAAGCAATTTATTAAAAAATTGAGGAAATTAATTATAGATCATTTTTGTCATGTTGTAATAGTTGCTATGTACAGTGAACAAATGGTAGCTCATCTGACCTTTTATGTAGTTTGACAAGGTTAAAAATTCCACCTGTCAAATGGCTAAACAACCTCTTTATGCTCGCGGCCAAATAAATGACATGACTGCAAAGCTGCCAGCGTCTCATGCCACCTAGGGGCTCCTTCTCTCTTTCTCTTTGACCGGTTTATTGGTAAGTGGCCATCAAGGTCAAGGTGTATTACCCTCATCTCCGGCTGACCTTCTCTTTCCCTTTTCATTACAAACCCTGCCTCCTCAATGCTAGTGGAGGGGACATGCAACAAATTAAAAAAGTCAAGGTACACGTCAATATTACATTTAGGTTTAACATATATAAAGTCTTACAGACAAATTGTGATCTGTGAATATGGGCTATACAAATTCAAATTGATTGATTGTTTATTTTTGTATTGGATTGGATTTTACTTACCCTGCTTTTATTTTTATTTCACTATTGCACTGCTGAGCTGACCAGCTTCTTCTCATCCAACACCTTTCATTGTACTGTTCACCCTGTGTTAACTGCATTTGACAAATAAAACTTGAACCTGCTCATCACTTCTTATCACACTGCTGTTAATTTCCCCAGTAGGTTTATTTTTATTCAGTTATTTGATTCTATGGTTACAGGGTTCAACAATCATAATTAATAGCCAACACCAAAATGCGCAAGATGTCAGCAAAGGTATTTTGGCTTGATAGTGTCATCCATCTTTATTTACAGTCTTTGGTCTTACTTTGGTATCAGAGAAACTCTTTAGAATCAGAGAGGGGTTAAAATAACTCAATTCCTTGAATTCCCCAGCAGTGTGGGTCAGCTTCCTTAAAAACTGTTATAAATCACTCATTATATATGTATTACATCACTCTATGCTTTACTTAACTTACTCACCCCAGCGTCGTCAAGCACCTTTAAACATCAGGCAACAACACTAATGTTGCAGCTAGCCTGGCCTCAGTGGCTCTACACAGATCCACAGAATGATACACCCTCCAACTCTAAAAGGGAGGTGATGTATGACTACCTGCGGCAACATTAGCAATCCTACGCAAATTCCCAGAGGGACCATCAATATTTCATTCACCTACAAGCACGTGCAAGTTAGGTCGTCTCTGTAGCTTAAAAAGATCTGTGAGTGAAGGGGGACAAGGGGTTGATTGATTCAGAGCCACTAGGTCAAATTAAGCAGTAAGCATAAACATCAGCAATTGATGAACTTGATTGCCGTATCCTGCAATAGCTGATTATTTTGGTGACATATGGAGGACAGTTGAAACACACCAATAGCACAGCACTCTCATTCAAGCTAATATGGCAAACTTGTTTGCAGCAAATACAAAACAATATCATTTGGAGCCATGTTTCTGGCCTCATTGTGGATTCAAGTCCAAATGTCACTTTCTATTTAGTTGGTTTTTGCTCTCTACCAACTCTTCAGGGGAAAAATGTGCCTCCCTACCAGCTAAATGCTACATTACGCTCACCAGCACACCCGTTTTGTGCACGAGTAATGGTCGTGAGTTGGTTTTGAGAGCATTTCTCCCAAAAATAAGCTGCTTGCTGCTTCTGAGAGAGTGATGAGAGTAGGGCTGGGACAATAACAGCATTACTCCAATACCACGGCCGTGTGATGTCTACCGCGAGATTGAGTTTAGTATCCTCAAGTGCTGGGGAAAGTTACAGGAGGGTATATAGAAGTGTGTTCTTGGCCAAAAATTTGAAGGAGTGGTTTAATTTTGGTTATAGTGAGTAGTAGCAGTATGGTGTTTATTTTGGGTCTCTTCATACATGTTTGGATGGTAGAAAAGGTATTTAGCTCTATCAGTAATTCACGGCTCCTATCTTTGTCTCCATCATTCCCACTGTGCACTGCCAACTGAGTCGAGCCAAACCAAGCTCGACCCATCATCTCATATCACTCTCCATACATTGTCTACAAATTCTGTTGTTTTTAGATAGATAGATAGATAGATAGATTACTTTATTCATCCCCGAAGGGAAATTAAGTCGTCATAGCAGCCGGTATATTTGAATACAATATAATACAATACAATAGAATAAAATTAAAAAAATAAAATATTGAGGTAGGTAGAAAGAATAAAAACAGAAACACAAGATAAATAGGTAGATAAGGTGCAGTGGCAAGATGATGGTAATAGTACTGATGATATGATGGTAATGTTATTGTTAGACAGTATATATAGTATATAATATAATATAACATAATATATATTTATATATGATAGTATTTATACCAATATAATAGCAGTATAAAGTAGTAATGGCAGCAACAGTATATATAATAATAATAGTAATAACTTTAGCTAGTATGAGTTTAAACATGCTTATTTTATTACCCTGAGAAATGGCCTATAACATCGAAGGGGTGAGGACACCTGCAAATTCTGTGATTATTTGATTAGGTAATCACTGTAGCAAACCCTTTCACATAAAAAGTAATTGATCAATATAAAAATATTGGTTGTAAAGGACGGGACGAAAACTGGCATGAGAGTGAGATGAAGTCACGAAGCTAAAAGTGTCACATGGGCCATTACAAAATAAAACAGCTGAAAAGCGAAATAAACGTTTTGACTATTTCTTAAATCGCTTTGCAAATTACATTAAATATTTTTCACCATACATTCCGGTGATCATTCATATCATTAGTCCTTTCGATAAGCTCCACACCTAACCAGAGAAATGATGTGCAAAGAAAAGATCACAGACACGCTGATGTTTTTCCTCGGTGGTGACCTCATCGTCTTAATTACTTGTCAGTGATCGAGGGCAGGAACGGAACACACACACTCACTTACAGATTCATCAACATAAAAGCTAACACGACCACCTTTTACATCACTAGAGGAGCCCGTGACTAAGAGTTTCTCTCACTCCACACAAGGGCCTGCCATCTCTCCGCACTACAACAGCCGTGGCCTGTATTTATATTAGCCGCAAGGCAATTTTAACTGTACATTCCAGATAGGTGAACAGTTCTTGGCGCAGGCAGATGAACATTTCAAAGCTTACAGAAAAAAATCAGCGATCAATGTCCAGTCAACAGAGCGCTTGGCATGAGGAGGTATGCAGCATGTTTGCAAGGAAGGTAACAAAGATTTATTTATGTGCCTGAGCTCACAGAACCCTAGTATACCTTTCAATAAGTTTCACTGTAGTATAACTAAATATGAAACCAATTACAAACTTGGGCCGGCACTACAAACACAGTCCCTGTTTTTTTTGTTTTTTTGTTATTTCATGCACCCCCGTTTGGTGTTTTACCCACACTGTAAAAAAGGATTTGTTGCCACTGCTTCACTTAGTCAATTCATCTTGTTGCTTTGACTTAGTTAAATTATGTTAAACTTAAATTGTCTGCTTAATACTTAAATAAACAAGTTAATACAGAATACAGATTGTTGAATTAATTATCTGAGTTAAGTTATGTCAATGTAGTGTTAAGTTTATTAAACTTAAATAATTTAGTTTAAGCAGTTTGCAATTCCTTTAACCCAACTTCCTGTGTCAAACAATTAGTTCGAAAAGATAAGTTTAGAGAACTAAAAATATGTTGGATGACCTTATTTTCTAATTTCTTGATTGAAGATGGCTCAACACATTTCTCAAATGTCCAATTCAGTGTCTCACATGTATATTTCTTGTAATAGATTCCAGTCTGTGAGTGTGAAAAGTGGGTGTTGAAGGTCACTGCAGTAAAATGCAGATCGAACATTTTTTGACTGAAACAAATTGCTGTAATGCAAATTAGAATATGACATAATTTACACATGACTCAAATGTCCACTCTCTTCAACATAATAGCTTTAAAGATGTTTTGCCATATGGTGCACACACAGGATGCAGGGACAAAATCAACTGGTTCTAGTTAAGGAAACTGGATTTTAACAATCTCTGAGTTTTTCAGGTCAAAGCTCGAAAGTCTAATCATGAACTATGAGATGATGAAGTCTAAGATGGGAACCTCAGTTTGGGGTTCCTGAACAAGTTATCATTGTTCAAGCAACTAAACCAACTTCAAGTATATTAACTCTTAGTTAAGCTGCATGATAAGTGAAAAAGATAAACCTAGCCAAGTATTGCTTTCGCTTTCCACTCACACTCTTGCACATGTAAAATCTGTGAGGGGCATGTAAAAAATGTCCTTTGTCACACCACTGTCTATGTGTGTCTGTGTGAGCGTTGCATATGCACCACAGAATGGCTTTCTTTTTTCCCACACAAGCATACACTGAACCGGAATACCACCATTCAAATTGCAGATAAACTGAAGAAAACTAGATAGAAGAGCGATGCTGTGCCTGTAACACCTCTCCCCTGCCCTGAAATGCCCAGAACAGACACAACATCAACATCATCACTTTCTTTGCATGCAACAAACCACTCCCTTTAACCTGGTGTGAGCACCTCACACATGCATCCCCCCCAAACTTCACACACACTTGTGGTGCTTTTTGGACTCGTAGTGGCCACAGCAGCAATTTTGACCCAAACACATTTGCACCCACAGACACACACAAACATGCATACACCTTTACATAGTAAGCACGTTTTAGTTTATGTTTACCTAATAATTTATATAATAAATATTCTGCTCCAACACACATGGTGTCTGTCTGGAGTACATGTTTGATACAAGTTTGTACAAAAATTGTCAATTTGAACACTGGTAGTGTGTCCCAAAACTGCTACACTGCAAGATTCTGACAAATGATACAGTTGACTTTGAGGTCACCTGAAGGCTTTACTATGGTCTCTAGATAAATACTCAGCCCTGAAGGAGCACACACAGTTTGCATAGACACAAGGAAGAGGCCAGTTTCTTGCCTGATGACAGTGCTCACTTTTGGAATGGATAAGTATTGTGCATTGACTGGGGGAGGAGTAATTATAACTCTGGCAGTTCCCCCTCATGGAGGGGAAATAATTAAAGATGTCGGTTGACATGCTGATGCAGTAATGGACACCAGCACAGAAGAAAAGCAATGTATTACAGTGGACAGGGTCAGCAACAAACTGTATTTTAGCTACTAACAAAAACCTAAATATATTGAGAATATTTTACAGCGCCCACTGTCTACAATAACAGGACACAACATTTACCCTTTAACCTTGAATGTAAGTTAGTAAAATAAAAAAAAACATACTTTCATAGTAGAGACAAAGAAATCAATACATTAAATCAGCATGTACCATTTTAAGTGCAAAACTGAATGCATACTCAATCACTTCTAATACAGTACACAGTAACTATTACATTATGAATGAAAACATGAACATACACATTCAATTTTGGTACTCTAGAGGTGTATAAGGTTCTGTAAATATTCTCTTTAACTCAGCCTTCAGAACAGTAGGAACTCACATAACAGTATCAGTACCTTTTCTTTTTTTTGTTTGGGAAGTATTGTCAGTCACTGGACCTGTATTCTTTTGGATGACCTTACACAACCTGTCAACCACAGAGGTGGGTTTTTTCGACTCTAAAGTTTTATCTTGGGCCTGGTCCAGGTTGATTGGGAACCCAGACCCTGATTAGGAGCCTGCTTTGGAAAGTGTGAAAGTTTTGATGGATTTTACTTCGGTTTATCACTGAGCATGTAAGTATTCAGTCCAATGGTCAGGGGTTCTGTGATTCTGGATGAATGATCCCTTATGGACATATTCAGGTCTCAATTTAAATGTTCCATACTTTGTTAACATCATAAAATCTAACCTGAAACATTTTTTTTTCCAAAAGTCACAACACAGATGTTGGGTGACATTATAATCTCAGGAAAGAGTTGAAAGTGGGTAACTCTGGAAAGGATACGAAAAGCCGGCTACCCTTTGAATATATGCAACCCATGCATCCCACCCCCATTAAGCCTCTCGTCAAAGCTCCCAAAAAACATGAACCTGCACTGCCTGTCATAATTAATTATGGGTGTAATTTGAGCATAACGTGTAATGAACCAATTAATCAGACTGGCACCTTCCATTTCCTTTTAACACAAAGTGAGCTTGCAACCTGTTGCATTTGCCATTGGTTTGCACTGGGTGTAAGATGCGGCCCACAGACCTCTGGGTGAATTAGTAACCACAGGTCACCTAGCTTATTAATGTGCTAAAGTATTCCGAAAAAAAAAACATGCATATGTCATCTAATTAATGGATTGATCTGTTTCTATAAAAAGCTCACATTGAATTTGCGATATTTAGAATATCAACACTTACTTGCCAGGCGATCCAAGGTCAAGCTCTGAAGAAGATGGTGGACAGCTCGCAAGATACAGCAGCAAAGGTGTTGTGACAATGCATGCACGTTACATGAAATGCAGGAGCCGACCACAGTATTTGCAGTTAATTGACAGATACGTTTTTTAAAGTTTCTTTAAGTTGAAGTTGTTGGAACTCCTCTTGCTCTGTTTTAAGGGGCAATGAGTTCACAAAGCAGAACCTCACTAGTCCATCTGACTGAAATCCCAAAACCTTTTTTACAGTACACAGACCGGTTTGATAAATAATAAATCTGTTTACTGCCCCGTATGGACTGAGGTAATATCTGCCCTCAGAAATGTTCTATCCATCAACTGATTGTCGTCTCGGGCTCCGCTGCTCTCGGCTTGGATGATGAATGAACATGTGAGTAATTTCATGCATGAATTAGGAGCTAAAAACAACAGAAGGGAAAAATGCATCTGCACACATTCCACCTGTTGCCTAACGCACATTAAAGAAGGTGGTTTCTTGCACAGTGATGAGACTTTATGGTGATTTTGGTTGAGATAAAACGCGTGGCTTTCTTTGCAGAACACTTTTGATAATGAGGCCAGGAAGGTAAACATTTTTTTTCCCGTTTCTACTATTTACAGAACAGGCAGTTCTTATCATGCCGAGAGTAATATCTGTTCATTAAATTCATTTCAAATATGTGTTTCTACGGAGCGAGTTCTGGGTTCACGTTTGAACCTCGGACTTGGAGTTGAATCTGTTGCCCAGTGCATGATTGTCTATAATCAGAAAGCTCGGTTAATTTCCTCTGATGAAAATGAATCATACCGGTTAGGGGCGCAGCACTACACAAACAGGAGAGCTGCTCACGGCCGATGTTAAGCGGCATGAAAATGATGAAGCGTTGGGCCCGATCATGTCTATCAGTGTTACTGGCTAATCTCCTCCAGATGAGAGTAATCTCCCCCCAACTCCAGCCACCATCAAATCAGTGTGGAATCCACTCAGCTTGCAGGGGGAAAAGGTGCCGCACGAAAAGCCCGGCTGGAGCAATACGAGTTGTTTTAACTGCAGGTGTTAGAGAGCCCTGAGCTGCCAAACAACCTTCGTACCCACTCCGACCTTTCATCCACTCCTATTTGACTAAATGAAAAGAGAGTTGCCCAGATTTGTATCAAGTCGAAAACTGTGTTTTCATGTTAAAGCATTACAGTGGTGTTGGGCCACATTCAAGTGTGTAACCAGAACGCTACCCAGTGAAATCTCTGATGTGAGGCCAGTGATGTCTGATTGCATGTTCACTGTGCTTGTTTCATAAAAAAAGTTTTAAACCGAAAGGTCCACAGATCCACTGATGAGTCAGGTCAGAATCTGGGTGAGGAGACGTTGCAGGGACGAACTGAACAATGAGTAGGCCGTGATTTTATATCAACTTGTGCAGTGCACATTCCAAATCGGCCTGTTTGGAATGGACAGTTTATTTGGCCTGTGTTTATGCTCCGGAGCTACAGTACTTTAGAATTATTCCCCGTCTTTGATGAATCCTCCTCAAACAATTCTACATTATTCTGTTACTTTAACTCGTTTGTGAGCCCGACTTTGTGTAAAGAGCTTTTGTTTATAGTCAACATTTTTCACAAAATGAAACTGAATTTTTTTTATTACCATTCACTTCTGTGGTTTTATGCAAGTTTAAATGATTGACTCAACTGGTATTGGTTTTTTACACATTGGCGATCGGCGCAATCTTCAGACCCAATTTCACAATTTTTCTAATAAAAGATCTGCAACTCCACTCAGTATAAAGCACTGCAGCAACAAAACGAACAAGATATGAGTTCCACATACAGAGATACATACAGAGATAGAGACAGACAGACAGACAGAGAGACAGACAGACTGACAGACAGACATACAGACAGACAGACAGACAGACAGACAGACAGACAGACAGACAGACAGACAGACAGACAGACGATTCAATAGTAAGTAGATGATAATAGGTCAGAGCGGCTAAGTGGAGAAGTTGTTAACATTGTCACCTCACATCAAGACGGCTCTGGGGATATAGTATATATATATATATATGTAAGGATTAATAAAAGGCCAAACATATTTCATCTTTGAAAACGCTATATAAATACAGCCCATTTAAAAAACATCTTTGCTCCTGCTTTTTCCTATGGTGGTAAAATACGTTTTTTTAAATAGACTGTATTTATATAGCGTATGTTTCCAGTCTTAGTGACCACTCAAAGCTCTTTAAAACACAAGTCACATTCACACACTCTTCTGTACTCAAGGTTCTTTCTATCACACCATACCATGGACACACAGGCGTGTGGGGCAAGTAAGGGTTCAGTAAAGATACTTCAGAATTCAGACTGGAGGAGCCGGCGATCGAGCCACCAACCATCTGGTCAGTGGACGACCATCTTTACCTCCTAAGCCACAACCAACCACAGGAATACTTTTTTCTGTTATTATAATTTTTTCTTTCTCTGAAACAGAATACGAACATGGAAACATAAACTCCAGGACAAACTGTCAATTACCAAAGGAGCTGACATTATAATTTTAAGTGCAGAACCGAGCACTATTAACACGTGGCAAACTTGTGTTGATGATGCCATCATGTGGACTTTTATAAATCATTAGGGTCTTGTAGCGGGGAGATGTATTGCCTTTAACGTCTGTTAAGTGAATTAACCAATCACTCACACACACACACACTGCTGATGACGTCGCTCTAAGACACAGAACAGTCGATCAGTAGGTGATTTTGGTTTACCGCTGTTACATCAGATGAGAACATAAATGAACCTGACATTTTCCTCTTACTAATCCAATGCACCCTTTACATTATGGCTGTTTGATTGGGCAGCCTGTGTTCTGCTGCACTGCTCACACGTGTTGCTACTGGGGCTCCCCCACTCCCTGCTGTGCTGAGCTTAACCTTTGCAACAGAAACATAAAATATAAATAAACATAGGGTGTGGGAGTTCCTAATGTTACCCCATAATACCAAAGTATTATACACTTAATTTAGTTACAGTCCCTTATATCTAATATTTTGTTCTGTGGTCAGTACTAAAATCAGTGTCAGTCTGAATAATCCAGTATTGGTCAAACTCTAATAGACGACAGTAAAACATGATCTTTTTTATTGAGGAGCTGTTTGTGGCTCTGAACACAATCCTGTGGCTCCGCTGTGTTTGTGTCCAGTAAATGAAGAAAGGGTCAGTATCAGTCTTATCGCTCGTGTGTGTTTGGAGTCTGTCGTCAGCCTTTGGCAGGAACATGAGCTGTTTTGTTTCTCCTGTGCCTCCCGTCCACGGGCTGATTTAAAGAATAAGGAAATCGAAATGAACGGCTGGATTTGAGGATATTCCAATTTATGTTCATCTGCCTCTTCAATTACTTTCACTCCCCGCGCCTAACATGACATCATGGAAAACTTTGCAAGGTCCAGGAGTGCAGGGGGAAACGCTGCGTTGCTCTCACTATTCTGAGAGTCTGCAGGGATACGTCGGTCTAAAAATACAGATTTAAATCACAGGATTCCTCGGATGCTTTCACCTTCAGCCCTGTGATTTCAGTGGCATTTAAGCCAGGTTGATTTGGGCTGTGAAGCTGAAAAGCAGAGATATTTCAGCGCGGATTAATCATCAGACGGATTCAATAAAATGTTCAAACAGCCTTGTTTTATCTGGCCTGCGGTCTTTCTTGGAAAAGACACGTGACTCGCATACTTACCTATTTACCTGCTGTATGTACGTTGGCTGAGATGGAGCACACGATTTTGTCTTCAAATATGCTCTGCAATTTTCTTAAGTTTCTAAAGATAATAAACAATATGACTCGTATTAAATTGAGGTGAGCTTGTTTGTGTTTTATTCTCTGCTTTTCTAATTGACTTAGACGACTTCATCAATCATGTGAGGGATACACTGAGTGCCCCTGAAACTGTGAATGTTTAGCTGTTTGCTCAGAGCCAGCAAGTCGGAAAGATAAGCACTTGTTTATAGACATGGTAGTGGAAGTTCTTCATGAGTGCAGAGTTGGATTTGATTGTTGATGACCACAACATGAACTCGGAACCTCTGGTTCTTCAGAGTTTCTTTCAAATTTGCCGTGGAACAGGGATCAGAGCATCATGTTCTTCCAGCCAAACCACCTGAAGTTCAATTCATTCGCAGTTGGCAATTCACTCATTTTCATTTTCCTCATTGCTTCAGGGCAATGGGCATGTGTAAAATAAATACAGGCAGGCGAGTGTTTTCTGAAAGAAAAAAGGATAATGTAACATTCTATCTACATCTCTGATACAGCATGGTAAGTCTCAAGCTCTTTTATTGTGAAAGCCAATTTAACCTTTGACCCCTTCACATGCGTTAAAAGAAGTGTCACTTCTAACCACAAATGAGCCAGCACAATAAAATGGATCGCATGACAAAACATGACAAAAAATAGCCAGTGGTGAATACGCTTGTAAATAAGTGCCACAATGTCTTAGCGTTTGATGGCCACAAGCTAAGGAAACACATTGAGTAGCAGGAGCTTAGGGGCTGCGACGATTCACCGATACTTTTCTAAGAACGCAACCTGACCACCAAAACCAGAGGAAGGGGAGGAGTTACTGTGTGTGTGTTCACAGGTGACAAGTCGGGTCTGGGTGAATCTGGGTTTGCAAAAAATAACCTGTGCAGGACTCAGGTATCAACCAATACACCTGCTGGACACTCAGCTGGGGTTAAAGGATGTTTCACTCATTCATTCATAATCCGGCCAGTTTTTACATTGCCAGCACAACGTAATTAAAAAAAATATTTAGTTGGATAGTAATACGAGTATAGGCAGACAGAGTTGTGGGACATCACATTTTTATAGCTGAGACCTGCTCACTTTGAAGCAGCTTGGAACGATTGGGCAGGAATAAATAAATGCAATAATAAAAAATAGGAAAATCTCACTCAAAAGAAAAATATACTTACTGTTTTACTTGGTAGAAAAGGTTATGCAGGATCCCATCAATAAAGTAATGTGCAGTAGCAGTAGATATGTAGCTCTCTGAGACCACAGTCTATAATCATATGATCGGACCCAGCCAATCACATCAGTGCTAATCACTCTCCACTAGAGGATCGAGTCAAAAGTGTGAGTGTGAAGAGGCATGTTGGTCTTATGAGAATCAGCAGGATCATACCAATTTGGATTGGTTGAGCTGAGTTTGAGGAGCAGGTCCTTGTATGCTTGGATTTTGAATTGAAAAAAATAAAGAATGAATCGGATCAGAGCTCACCATTCTCGCCCTGCGCCGATGGAGGCTGTTTCTTTAACATGTGGTTTTTCGTCCCCGTCAGCTGTCCAGTGGCTCCATGACCCTGTGCAGAACTCTGCAGGTGTCCAGGAATCTGCCTGTCCTCTGAGCGGCTGTTGTGGATCTTAGAGCATGTCACTGCATTCATGGCTCACACGTCACTCCCCGGTGGACAACATCTCATCTCGGTTCACCGCAGCTGCCCTTCCACAGAGAAGAAAAAGGCAATTATAGAGCAAACTCTGTACACATCACAGTGAGAGCACTTGACTCCGAGCACTACCCCAGTCAGCTGTAACCGTTTGAGAGCCAAGTTAATTGAGTTTGAACGAGCACGAAAGACACAGCAAACAGCCATTTGAATGTTTGCATTTGAGAAATCCTCGGCGGTGCCGGGAGCTGGAGCGCGGCCATGTTAGTGTTTGCAGAATACAACACAAGTTCCAGATTTTGTATTGTTTCTTTTTCCGAGGTCCATCTCGGCCCAGGCAGACGGCAGAGCGCGTGCCTGTTTGTTTAGAGAGCTCTAAGCCCACTTTCAACCTCACGGATGCATCCCTCCATCAGCCGCCACCACCCTCCGCGGCTGCCAATTTATCAATTTACACAATATACAAAGAGCAGGCCTTCCTACCTCCTGAGCAAATATTAAACACATCGACTCTGTGGTTTCGGTAGCTTAGAGAGCCCCCACAAGGTGTCGATGTGAATAATGAGCCTCTTACTCAAGTCTCAGACAAGCCAAGCCTTCACTGCAGCCCGTCTACCCTCCATACACTACATCATCTCCTGAGGGCTGCACCATAGGGCACCACAAACATACATTTCTGTTTTCTTTAATAAGCTCTGTTTGGAGAACTGCTCATATGCTTACACGACAATAAAACCCTCGTGAATGTATCGAGGGCCTTATAAAAATAGCACATTTTTTAATACAGCTCCTTCAGTAGTTCAGGGAAGACTTTTATTTCGGGATCGTTAATAATAATGATAAATTGTTGTTTGAGATCAAACAGCAGATATCTTTTTCTTTATTGTTTATTTCTGTAGAAATGTGTTGAGGGTTTTCCAGGTCTTTTTAACAATGCAAAACAAATGAGAATCAAAGCTGCAAAGTAACTATATATCATAGGTGTAGGGCCTTTACAGTGCTCTGACATTTTTTTTAAAGTTCCTGAGTATACCATCATCCCTGATAATAATTCATAGCAATATTCTTAACATGATCACTCTTGTCATAGACTCAGTCCAATATTTGGTGATGTGGCCAGTTTGTTTACTTGCCATTGCAGGAACGGTGTTTATAAAACCTTGCAAAGGAGCCAAAGTAAACCGTTTGTGTACACGCATGCGCACGTCCTAGGTGCACTCCGGTACTCAGAGGTAGGGTGGGTCATTTGTTTCTGACACGTTTTTTATCTGATTCTTTGAAACGCATGACAGACACATATCTCAGACATTAAACGTGAGCCGTAGTGATCACTGAATCCTCGTCCCTTCTTTAGCCTTTAGACTCCAGTTGCTTTGCAGGAAGCCAGAATGTTATGGCTCGGCAGCAGCCTCAGTGCGATAGGCCTCATGATGAATGATGCACCAGAATCTGCCAGAATGAGCTGATTCCACAGGCCAAAAAAGTTAGTACTGCCTACTCGAGGTGATTCTTAGGCCACCAGCAAACCGAGCCAAATCTGGCAGCCACATGTAGGCCGAAGGCACCCCCGTCTCAGCAGGCTACCTGGGTTTCTGCCCACATTTGTAATGCCTAGCTCCAATAACGGCCAAGATGATGGTCAACCCAAAAACCCCAATCTAGGGTTCAAAACTTCCTTTTAGAAATCTGTAGGTGACGCTCATGTTCTCCTAAAGTCTTTGGTAAAAAGGAGTGGAGAAGTGTCTCTTGAACTGAACAACCAGCTAGCTGTAGCCTACACATGTTGTGTGGTAGCACTTGGAAGCCCTCAGTTATCTTTGAAATACATGGGACATGAATTTAAACTTATTTATTCAAGTGTTCTGATGTTAAAACTCTGGCACTTTTCTGAGATTTGAATCCTCCTCTTCTGAGAAACAATAGTGAGGACACTGCATCTACTCAGACCCTATCTTGACACACAGATTACGTGTAGCGCGGTTGACGTAACAAAAAGGGTTTGCACGCTATACTGCACATAAACATGAAGGGCAAATAATAACAAACCCGCGCATTTACCTCAGAAACAAGACAACAGCTCAAGTAAATCATAGTTTGTTAAAAGGCTAGAGGAGACTGGGACTCCTCCGTGGAGCATCAGGAGGAACCTCTTTAATGAAGCCTTAACTGATGGGCCTGGCTTAACAGCCCACCCAGAGACAGATAGGACCCACTCTGATAATTTATCCCACAGTGACAACCCCCAGGGGGAATAGGTGGGGTTGCGCAGAGGGAAAAAACACGGCCTCAAAGCAAAAGAGCGGACAGGAATGACGCCCAAGTTCAGCTCAATGTTTCGTGTTAGCTCATAGCACCAGAAGATATCGGCTAATCTGCCTTTTTTACGACACAAGATTGACCGAGTCAAAATGGCATTTCGCTGAAAGGCAAAAGTGTGGATGACAAAAAAAAAAAGAGGAAGGGAAAACAAGGATCCATCAAAAGGACCATGTTATAGCCTGATGCTATCTGCCGTGGTGTGGAGTGAATGGTGGCCTCCATGCCTGTGTCAACACAATAAGAGGCAAGACACGTGGCACTTGGAGCTCCATCGAGATGAGCTGATAGCAGGTCCCGCTTAACAGTCGTCCGCTTATCGATTCCCTCTGCCAGGCCAAATGCTTGCTGTGTTATCTGCCTTTCTCACTAATGACTCACAGATTAAAGAGCGACTGGGGGGGTGCTCAGTCACTTGCCTCAGGATGTTTACGACCCCCCTATTTCTTCAGCGTGGTGGAATGCTAATCTTTATTACCTGGCAGTGTCTTAAGTTATTGGTCTCAGAACTTGCTTGTGTGATGTCACACTTAAAGACGGCATGTTGTAGATTTTGTCAGTGATGAAGTGGCGTGAAGTAAAAATATGTGCGTTGAGACACTGTAACCTTCTGAATTCGAATTAATCATTCAGCGTAGAAACCTTTTATGTAGAGCTGAAGATAAAGTTCAGATTTGTTTGAAATGTATTCTTCAGTTGCGTACTTATCTTGTCAAATATGTGATAAAAAGAACAATAAATAGAAGTGATTGTCCATTTTGCTACATCAATCTGTGTAAGATTCAGTGGCATCGAGCAGTGGAGCAGCATATATACGTCATCAACGCCTCACCCTCCCCTTCCCCGTGAGGAGGAGAACCTGCAGTGGCCTTTAGGTAACACACAAGCAAAAGGTTATTGAGTCAGTGTTTGGTTTGTCCATTCTGGGCTTCTGTAGAAACAAACTGGTAAAACATGGCATATGCTGTAGTTGTGTCTCAATTCACTGGCCGCATCCTGTGGAGAACCCGGTCAATGTAACCAATGTAGGCTGCATCCTACGAAGGCTGCATCCACCTTGTTGGCCGAAACCGTAATAATGGTCTCCTTATTGCGTCACCAGCCTATCCCTCCATTACAACCATCGCCTAGCAACAAAGCTACGGAAGAAAGCGTTCTTCGGTCGATTTCAAATTTTGAAATTTGAAATGATGTTTTGCTATATGGACCATTCGATTGACTACTTACATAAATTCCCCAGACTTTATTTGCCTTACTTTTTGCAGCCATTACCTCTTTGAAAAACATCTCTATTATGTATTATTCTGGGGCTTCTGGTGTAGACAGAGGATATTAGGGCCACGACTCTGTTTTCCATTCGCCGTACACTGTTAACAGTCTGACTAGTAACGTGAGACAAGAGTCTATAACCCAAATTATTATTACAAATAAGCGACTCAAATTCTGGCGTTTTAGGTCCAGATTACATTTTGGCTAATCTCTATTAACAGCTATCTGCAAAGGAAGTTAGATAAATTAAAAAGCTTTAACACAATGATGTTCCTCTTCTATAAAGCATATACCGTATATTTATATATACACAGTTTATAGCCCTAGTCTATCCTTTAGTTGTGCTGCTATAGGTATAGACTGCTGGGGAAACCCCGCACTGAGATCTCTCTCCCTCCCTCTCACTCTCTCTCACCCTCTCTAAGTATTATTAGTAGTAATAATTGGGGATGCCTTAATTGCTGCTGTTATTACTGAAAACACCAATATACATGTGCATATGGTTTTACACAACCAGTATGAGAGCGATGAAACACCACAGTATAACAGTATACACTGGTATCTCTCCCCTGTTTCCTCTCTCTCCCCCATTTCTGTTCCTTGAACCCAGAGGGGCTGCTCATTGTGCTCAATCACAGAATGAAATAGAACAACAAGTATTTCCCGGACCATAAAACGTGAGGTTATCTCATCTTCATTCATTTGACAACAACAGTTAGGGGAAGAGTGGGGGGCCTGTTTTTAAATTATAGGAACACCAAATGTGGGCTGTTGGTTACCAGTTGTCTACTTCCTATTATAGTAATCCTGCGCACTAACAACGTTACACAATTTGTTGTGGTATTCATCAGCAACTTGAATGTAATCAAGCATTTTTTCTATTCAACTTGATGCAGATTGCAATATTTCATGGTGAATTATAATACACTTTCTATTTCTAGCTCTTTATGCTCGGGGCCAAAGATTCACACGTTTAGCCTTTACCGGATCTCTTCATCAGACCTGTTCATCTCTCACTGGGAGCTAATCCATCCGAGCGGTCACATCTGGTATGTTTTCTTCTCTTTTTTCTCCTTCCTGCTTCCCTCACACTCTCCGAGGTTTGCGAGCGACCACCAGCCGAGCTGAAGCTGAGCCAAATTTACAGGAGGCTTTCATGGCCTGTGATATTTATGTTGGGGTTAGTCCAGGATCTCCGACTGCTGATTGTGATTTTACACTGGAATCATTCCGGGGGATCCTCCAGCTGAGCTCATTATGATAATTCCTTCTTGAGTTGCACTTAATAACATTTGTTTTGCACATTTCGGTGGGAGCACCACAGCTCCCCTCCGCTCGGCCGAAGTGCCTTTATAATACAGCTCCTCTTGTTTATGACTTCCACCAACAGTGTAGCTGACCAAACGCTCTTTACTGGAATGCTTTTATCTTAAAGGCTTTTCTCCAAGACTGAACTCTTCGTCACGCCACTATCAGGCCCAATGGTAATCTCCAGTAATTTCAGCATCCAATAACCGCCCAGTGCATCCTCATGCCTCACACCGCTTTAATCCAGCAGCATGATAACACTTAGCAGAGAGGAATGTGAGCGTGTGTCTGTGCTGGGTGACATACTGTATGTGAAGGAGCCTACGTGCCCCTCGACAGGCCGGAGGTATGCTTGTCTCCTGCGGTGCACCGAGCTCAAACCAGAGGGGAGCGGCCAACATGGTTTGTGCAGCGCTCCGTTGAACCTGAGCCGCCTAGGCTCACATCGCTGTTCAAACAGGTGGTGTTTCTGGATTTGTTTGAAAGTAAATAGGCTTGGGAATAATGAAAAAGGAATCAGCTCTATGTACATGACGCGTCACTTTCGACAAGTTGTTATTCGATGATTTTTTAACAGAGGATTTGGCAAGATTTAGATCTTTTGCCATTCTATAATAAACAATGGCATGGCCATAATGAAAATATTTACTTAATTCTCTAAAGTGACTTATGGCAACTTTGGCCACTAAACAGAGTGTCATGAGTGTTATGGCGTCAGGTGCCACAGTCTGTATAAATACTGCCTGTACACTTGTTTATAGGAAAACCCCCATCTGGCTTCAGCGAACACAGTCAGACACGCTGGTGACCCCAGGGATTTTTCGAATGGAAAATATAACAGGACTGTTTGCTGAGCGGGGGGATAGCTGTGCGGCAGTCAACTGTCAAGTGACAGACAAGACAACGTTGTAAAAGACTGCAGGCTCCACATCCCCGAGCCCAGCCCTTTCTCAACCTGTAAACACAGAGCCTCGCTTTTGAAGAACTATCCAAAAAAAAAAAAAAAAAAACTCCTAGTGGCCTTTTTCATCCCGCATTTACGGGATTTATAAACTATGACAGGGTTACAGGGCTGCGCAGACTGAGGATTTCAAGTAGGTAACAAGTGAAGGAAGCAGCAGAAGTGTCTACAAAAAGAGTAAACCACTGGAAAAGAGGTTTAAAGAAAAAAGAAAAAACAACTGGGCTGCTCAGCGATCCGTACGAATGTAAACACAACATTGTGACGTGAAGATAAAGTGCCGCACACTGCTGCTGCACCTTTCCAGCCTCAGCTCATTCCTGGATTTATTATAGAAGATGGGATTATTAAGTCTATTCATTTGAAACTGCATTAAACAAGCCAAGCATTTTTTTGTTACTTTTACCTATTTTATGGCCAACGTGGTTTAGTCTAGAAGGCCCTTAAAAGCAGCGGCTGACAGCTGATGCATACACAGAGCTGCTGTAACTCATGGCAGATAGAGCGTTGGAGAAAGTTGAAAGGTCAAATGTTTCAAATAAACAAGGAAAGACTACAATTACATGCAGATTGTGAAGGAAAAGCAACATAAAAGACTAAAGGGAGATAAACTGCTTAGTTTGATGTCTTTGCCATAACGTCTCTTCACTACTTAAAATAGTTTCTAGTCATCTGTTGGTGCAGTGAAATGAGGAATTGTTGAGGTCCGGAAACATCACTCTAGTTTGAACACTTAACAAAAGGTAGAATTCTTGTGAAGAAAAACGTATAAAAGCATTTTATCTTCGTCATTTTAGCTCTTTATCAATCTGCCTTTAGAATTTGAAATACATGGAATTTCTTTAATTCCTGTTAATATTGTTTTGTTCTGTGCCTGGACAGTACTGCTTGCATTTGTGTGCTTTAATGTTATGCTGTATCCTTTATGGTAAATTGTTTGTATGAAAAGTGCTCTTCTTATAAGGTTGGGTTGATATATTGATGATAGATTGAAAAGTCATACATTCATATCTTAAAGTTTCATGATTAACAGCAATAACTGAAACGTATATGTTACAGTTAACTGTTGCTGATAAGGTGAAAGAGCTGCTACAATTGTATTTGGTATTTTGGCTACAGCAACTCAAGCTCCAAATATCACTGAGTAGGTTCTTAGACGTGTTCATGCATATAACACAAAAACATATTCTAAGATACATTACATTAGGTTAAGTGTAGCTACCACAGTGTCAGCCAAATTCTTAAAACACGTGACACCCTTTATAGCACAGAAGTCACACATCAGTGATCAGCAGATATCTGTCCTGGTTAGGATGAGATTCATCCATATTCACTTTTTCTTGCCATTTTATCTCCTTTTCATCTACTATAGACGTTTTCAGACATGACCTCCAAATAATCTGCACAGACTCATCCACATCATCATAAAATCCTCTGCGTAATTCAGGCGAGAGGTGGAGCAGCCGGGTGCAGCAGAAGGAGACAGGAAGTGATGTATTGACTCCACTGCCGAGAACACGCGATCATGTTTACAGAACCACGGCACCGTTGTCAGTTCTTATAAACACAAACTCTCTTGACATCTTTGTCAGTGTCTTCTACGTGTGAGTCACTGCTTTTTCACCGAGAGATATTTGTTTTCTTTTAGTTTGATCACTTTTGTGACTGTCGAGTGTGTGCCTGGATTTCTACAGACTATAAATGAGGATGCTTGGTGGAGACAGTCTGCAGAAACTGCTGAGCGTCTCACTCAGACATTTGCATTCACACATGTACCTCCTTCTGAGAAAATACGAAGGGGCTGCGAACCCCCAGCTCGGCTTCCTTCCCGTTTGTGAGTATGTTTGTGTGTCTGATTGGACAAGGCTACGTGGTCCCCCTACTGCCGCCCATCCACCTGTACGCCTGAAACCTATTCCCCAATCAAAGGATAACGATCCCAAAAGGATACGGTCCAATCTTAACCAAATTGTTGATTTGCCAGAGCGGTACTAAAGAACGAACAAGCTCAAGTCCTAGTTTGCTTTTCTCTGTGTATAAAGGCTGTCGTATTTGCAGAGATCTTTTCCATTTTGCTCCAAATTTGTACTTGATTTTATAAATGTATGTGAAGCACAGTTCACAAATGTATGTGTGGTTCATGATGTGCAGAGACAGCATCTGCGGCGTCTCAGTGTGGTCGAGCACATTTCTTTGCTGCTGCGCTACATTTAGATTCAGATCATTTCTGTTTATTTTTTCGTTAAAGGATCTTGCACGTCGTGGCTCCAGCCCATCTTCCAAACTTCTGTCAAATGGCTGCAGTAAGTGTGTGAATTCAGTGATTAGTATGAGAGGGTAAGTGAGGAGCCGCAGTCAGCTCCACATGTTGCTACTCTTTTCAATGCAGCTGGGCTTCTAGTATTCCCCTCCTTTAAACTGTTTAGCTTGACGGCCTTTATGCCCATCAATCACACAAGGAATCGAGCCATCGGCGTTTCTCGCACACTTTTCGCAGTGAAAACAGGGCAAGATGTCCCCGAGCCACTTAGACGCACATTCAACAGAAATTAACTGGAATTGTGTGGAGCAGCAGGTTGCTGTCTGGTCTGGTCGCACATGCCAAGAGAGATTAAGATATTCCCGAGAAGAGGATCCGTCAATATTTTACAGTTCACCAAATGTCCGTGTTATGAAAAACACACTTTCTATGAATCCATCATCTTGCCTGGCCCTCGTGAAATACATCAGAGACAGATGCGGAACTCTAAGCAGATTTCTCGGCATGTCCCTCCGACCCTGATGCCAAAAGGCATTACAGCACCCAGGCTAGTTGCAGAAGACACATGAGGTGTAAATATACCAACATTGGAATTCCTACAAGTGCACACACCAACACACAAAAACAGACAGGCAGCAGAGTTAAACGGTCAGCGTTTGAAATGTTTTGTCAGAGCTATAGAACGCCGTGCATGATTTGCACCTCAGTCCTCGGACCGGGTGCTTGAGGCCTCATCTTGTACGTCATCCACTACGCATGTTGATTGAGGATTTACAACTAACACTGGGTACATATTTTAAACATTGTACTGGCACCAAAAAAACATGTAGCAATGGACAGTATGATTTAAATTCATTACATTCTTTCGCAAGGAATACAAAAAGTATGGGAGATACAGGGACCACATACAAACACAAGGAGGAAAAGTGACCGTGACCTGTTCTGAACTGGGCTTGAACTTATCCAAGTCCCAGGAACACCCAGCAACAGTTTAGAGAAGATTGAGGGTTTCGGGATGAAATGAAGACGTGGAAGAATTCAAACTCGCTGGCCAAGCCATGATAATTGTCAGGGAAACAGAATTATCACCCAGGGACTGGAACTCGTCGTCAGTGAGATACACAGGCCAATTCATATGGTGGTCTGCTGTCTGGGCCTTGTGTTTTCTGGATAAATCTTTATTTCACAGCCAATAATAAAATGTGTACAACAATCACAGACTCTGTGATACTTCACCAGTATCACAGAGTCTGATACTGGTGAAGCATGAGAGGTTAGTTACACTTTAAAAGCAATACAATGAACAGCTAGAATGACACACCAAGGCCCAACATCAGCCCCTTGAATTCAATCAAGCTGCACAAAATTGCACACACTCATATCAATCCCCTAAATATTCCTGATTACTTTTCAAGAATCGTGAATTATTCTACAGTAAATAAATACAAGTATATACAAATTTTTTATACAAACTGAATCTAGTCTTTCTGGAGCCATGTCAAGTTTTGTGGTAATCCATCTAATTATTTTGTTTAATCTTGGGGGTGAAAACACAACCTCCTTGGCAGAGGTAATGACAACGTTATTGGTCAGGTTATTGATCTATTTCATTCACACTGCACGTTTCTGTAAAAATCGGGTTCATGTTGGGCTCAGACAGAAAAAGGAAATGCTTATCACAATTAATTAATTCAGCCTTCATTAGTTTTGTCTCTTGCCCTCCAACACACAGGTGTCACATCCACCATTTATTTAAATGTCCAATTTTGTCATTATATCTTTTCATAAAAGGCAACTATGTTAAAACTGTTCTGATTCGGACCAACAACATTTGCAGGCTAGAGTTTGAAGGTCATGTTTATGAAAATTGTTATCACTGAACTGACTGAAATGCATCATAAGCACCTCTGCAAAGTTATGATGGCAAAAGAAACCAATATTGACCACTGTTGCATTTAACAGGCATCAACCAGCTTTTATTCTACTGGGTTTTGTAATTTGCTTTAATTTGTGAATTCCGATCACAAGGGAGGTACATTTCGGAATGGTTGTGTGTTGTGTGTCCAGCCTGTATGTCTATAGACAAGGCAAAGGGTCTGGAATAGGATCCAGGCCTAGAGTGATGTTGTTCTGTGGTGCTGTCTGAGATTTGTCAGTTTTACGTTGACAGTTTTTCTTGTACAGTACCAAGTTGTCAGCTCTGCAACAAATGATCAACCAGCTTTCAATTATTCAGTTTTTTATTAATCTATTTGACAAGGGGCAAAGCCAAAGGGCATATTAGTGAGTGAGGGATGTGAAGAGAAGTCTGCCAATACCTGTCCCTCAATAACCTCTGTCACATCACTGCTCCTCATCCCAGCAGCCTCAGTGCTGCTGACCAGACTCACTGCTGGCATCATGAGTAATGGCCTGTGTGTTTAACTTGCTCAACACAAAGAAGCCATGTAATCTAAATACATAAGGTAATATAAATATAAAGGAACCGTATAATCTCACACACCGTGGTTAGCGCGACTGAGTGTGTGTGTGTGAGTGTGTGTGTGTGTGTGTGTGTGGGTTTGAGTGTGTGTGTTGACTGGGACATTTTGGCTGTGCCTCCCGCTCCGTCTCTGGCCGGGTAGGCTGGCACTCTCTGTGTTTAAAAAGCTCCCGGAAAGTTTACAGAGAGTGTACTTCTGCCGGGCTTTGTGTGACAAGTTTTAACGCACCATACCCATCAGCAGCAAAACAGCCCCAGACCTCCGTGGAATCCACTCTGCCACTTTCCATTCATGCATTTCCATGCATTCCCTAGCTTCCTTTAGTGTCCTGTGTCAGAAAACCGGTGTTGACCATTAATACTGGCTTTGTTTGTCAGGCCGTGAGCTAAGAGGCTACTGTGTGTTTACCTCGCTTTTGTCCTGCCGTGTGTCACCGGGAACATTTGGTTCAAAAATAACACGGTTTCCAAATCAGCCGGCAAAGTTTCACATAGTGTGTGTGTGATATAATGTTAGTCTGTTGTGAAGATACTTGTGTAAAGAAATCTGACACATTAACAGGCCACTGAAGAAGCGTGATGGCATAGAGGAAATGATATTCCAATTTGGAAGATAAAACTCGTCCTACAGTTTCCTACCGGGAGTTTATTCTTAATACACGGTCTGACCCCAGACAATATCAGTTTGAATTATTCTGCTGTTGCTTATTGTGATGATTTTGCAAATGTGTCAGACTTGTGAACCAACATTTCCATGTATTACTCCCAAACTAAGGGAGTAAGTCGACCAGACAATAACAACATAGAAATGATAATTGTTTTTCTTTTTCTTCCCACTGTCAAGCAAAATGCCAAACAAAATACTGGTTGCAGAGTGTTATATGGCAGGTCTTCGCAGTGTTAGACACAAAACAAGCAATATGAAGATATATTATAGCTTAATAACTGAAGAATTATTGACTAATAAAACACAAAATCAGTGGAAACGACTTTTCTTATTCTGAGAACAATTCTGTACAATATCATTACGATGTTAAATGATTCAAAACTGTCAACGCTCATTAACTATTATCTAATATATTATCATTATCTATATATGATACATGATATAGTGTAGGTTCTTAGACGTTACCCATCATCTATACCACTTGGCTGGAACCAATCCCAGGGCAAGGGGCAGGGTCCACCCAGGACAGGTCGGCAGTGTATCACAAGTCCAACACACAGAGACACACAGCCTTTTACACATTAGGGTCAATTCTGAGTCCCCAACCTCACTATGAGGTTGACCTCTGAGGACGGCCTCCAACCAGAAGAACAGAGCTCTCTAAATGACTCAAAACTGCAAGAATAACATTTGCCAAAGATCGTGAAAAGAGGAGTGATGAGTGTTGGATTCTTAAACCAAAATGAATTTGTTTGGATCAGAGCATGTTTGGAGTGGACCTGGCCAGGACTCCCACAGTGATGGCTCAGTGCCGACTGATGAACATGGAGGTGGGAGGGTGTGGATGTGGGGCCACAAGAGTACAAAAGGTGCTAGAGAGATGTCATTATTAGACTTTACTGTGGACGCAAGTTTGTATACCCAAATACTAAAAGAAACAATGGGTCATATCTTAAACACGGCATGCTGACGCTGTTAATTTCAGACTAAGTCAGTTGTACTGTCAGTGAAGATCCTCATCCAGATCAGGGTTTCTTTACAGTAGTACATCTGGACATAGGCAACAGGATTTGCTTGTGTTTCTTGAAGACATTTCACCATCTCATCCAAAACGCTACAGTTCTAACTGATTAATTGGACCTTTCAGGTATTTCAAGTCAGGTTGAGGACATCCACAGGCTTGTGGCTGTTCCAACGACATGCCTGTGTAATATAATGACTCTCAACATGGTTACCGACCCCATAGAGTTTAAATACCTGAAACCTCTAATGTAAACTTAAGAAACCTTTTGGAACAGAGGTTAACAATCTTCAAGAAACACAAGCAAGTCCAGTTGCTTATGTACCCATTAACAACTCCTGCAAAAATATTCCAAATTGTTTTAATAAATAAAATGCTTTAAAATATTTTTTTATGTTTAAATAAAAAAATGCTTTAAACAATTGTTTGTTTTAAATGGTTGGCTCTTAAAACGAGGTGTAGTCAGGCGCAATGTTGGAGCATTGCTATCTTGAGGCATTGGTAGTTGATTGTTCCATTGACCAACAAAAACATGCCGGTGCAGTATTTCAATGTTATTTTGAAAAAAAAGACATGTAGCAAGCTCAGGACACACACCAAGAAAACACTGCAACACCACTGGTTCGTACGAGTTAGCCTTTAGCCTAGCACGGCTCCCTTCCGTTTCATTTGCTTAAACATAGGCTTTTCCAGTCTGATTGCCGTAAATCGTTGGTCTGACCTACTTTCCGACCACAGACACTGAGAATAGTTTATAGAAAAAGCCAATTTTCTCCCTGATTGTCTGGCACAATTCCTAAATACTCTTCAGACAATGCACATCGTTAAAATAGAGCCCAATGAGTCCGAGTCTCAAGAAGCTTGGCAGGAGGGAGATTATCTAATATGACAACGATCCAACATACTTTGAGAAAAATATATTTAATAATAACACAATGGTTTTTAAACAATGAGAACATCTTTGAGATATTTTAAATCAGAAGATCAACAGCCCCTGCCCCCCCCCATCAAAGAAACAATGAGAAGAATCATGTCTGAAGAATGATTGTGATTTGTGAGAGTCTGGCCAGGGGATCAATGTGTCATCATAACGGGACAATATTAAGATGATCAAAAAGTCGTAAGAATCGAGGTTGAACTGACATTCACTGCAGCTGGATGACATTTCGGACACATCTGATTTTATGCCTCCTTTTTTATAAAATTGCAGGATTTATAGAAAACACAAACACCCATAACAAACAATATGTTTTGTTGTTGATTTAAAAAATGGTCAGCACCAATATCACTACATGATTTGCAGTAAATAAGCTAAACATGCCTAACCACGGTACCATGGTGCTTTTTAAGCTCAGTCTGTCTCTCCTCAGGCCTTTGACCTTATTTTATTGTTGCAAATGAGAAAAACCGACACCAGTCTATGTTTGTGAATTGATTTGGTGAGGATGTCTTTTTACTTTCCTTTGACACTTGATGACAAATAAAGGACATGTCTCTTGTAAGCAACTTAATTTGCAATGAAAATGTCTTTAGTACGACTGTAAAGACAATTTCAGCCAAACAGCGAGATATGGAGGTTTTGATGCATCAGTACAAACATACAAATCAAACTCTACACATGTACTGTCCTCATTTGTGATTGTTCTAGTCTGCTGCTCTGAGTCAGGAGAGAAACTTCTCCTCTGAGTCTTATCACTTGAAATGCAGCACCAGCTCTAGTTTTTGTCTCAGTTATGATTTGAGGAAAACGCAGCGCTCGCCAAAACATCTCAACTGTCATATTCCAAGACATTGGAAATTTCATTTAGCATTTGTATTACTTCAGGAATTAAAATAACACAGGTTTTGGTATTCAAATAAAGTATGACGTGTTCATGGGAGCCACTTACTTCATCTGAAGTAAATGTGATCACTGTTTTGTTTGTGTTTGGAGGTGAAATGGCCCTGAAATGCTTGACGTGCACTCTGTGACCGTGCCGAAAACACACATAGCTGCGAGTATGAGGTGGAAAGAGAAGATAGCGCATCACAGATCTTTTGTTTTAACCCAATGGATATATTGCTAATAATAATGCGTCTCAATGAAGTCAGTTCTAGGAAGCCACATCCCTCAGAAGCAATATTTACATTACACTAGGTGCTCAGGAGTCAAAAAAGTATTCTGGGTAATGCTCGCTGCAGCTTTGACAGCGCATGAAAACAGTCAGGGTTTATGAGACGTGAAAATATCAGCTGAACACAAACATCCACATTTCACAAGGCAGGTTTTGTTTGCTCACACACTCCTGGATTATGTAGATGTGGATTATCTTCAAGTGCGTGCACACACAAACACACACTTGTGTCTCTGTGTCTATAGAGGACATCGTATTGACGGACATTGCTTTAATGTTAGACTAACTCTAACCTTAACTTGAATCTAAATCTAAACATTAACCAGAACCGACACCTTACATTAACCCTAACTTATACCTAACCCTAATTAACCTTACTTTAACATAAACTCAAACCTTGACCTAAAGCTTACCTCAAAACATGAGTCCACCTGAGTATTTAGTGATTTACCTAACTTGTTTTTGTCCCCATAATGTGAGAATGTAAACCGATTTAGATCCCCATAGCATTAGTAATACCTTGATCACACAGACACAAACACCCCCTGTAATCACAGACAGTTTACGTATCGTAACACTATAGTTTTAGTATTTAAGTCTATGTGTCCTATACATTTTTTTTGTGAGGAATTGCTACATTTTGACTGATAGTGGGGTGAAGTGTTACAAGTACAGTTCATGCTACCTCTGAAAATGGAAAGAACTGGAAAAACCTTGAAATCCCAGACATAATATAAACATCTGCTTCATGTCAACCGTAGTCTGTAACATAGACACTTCACCACATGTGGATTTCTTAGAGACATCCTAATAAAAAACCATGGGAGCAGCTGATGTGTTGTAGAAAGAAGAGAGGAACCAAAAAAAAAGTTTCCCTCTCTTTGCAACTGCTTTCTGAAAGCCACTTTGCTGCACTTACCCCTAAACGTCACCCTGACCTCGGTGCTTTCGTCCGCCCGCTCCTCCAACATGTAACGCATGTCATGCAGATTCCTCGGGGCGCTGAGCACTGATGTAATAACGCTCCTCTGAAATGCGTTTAGTCGGGAAAACAAACTGAAGTGGTCCAGGAAATGGCAGCGGTGGGGCGACAGTAATTATGAGTGGCAGCCGAACACATTTGCCGCCTGTGTGGGTCTCCCCATGTTGTACATGGGCTCCAGAGTGAAACCAATTCCATCAGAGCTCACCGGTCATTACCTCACTGCTTCTACTCTCACAAGTCCTCTCCAAGTTAAACCTCGTTCTCCTCAGGTCGCTCTGCTCTTAACTGGACCCGTATTAATTTTGCTGGGGAACAACTCATGGTGACATTTTTTTTTATACATGATTGTAGGGAACTTGAATATTGCAAAGTGCAAAAACTATCAGTGTTATAATGTGTATTGGTACCTACATGCATCGGTTAAGAGATCATCTGTACGGAACTACAGTGAACTACTGATACATTTAATTATATTGAAAATACTTTATTTCTTCCCCAACTAGCAATATAAAGCGAGCGGAAGTGCACACATAAATACACAGACAATTAATCCAGGAACGTAAAAGACAACACTAAAAACTTGCAAATCTTTGAATAAAAGCAGAAAATGTGAGCTTCTATATTTGGCAGTTTTTCAATCATTCGTCATTCACTCCGACAGAAAAGCCGTCAGCAGTAAGCAGACTGGAGGCAGCCGATGATCGACCGACTGACCTTCTGGGTTAGTGGACGACCAGCTCTGCCTGGTGACCTAGAGCTCCCCACTATTTTTGTATATGACATACTTAATGCAAAATAGATTTTTCACATTTGATGGACAGAATAGCAGTAGAAAATGGTTTCTCATACACATTTTTTGATAAGGTCAACAAGCCTCAGAAAATAACAGACCACAATACTGTCCTTTAGGACGTCAGACACCACTTATACGCCCCTTCAAAACTTCAAAACATTGGGTGTATGCACACTGGAGCCCGAACTTTGTGTTTTGCCACGTTAAGTTGATACCAATTTGACACAGGAAAAAATATTTAATAGCACTATAAACTTTGTTATAAACTAAAGTTGTGCAATCTCAAGTTTTCATTTGCACACAATCAGACTGATCGGCTGCAGGCAAACACAAGATGAAAACGAGTTGAATTGGGAAATCTGCTACAATACAGCAGAGAGGAAGACACACACACAGCAACAAATGTCATTTTAAAGAGTCTGGTTTATTACAACTTGGGTCCTACTATATATTTTTTACCATAATTTGTAGCAGGTATGAAAACATACACCAGAATGATTGCTGAGAGCTGGGAACGCTGCCACCAAGTCAGACAAGGAAAGAGACAAGTGGTGAGACATCAGAGAGGTTGTTAGCGAGTCGAGAGTTCAGCCAGATTTTCTGAACGTCTTACACCCGTGATCCAAATGCACATGGAAATTGTATCCAAAACTTTCAAAAGAACCATCTATATTTGATTTTCTAGATTTATTTATCTTTTATTTGTAGACAAATGGGGGTCTTGGATCACAGGTTAAAACCTCAGATTTTCTCACCACTTGGATATTTCCCAGATCTGAGCAATGACATCATGGACAAACTATGAAAACCTAACCTCATTGGTGGTGGTAAGAGTGAAAATATGACCACAGTTGTGTTTAATCTGAATTGTCATGTAATTTCAAGAAATGTTCCAACTAGCATTTGTGGCTGTGATATTTTGCACAGGGGCAAGAAGTGAAAATTGTTGTACTTTTGGACAGTTTCTCCTCAAAGGGATTCCTGCTGTTGTACTTGATTTACAAGTGACTGACAAATGAAAGAATGGACAATGAGAGCTCAAGAGAAAAGTTTATTCCGCTGCAAATTTTAGGAAAGTGAAATAGGGACATTTGTTTGCTTGTTAGCTGTGTTGCAGCCGATCTTGTTCTTTGATCAAAATTCTGCTTCGGATGCCTTTTTTATGAGTTGAGTGATACAGAAAATCAACACGGAAAATGCATGATGTAGTATTTGTGTGTAGCAGTATATTTTGTTAAGATAGCCATGTCACAATTATTCAACCCCTATATAAAATTGTTGTTTTTAAAGCTGTCTGACAGTTTTTTTTGTCCTAAAGTTGAGTTGAAACATTATTAAGCCTTTGGGAACTCTATACTGATCCTTCATTTGCTTCAGCTGTGATGCATATATAAACCCCACCCATGAAGGTATTCAAGGCAATCATGGGAAAGACAAAGGAGCTTACACAAAAGCTAAGAGAGGAGATTATTTCATCACACCTGAAAGGCCTTGGGTAGAAGAAGAATTCCCCGAAAAATTATATTCCAAGAGACACAATTAGTAACATTATAAGGAAGTTTACAACTGATGGAGCAGCTTCAAACATGCCTGGCCTTGGAAGAAAGCCCAGCATTTCATCAAGGACACCTCAGCAACTTAGTCAGAACAACTCAGATAAACCCCTGTGTGACTACAAGACACCTACAGGATGACCTGATGAAGGCTGGTACAAGTGCTGCAGTGGCAACTATAAGACATGCACTGAATAATAAAGGACTTAATGGCCGGCTCCAAGACACACTCAGCTCTTGACCACAAGCAACATCAAAAGTCGACTAGAATATGCCAGGAGGAATTTGGATAAGCCTACAGAGTTTTGGGTGACAGTTCTATGGACTGATGAAACCAAACTGGAACTGTTTGAACGTATGGACCAGCGGTATGTCTGGCGTGGGAAAGGCCAGGCTTATGACCAGAAGAATACCATCCCCACAGTCCAGCATGGAGGTTGGTCAAAGATGATATTGGGCTGTTTTTCTGCGGCAGGAACTAGCAATCTTTATTGTGTACATGGCATCATGGATTCACAGAAATACCAGGCCATTTTAAAGAGGAATGTGATTCCTTCTGTTGACAAATTAAACCTTGGTGATCATTGGACTTTCCAGCAAGACAATGATCCAAAGCAAAATCTCCAAGTCCACCAAAGCTTGGTTGAGAAAAAGATCCTGGAACGTCCTGGAGTGGCATTCACAGTCACCCAGTCATTCACAGTCATGAAGTCACACACTTTGTTGGGATTTAAAGAAGGCAGTTGCAACATGGAAGCCATCAAACATCACTGATCTAGAGGCTTTTGCACTTGAAAAATGGGCAAAGATTCCAATCGAGAGGTGTAAGAAGCTTGTCCGCACTTACCGAAAACATGTTTTAGAAGTTATAAAAGCTAGAGGATGCGCCACAAAGTACTGAACCTGGGGGGTTGAATAATACTGCACATGCACATGTGTTGAAAGTGTTACAGTTTTCATTTGAACTTCAAAGTTAAGTCAACTTCTGTTGTCAAATAACTAAAATACGCATCAATAAATATCTTTTGTTGTTTGATGAGGTTTTTTGGTCATTTATTGTCATTATCTGTCATCCACATCACTATAATGTCTATTGAGGTGAGGGGGTTGAATATTTCTGATTGCACCTGTATGGGAAGCATCTGACAACGTCATTAGTCTCAGTAAAAGAAAATTGCTTGGGGCCTCAAGCTTAGAGGGGGGGGGGGGGCACTGAGTATGGCTGATGGCATTAGTCCACAGCTACAAACCATGAGAACCCCTGTAAATTCTATGAACGGCAATGTACAGGACACTGCAACTGACTATTGTCCAAAACCCACTAAGAAGTAAATACGTGCGTATGATGTGGTGCTGAGAGTTGCATTTAAACTTTACTATTATTTATGTTTATATTTGTGTTAATACGTTTGCAAAAGTAAGTATTATTTGAAGATTGGACAGATGTTGGTTGGTTCAAAATTCAGCTGGTTCAGGTCCCCCAGGTCTCTTATGCCTGGGACCTCCAAAGTCACTTGAAACACTCAACTGTGACTCTATTATCCCTGGAGCAGTAGACACATAGAGCAGGAGAGGTATACACACCAGAACATTCTTCTTACCAAACATTTGAACGTGACACGCCGCAGCACCCCGCCCCGAACCAGCTCAATCTCAACTCTTGAAAAGGACCATGCTTTTTTTCTTTTATTATGGGCTGAATGTCCTGTTTTCCCCAGGAGGTTCTGAAACGATATTTTTCTGCAAATGGTAAGAAAGAAAGAAGAAAAAAAAAGGGAGAATTGATGGGTCTGCTGGTTCCCGGAGTGTGTCTCGGAGATCTGAGCCTGTGCCGGCGTCATCAGACACGGAAAGCTGAGAGGAGACTTGCAAGAGGCTGTTCTGTTTAATAGGTGTCACATCAGCTTCAAAACACTCGCAACGGACAGCCAAGAGTTTTTTTTTTCCACTGCTGAGGCTCCAGATCAATGTAGTCTGTGTACTTTCACTGTTTTATAAAAGCACGGTGAACGCAGACAATGTCTTTTGTCAACGATGTGGTGTTTCAGCGTTCATGAGCTGGCCTGTGAGGGTCTGGCTGTTTAGTATTGACTGCATGCCTTCAGATATCCAAATAGATCGAAATAGAAACCTCGTCGACTGCGTCACTCTGTTATATTTATTCAAGAGGAAATAATTCTGCATCTCAGAGTGTTTAGAGAGATCTAATGCAGATAAGTGCAGCAGGAATTTCCAATGAATGATGTCATCTAAATTGAAGTCTGCTGTTTCAGTTGCATGTTGCTCATATAATAAATAGCTGTACTTTCGGCGCGGACCTTGTAAAATATCTATTTGTGACGAGGGCAGATATGTGAGGACTAATATGGTGATTGTTTTTTGTCTAATTGGCAACGCTCAAAGATTCGCAAACTGCAAAATATGTGCCTCTTTCACTCGACTTCCTTGTGCTCTAAAAAGTGCTCATCTATCTCACCAAATTGCGAAGCAGTGATATCGTGCTGCCTGAGAACATGCAGAGCACAAAACTGAGATGCACATCTTTGCACTGAAGTTTGAGTTTGCAAAGAAAGACCTGATTTTGTGAAAGGAGAGCCATAAAAACAACGTGGAGCCTGACCTGCTGTCACACATGTTTAATGAGCTCTCGCTATGTGGAAAATAGAGACGGCCTCTGACGCGTGTTACATCTTATCTCCTTCTGCTCGGTTCCTTTGTGATTCCTGTTGTTTTTCCAAGACAAGCAACGCGAGCGCCAGTGGAATTCGATGCAAGCGTGGATGGGCCCTCTTGGGAAGCGGCACCCGAATAAGCTCTCCGAAGCCCAGAGGTGGCTGGTGCTTGGACCGGGATGGAAGGGAGAGGGAGACAAGGGAGAGGAGGAGAAGAAATGGGGTGAGATAAAGATAAGACGAGAGCAATCAGAGCGAACACAAAGGTAAAGCTGATATCTGGGCGAACAGAGTTGTGATGAGATGAATGGAGAGAATAACCAGAGTTCAATGATTGTAGTCGGACAGCAGATGAAAGATTGTGATCATCTACGAAAGGGGAGTAATTCTGAAATGACAACATCGTCTTGAGAATCAGTTCAAGAGCATTTATTATGGCCCGAGCACCGAATGATGAGAGGCCCTATTGAAATTGCAAGGATTTTTCTTATTATTATCATTATTATTTCACTTTTTGGGCTTTTTCAGGGCCTAGACATGCTCAAATTCCAACCAAAGTTTGCAGGAAGTACAAAGCCCAAAAAAGTAATTGTACCCTGGAGTAATTTGAAACGGGTGTGGTAAAATGGCTCAACAGCGCCACCTACGGAAAGCCCATTCAGTTAGCTTTCACCGATCCTAATGAAAATGAAGAGAGTGGTGTATCATGACCAGATGCACAAAAAAGTCTCTCAGTGGATTATGAAAAACGCAACAGGAAGCCCGCCATTTTGCATTTAGTGGCCATTTTGACCATGTTCACCATTTTTACTTTGACGAACTTGTCGTAGAGCTTTCTTCAGATCAACTTCAAATTAAGATGAGTGTCATCACAACAAAATGGAGATAAAAACAGGCTTCAACGGGCGGGTGCTCGGGCCCGCCAGTGCTACCACGAGCCCTAGTTTGGATTGAGATTTGAATAAAATAAATTGCTGTATATGCTCATTAATATTTCATATTTTGTCTTATTTAGTACTCACTCTCGCTCCCTCGACACACACAAACGTAGTCATCGGACGCATCTTTTATTTCATACTTGATAAAACGGAGCTCCGGAGCCGGTGAGATGATGATTATGATGGCTCCGGAGCTAGCGCCAGAGCTCAAAACAGGTCAATCTGAGGAGAGCTGTTTTAGACAGAGTAAAAAGGTGCTTTTTTAAATGATCCTTGTGGTATTTTGACCAACAAATGTTACAGACATTTCATTAAGACGCCAAGGAACCATATCAACTGGGGTCAAAATGGGCATCGGAAGGGTCCTTTAATACATGAGCCCATGTTCTGTTGCAGTTCAAAAGTTCAAAAAAAGCAACTAAAGGATGTGATTCCAATGATTATATTTTAATGTGATTATGTTTTAATCTGAGCTATTTACAAATATGAAACATGAAAATAGACAAATTAATATCGTCCGGAAAAACCGCGCGACGCCAGTCTTATTGGAGTATGTTAAATCTAAGCTTTCCTGTTGGGTTTATCCTATTTGAAGCCACTGGGCATATTAAGCTACACAAAGCCCTGCTCCTCGCTCTGTGTGTGTGTGTGTGTGTGTGTGTGTGTGTGTGTGTGTTTGTGTGTGTGTGTGTGTGTGCGCGTGTCATGTGAAATGCCCTCTGTATTTACAGGGCCATGTGAGCGGTGATCCACAGCATAACCATGGACAGTGGTTCGGGGTCATATCGGTGCTGCACACTCCCGGGCAGGAAACAAACACTGGGACTTCACGCTGGAACCTCAGCTTTCTAATTGGCTGCTAATTAGCAAAGGCGTCTGACCTGCTGGTTGAGATTCAGCTGCAGGAGCACGTAGACCTTTACACGTCCACACCATCTGAAACCGCCCTCAGATTTTATTATTTTGACCTCAGTAATGTTCTTGAGTTAGCCACTTCCATGAGGAAGTTTGGTAACTTTAGCAATTTCCAAGACAAATATTTAGTGAGTTTTGTATTTAATGCTCCAAACAAAATTTTAAAAGCAGAAAATGTTCAGGTACCGTTGGCACAGAGCACACTGACAACCGGTTACAGTTCAAGTAATGCTCCGGTGTCTGGCTCTGCTGTTCCAGTGTGCAGCCAAAATGATAAGACAAAGTTCTATGTGGAATAACAGAGTAGTGTTGAGATGACTCTGATGTGGCACAGGAACACAGAAAATGGACATGATTGGTCTTGATGTGATCACACTAAATCACTTTCACAACAAAATAAGTCTGTAACACATTCCGATCAAAGGAGGTATTTCAGTCTGTGAAGTGTGAGAGCTGAGGAAAAGAGTGTTTGAAGACACGCTCTCTGCGGGACGACCAAACACCGCCTGTCACCGGGAAAGCTCTTCTCTGCTAAAGAGCTGTTGTGCTGATCCATCCATGTCTCAGGTTTGTGTAAAGTGTTTTCTGATGTCCAGACCATCATCAAAACGCTGTTGACTTTTTGTGTAAACGAGTTTCATTCGTACACTTTTGAAACTTCAGTTTCTAAATCCATTCGGCTCACATTAAACAGCCAGACTTAATACAGCTCTACGTAAGAGATGATGGGACATGTTCTGGCTTGACACTGTAAAAATGACAACTTTAATCATGCAGCACATATAAGGATAGATGTTAGAAGGACGTACAAATATCAATTACCAACATTTAAATACAACTGTGCTAAACTACTAAACTACTATAACATTATCTAAGACAAAGGCGAAAAGTTAACTTAACTTGTTTTTTTTGCTGTTTAATGTCAAGTTTATTAAATGCTAACTAAACTCTGAACTCCTCTACACTTTAAAGTCGTTATTCTAAAACTGATATTAGATAAACTCTATTATGGTAAATTTACTAAATGGGAAAAAGTAACTGGACTGTATTTATATCGTACTTTTATTGACTAAAAGTCTTATTCACCTCACACATTACATTACATCTCTATCAGACACTATTCATACACTGTCCGTACAGATACAATTTGGGGTAAATTTTCTTTTCCCCTTGAGACTTCAAAATGCAGCCGAGGAGGAGAAAGGGATCGAACCACCGACACTCTGAATAGTGGACCAACATCCCATTGTAAACAACCTTGTAAGCCAGGGCTCCCCAACAAGGACAGTGCATTATACCAAGGCACACCAGTCCCCTTCATTTCAATCACCAAACTGCACATACATACATCCAGTAAATATGCCTGCTTTTTGAGAAATCATCAAAATCATGAATTATTCCCCTGAAAACCAGTGAAAAGGTAAAAAATTGTGAGAAACCTTTTTTTTTTATCAGGTTTACTTATTTATCTTAGTCATTTGAAGGATATTATAATTGATGTAATTGGCCTGAGCCTCCCAACACCATGTTGGTAACAAGATATTACTAACTGGATTATGTTTCCATCAAAACTATACTTAGAGGTTCCCAATGGGAAGTGTAGACATGAGACTTCTTTGCAGTTGACCAAATATAGAATATTGGAAAAAGGCAGCACATTCAGAGGATACAGTGTACAGATTTGGGGGAATTGAACTTAAATGAATGAAATATATACATTTTTTAATCTAATCTATGAATTAAAGTTGACCAACTACAATGATTACAATACTTGATGATGTGAGTGAAGCTGCCGTGTAATGATGTGATCCAACTCTGCTGCTGTAGGTTCTGGGACAATGGAAGTGAAAAGCAACAGTTCAGTGTTTGATTAATGTGCTGTTTCCATGTTTGTTTTCTCTGATTCTGCACAACCAAACAAACATGGAGCACAGCATCGCTCCACTTCATGAGAGCTCAGGTTTTTTTATTTTTTATATCATTATTACTTTATAAACCCAAAACAAAAGTGCAATCAAAACAGCGAAGCCAGTTGTGGAGCCAGTGCACATGTCAGTCAGTATTTGGTTTAAGCGTATTCCGTTCTGCAGCTCTTTATCACGTCACAGATCAGCAGAAAGAAAATTAAACTTGCCGCCTGATGGAGGATTCTCCACACGTGGAAATAGCAGAGTAATTGCTCCATTCTGCTTCATGTTCCCACACCTGCCAATCAACATTTCTTCTGGGTTTTCAGAAACAATAAAAAATATTGTTTTAGAAACTAATTGCAAAACAACAAACCCAGATAAACAAAACAATCACTTTGCTAATGACTGGAGAATGATGATTAATGATTTTTGAGCCGCTGTTTACTCAACAACCTCATGAGCAATCAGAAGGTTATAGATAAAAAGTGAAAACTAATTCCCAGTATGAGCTCATGGGTTCAAGTCCTCTTCTCTACCTGTAGCAGACACATTTTCTTTTACTTCTAAGCTTCATCAGCTCTATTCACAAGGACTGTATTCCTATTGACAAGGTAGTATAGTGCTTATATTATAGCTGTTCAGATATTGATAATTTACACCAAATTTCTAACTTATGACTCCAGAAACGAATTGTTATTGTTATGTGTACATAGCTTTTTATTTAGTCTATAGAAATGTATTATTATTATGTGTTCAGAGCTTTTTATATAGTCTATAGAAATGTATTATTATTATGTGCACAGAGCTTTTTATTTAGTCTATAGAAATGCAATATTATTATATGTTCAGAGCTTTTTATATAGTCTATAGAAATGTATTATTATTATGTGTGCGGAGATTTTTATTTAGTCTATAGAAATGTAATATTATTATGTGTGCATAGCTTTTTATAAAGTCTATAGTGAAGAGTGAAGTTGGTAAACTTTTTATTCATCCTACCTGGTTTATCTGCGATGAAATTTGTTTTTAAACTGAATTACCTTTATATTTGTTCACGTGTGTGGGTTATACATAAGTCGGAATTATTTACTTGACTGATGTTAGTTTTTCGTACAATGCATTTTGACTATTTCAAATCTATCAAGAACATATGTTCCCACCTTTTCAAAATAAAAGCTCTGCAATTCAGCTCCATAGAAAGCATTACAGCAACAAAAAAAAAAGTTTTTACTATTAATGTTGTGTCGGTTCGATATGGGGAAATAAAAATGATGAAATTATCTAAATGATGTGGTGGCGATTTGACCCACAGATTGATCCTCTGCTGTAGTATATCTGAGGATGTGGATGATATGTTGAACTTGGTCCATTGGTCCAAAATCGCCCCAGATTCAACATTGTACTAGACAATGCATTAGACATGCCAAGGGTAAAGCTGATTAGATCCAAAGTTCATAAAAATATGTGATCCACATACAGACATACAGACTGACAGACGTATGTTTGTGGAATTAGAAGGTAGATAACCACAGCTTATTTGGATTAAGACATATAATTGAATCCTAGGTGGGCGAGACGCTTTGAAAATAAAGATATCAGTACTGGTGCTTGTTTTCCGTCCTGGCTCCTAAATGGTGGAATGAGCTCCCCATTGACATCCGGACATCAGAAAGTCTACGCATCTTCCGCCGAAAACTAAAAACATACCTCTTCCGACTTTACCTTGAATAAAAAAAAAAAATAAAAAAAATAAAAAAAACACACTAACAACTTTTTGAAACTAACACTTTAGTAGCACCTAGATGGCACTTACTTATAGCACTTTGTAGTTTTGCTTTATTTGAAGAAATTGTACTTTCTTGATTCTTGTCGTCCTTGATATGTACCCTCGGGTTTGAATGCACTTATTGTAAGTCGCTTTGGATAAAAGCGTCAGCTAAATGTAATGTAATGTAATGTAATGTAATGTAATGGTGCAATAAAAAATCTTGTGACACATGACACTTAGTTGGAATTTCCAAATTTCCAAAATTGAGACCATGGAAACCAAATCAGTCTGATAGTTTAGACTGAAGCTTCACAAATTACTTTGTAACAACATCCTGTCACAACAATGACTTTGGTTCTGAAATGTCTTTGAAAATCATTGCGGAGACGTCCCACACTCACAAACTAACAATACTGTCTAGAGGACCCACATGAAAATATTTAAATATTTTGCTAATTTAATTTAAGGCTTTTAATATCTTCGAAGGTCTTTTAGATTAATCTAAATCAAATGCTTCGTAACACTTTTCACGACCTGCAGTTTTCTTCATGTAAACACAGCAGACAAGTTAAAAACAACCTTTGAATGTCGGAACTGTGACCAAAGCAAGGGGGTTGATGCGTTTATCACCACGGTACAGCCCATAATACACTGCTGCTGTCCCTCCATTCGTGCGGCTCATCGTGACACTTGTGTTTTGACGGAGAACACCGAAGACTGCTGCCTGGGTAATCCCAGATTTCCTATGGCACAGCTCTCAGCTTAGCAGAGGGCTTGACTAATAGCTTTATTTTCAAATGATCGCTTTGCTACACGACTTCAGAAGAAGGCAGCGAGCGTGAAATTCAATTATGGCGCACACGCTCCGCAGCCCCGTCCAGAGCTTTCCGCTTTAATCCCTCATTTGCCCTCAAGGATTCTTAGCCTCTTTCAGCTGGACCTCATCTCCAGGTTCTCCTGGACTGGTGTTGGCCCTCTACATGCCCCGCACATCTTGTATTTTTCTCATTGCTTTGGCCTGACAATGGCCTTCCTCAAAGTTTACAAGCCATCACCCTTTGGGTCATCACCAGAACCTTGCTCTGCTGCATGTTTTATCTTCCCTGATCTGTGGCCTCTACATCCCTCCTTAGTCGTTTGTTTCACTGCAAAGGAAAGTTAAGACAGTACTCTAAAGGAAAATGGGAAATAGGAATAATAATAATAGGAATGAACACAATTCAACAAGATCTGATTATGCCTGATAATGTTTTTTTCAACTCTTTATTCAAGCCCGTGGTCTCTCAGTTTGGGAGCAGGACTAATTGATTTCATGTTCAGATTTTCTAATGCTTTCACTCAAAACCCTGCCCTTGCACTCAGATACACCCTGCTTGTGCTTAGAATCTCACTTTTAGCTCTTCCATTCATGCTCACACTGCTTCTGTAAACCTTCGAAATGTGTACTCTCACATTTGTTTTCCTCTGCCCTCAGATTTGCCAACCAAGGGAATGCCAGGTGTACCGTTAATAAGTAAAAATGCCCCGGCCTTGTTGTGGGTGTGTTAGCTTTATGTCTTTCATGTCTTTGAAAAGTCTTGAACGGGCGGTTACTTTAACTGGGTTCAGGCTCTTGGCATCTTACATCTGCTTGCCTTCGGTTCGTTGGTGTGCAGCGGCAAAATCAAGGATCTGAATTTTGTATCTTATGGGAACACTGTTTCCAGCAACTATAGATGATGAGAGACACCACAGACGTTTTCAAACAAGCATGAGAGGAGCTGGAGCGCAGGAAGCACAAGCAGGGTTTATTTGAGTGCAAGTGTTGGGATTTGAGTGAAAGCTTTACACAATCAATTTAGTCCACCTTTCAATTTGAAAGACAACACTATTGAATTAAGATAGATTATAAACCCCAAACCCCATCAGCCAGAAACAAGGGAAGAAATAGCCTGACGTTGTTCTGTAACCTCAAAAGTAGTACGGTTGAGTTACAGGTTGGACTGCAACTGGTTTGTTTTTTCAACAGTCAACATTTCCTCCCAACTTTAATTTAAGTATTCATCCTTTCAGGCACAAGGATGGAATCCACAATCTCCCTAACCCTAGACCTTACCCAGTAAAAACTGTGTTGCACAGCCAATAGTGACATTGCAAATTAAAACACGAGAGCGAGTTACAGCATATTTTTGTTTTATATCACTCATATTCCGAACATAATAGCACCAACAGTCAGTGGAAGGTGTTGCAACACTCCCAGTTTCTCACAGCACAGTCTGTTGCCACAGGCGCAGACAGACAGTGTCACTTATCTCTTTATTCTGACCTTAAATCTACACCGAGTTTTACGAGGGAAAAAATTACAACTACTAAAATTAAAAATAACAATTCCTATAACACATGCAGAGACCCAGCAGAACCATGAGCCAATTAAATTCTGGGTATCTTGGCGCACAAAAAGTGAGGAGTCCGAACCTAGGGGTGAAATTCAAGACTTGCTCTTAATCAAGAGTAAGCAAGCATGCCCGCTTTCCTGGTGAAGCTGGAACTGCTGCAACAACAATCCTCTCCCACCAGCAGCCAGGAGGAGGAAATCCAATTATGAAAGTGATGTTCAATACTAATTATGTAATACTGGATGATTGAAAGAAAAGCAAAAAAATACCGCCTTGACCAGGTTACTTTCACTGTATATAGTGTATGGCTAAGTGGCCATTCCTGAACCCCACCCCCCAAACACCTTCTCACCCCTCTCTCCCCCTCCCACCCTGGGATCTGCTCTGTCTGTAATTTGGTCTGAGGAGAAGGTCACTACAAGGGACAGTGGGATTAGCAAACCACATGTAACATCCCAAAGCCCCATATATTTTGGCCAGTACGCTTTTCCCAACATCCCCAGCGAACAGAGTGGGCTCAAGGGAAGCTTTTTTATTGATATGGGCAGTGGTCAACATTTGAACCAGTTGTATTTGGGCTCTGATGGAGGCAGCAGAAACACGGGTAGGTTTGTTGATACAGTCAAAGCTAAACATGATTAGAAACCTTTATGGTTTTCACTGGAGAATAAATATGAACAGGTTCTTTAGGCATCCATTGAAAAGTAGGGGCTTCACTAGACTAGAATGTTAATGGCCAATTCAGTTGCAATTCCTGCCTCCTGGTTAAAACTCGGTATAATGTCCGAGTGAGCCCACGAGCGAGGATTCACCAAGAGCGAGTGACCGTTACATATAAGAAACATCAGCTCAGACGCAAAAACTCAAAAAAAATAAACAAAAGAATACCAACATCTCACAACGAAATATATGAGCCATACATGTGGAAAATGAGAACTTGAGCTGTTTTCAGATATGTCCTGTGGGTAAACCAGAGAATTGGCTACAGAACCTTCCCAGTAGTTTGCCTTTTACACATGCACAACACAGTGGAAGGTTTCCTGCCCTGACGCGTTCACAACAGCAACAAATCTTCTGTATTATTCAGGCGAGAGGTGGAGCAGCTTGGTGCAGACAGGAAGTGATGTATTAACTTTGCTGCGTAGATCACAGGATCATGTTTACAGCACCTGACACCGGTGCTCGTCTGGCGATAAGAGCAGACACTGGTGTTGATGTGATCTCCACATAGGACTTTATGTTACCTTCTGCCTTCTGCATGCTGCGTCACCCATCGCCTGAACTCTCTAGAGATTTTTGAGTTGTTGTGACCTTGCCTGAGCGGAGAATCTCCAGCTGCACTCTTCTTGTTGGAAAGGCAAAATCCAGACGAAGTCCGGACCACATTCTGCGGATGTTTTCTAGATTTCATGTCGGGAAATGGCTTAGGTAGCATGGACCCAGAGCCATGGGTCTGTCGAAAGACTTAAAAAAGTTTTTTTTCCAAAATAAATAACACAAGGGTCGAAAGTGTGCAGCGTGCTAGTCTGCACTATTGTAAGATGCTAATCTTAGTCTGCCTGGCCAAGTTTCACATTTGCCTAAAAGCAGTGCAACAACGCACAGTAGCAGAGCATAACTTTCAAAGTCAAGTGGTATTAAACCATTAGCTTCACATTTCATGGCATTGCATTAGAGATGGCCGACTTCAGAGTTGTACTTTGTAGGCTATGTAGTGCTTGTTGTTTTCTCAAGATACATATACACACAGATAAAAAACAAGTGTGTAGCTTGATCAAGCATCCGTTTCTATGATGCATGTGAAGAATATTACCCATAGTACATTACAAATACAGTAGCATAAAAAATGAGTTCGTTGGAGACAAAATTCAGCTAGAGAGAATCAGTAAGAACCAGCTCAGCTGCAGTTGGTGAGTATCCCTCACAGAGAAGACTGAGCAGACGATCGATAAATCTTAAGAATGAGGTTTATGCTTTAAAACCAATACGGTTAGGTTTCTCTATAATATTTTAATATTGACCTTACTGTGTGAAGTGCATTGAGATAAGTTGTGATTTTATATTTATATTGCTCCTCTCGACCCTTATCGCTGTTTCGTTTCGTGGAGTAAAAACACGATTCAAGGTCAACCCACCCTCTGTGTCCCCGACAAAGACTAGACAGGCTGTGGTCTCTCGGTTTGTGGTCTGGCCGGTTGAAGAGGGTGAATGCCGGATGAATTTAGCAGCCAGGACCTCCAAGAAATGCAGGGGAGGTTTCCTGCCCGGATCCTGAGCTGGGAACACAGTATCCTAAAAACCCTCTCCCATCCCCAGACCCCCACGAGACACAGACAGGGGGAATCACGCCATGTTCCTATACTCAAAATACCTCTTCTTTGCTCTGCTGGCTCTTCTCCTGAACTTCTCTGCTGCTGGATTTTATGGCTTCTTCTTCTTCTGTCTCCATCTGACCCCCTGGCTCTGTCTCCGGGTCATTGCCTTGGCCTTCATTCTTGCCTCTTGTTTCTGCTTCTCCCGCAATCACTCCCTTTGCTGTGACACTTAGTCCACTGTTTTTCCTGTCTTCTGAATGTGTGTGGGGGGTGTATGCGTGTGTCTCTGAGGGGTCGGCTGGAAGCAGCAGTTGTGGTCTGGCCTCTGGTCAGGCACTGATTCAGTGATTTGCGAAGCCTAATGACATAACGCTATGATTTGTGCTACGAGTTGTTGAATGGCAATATAGCTCCCCGGAGTGATTTAAATTTTGATAAATGTCATAATCTCAGGGTTCTGGTGCCTTTCGGCTGCAACATTCAGCGAAAGCCAAGAATGAAAACAGTAAGACAATCTTGACACTTCATTCCAAAGTCTTTTCTATTATTCTTCTAATTATGAGGGGGACAACATATATCATAGACTACAGGCTCTACTGAGCCAGTTCACACAAATCTGAAGGAGGAGGAAAAAGTATTGAGACACTTTGTGGCTGATAAGGGACATCACGGCTCTCTTATCAGATCTGCTGCTGCCACAGGCTGATGTATGGGAAATCCCATGCTTTCGAACTCATCACACGATGATTGTGTCATGAAGGCTGAGGGCCTGAGGACCCACAAATCACTTGTGTGACTGTGAGCTCTGTAAATCCAATATGATATCCGGCGGCTCCATGTGAACTTTCACACTGTCTGTTTACTTGGCTCTGGAAGTCGCAGGCTCATTCGATTACCTCACTTTAGATGATTTGATGGCCAGCAATGATTTAAAAATAAGCTTAACAAAATGCGTCTGGGCCGATGCCAAAATGAGGCGTTCCCAGGGGCTGCTGGTGTGTGTAAGGAGGAGGGGGTTGAGGACATTGGATGGAAATAGCTGTCCAGACCGCGGGGAAAGCCCCTGTAAATTCTGGGACAGTGGCTGCAGGCCCGCCTGATGGACACACAGCTGTAGTAGCAGCTCTGTTCGTAGGAGTGACGTTCAGTGTTGGGCCTTTTGGCAGCACTTTGCAGCATTTTTTGTTTGGTTCCGTTTGTAGCCCGGCAGATGGGAAACAAGCTGGGTCCATGTTCTCTGGAGGCCTTGGGGGAATGGAGGACCAGAGGGAGGGGATGCTGCCAAAGTGCTGTGTATGCTGGGCATGACTATGGCAACACCAGGCTTCTCCTGCTCAAGGACAATGTGTCTCATATCAGCCACCACATCCACGTGTAGTCCACACTGTGGTCCTAGTACACTCAGTGGTTTAGTGGATGAATTGAGAGATGGCAGTGTTGTACCGAATCAAATCTTGCCGCTGTGCATTCACAAAAAACATGTGACCTGATTGTCAATAAGCAAAATATCTACCAGTTGTTTAGTGCACAGAAAGTCATGATAAAAATGTTTCTAGTGTCCTGTGTCATGGCGACATCTGAACCAACGTTTCCTTCTTCCCCTGTCGCCATTTAACATATGTTGGTGTAACTTTTGAAGGTGAGAAGTTTCCATCTTTTTACTTTTAGTTTCTAAGCATCATGATCATTTTTATGAATTTCTCAAGAAATATGCAGTGTAAAGTGCCTTAAGATAATTTGTATTATGTTTTGGCACTATGGAAAAATTATTATCTGTATTTTGTTAGGGGTTAATCTTTTTCAGTTACTGTATAGACAAACAAACTTGTTTAACTACATTGTTGCCTTCACTAGTTTAGTAGAGGCTGTATAATAAACTGAACATGAATGCCAAGTACACCTGTTCCTATGGAAACCACAACCAGAATAGGTAATTTGTCATAATATGAGAGCATGTTATCTGATAATTCCCACAGTGTCTCATCAGCAAGAACAAGGGCTGCAGACAAAACATATAGAAAGTATTAAGTACACGATGAGAAAAACGATGGAAAGCATCTTCAAGACCCTAAAATACACCAGCCATAATGAAAAATTAAGCAACTCCATTATCTTGAGAATGTTAAAACAAATATCATCACAATCTCATCGATGCTACTTGAGCTTGAGTAAAAGGACGGAGCGGCTGGTTTATTTTGAGAAGCGGAGTAGAGAAAAAACACATTGCTTGGTGATGCCATGTGCAGCTGGCAGTACCATAAGCAAACATCATGCCTTTCACTGAGCTATGAATCCTAAGTAGGGGGAAGTTTGCAGACAGAGGTCCTTGTGAATGTGATGGTGCTGTGGCTAAAGCTCCGGTCATCTCAGACTGTGTGGGAAACACAAAGAGGGGCAGGCCCAGTCACATGGGTCGTCCTGCTCCCAAAGGCACGGCTCTCCGTCCTTTCAATATCTCACTCGTTCCCTCGTTCAGTGGCAGCCCCACCCTCTCGTACGTACGTGCACGCACACACACATGCGCGTACACACACAAACAAACGCAAACACACGTTTGTACAGCTATCTTAGTGAGGCCATTCAATGGTGTATATTCCCTAATCCCTAAACCCTAACTATCCAAACTAAATGCCTAATCCTTAACCATAACCTTGATGTAAACCTAACCCTAAAACCAAGTCTTAACCCCCAAAAAGTCCATTAAAGGGGGGGTCTCAAAGTGAGGACCGGTCACAAGGTCCCCACTTTCCCAAAATGTCCTCACTTAGTAGGTTGTAGACTCAAACAGGTCCTCACATAGATAGCTGTACAAGAGTACAAACACACACACACACACCTCCACTACATTCTATATATTCCACCAACTCAATGTGGGTGACTCAGGTCTACGACGGAGGAAAGCATTGAACCTATAAAACCAAGACTTTAGATAGATGAGGGGAAAAACATTTGCATTACAAGTGATAAAAGTATCGACTGGCCATGCCCAGCTTTTTCAACCTTGGCTCAAATTATTTTTTTGTATATTAAGCTTTAGAGATGTTTTGTCCATCCAAAAATCCCAAACCAGGAGTATTTATTTCACCATACTGTGCATGTCATGACATAAAAGTTATCTTTATATTAGCATTTGACAAGGTTAGGCCTATGAACATTAGGTCACGTAAAAATTTAGACCATCATACATTTAATATTAAATATCATATTTGTAGGTCATGGCTTACAGTAGCTTAGAACTCAAGGAAGTGATGGAGATGAGGACGAACAGGGCATGACATAGAGCATGCTTTGGCAGCACGCTTACAGCCTGCTCCAGGAAGAGCAGCGAGTGAGTGCAGGGAGTGTTAGCACCAGGAATTCCTAGAAACCCTTGAAAGTTGGTAAATAGCTGAACAAATCAGTGCTCGTGCAAAATGCAGTCAGAGCATGTTAGACAGATTATTTCATCTGTTAACTAATAGCAGAGCAGTTATGGTCAAGGTAATGTAAAAACTATAATTTTTACAGTAGAAAGTAGAATATAGGTTAATTTGTCTTGCATGTTAGGTGTCCAGGGATAATCCAGTATTCAGGAAGTATTCCAGCTCAGCAGAGTGCACACTGTTGGACTCTAAGCAATGGTCTTTTTTATTCGTAAATAAATAGTTCCATAGTTATCATTTGAATACTTACAACAGGATTGTGCCACCTGACATTGGTTCGCTCTACATTTCTGGTTGTACCATACATTTGAACCCCTTGATCTAGGTTTAGAGGTCATTTCAACTTTTTCTCAACTTCAAAATGCTTGCTAGGATACTGAACATTGCTGCAGCTGATAAAAAAGGAAGTCATGATGCACACAAGTAAAGAAACCAAACAAAAATGATTTCAAAATATGTATTTTTATATTTTAGTCCTATTGGAATATTTGTATAGCTTATATAAAATGTTATTCTTTACTTCATAGTCTTCATTTTTGTGTTTTAGGCGTCTACAGTCTTGCTCTGCACAAAATGTTAAGCTGTACAGTGTCAATAAAAACATTTTGAGTCTCTCGTTTTAGAGTAAAACTGAAATTCTTTTGGTCACATTGCACCTGTTAACAAACCACTGGCACTGTTCTCTGAGGCCAACAGGAAAAGGTCTCCAAATAGCTTTCCCATGAGCCTAAAATAAAATAAAGGGGCTGGCAGAAGCCGCCGACCACACTGGTGTGACTCTGTCATGGGAACCACGCTAAACAGTCTGTGGAGATTTCTGCAGAATAAATGAAACATCATCCTCCAGTATCACTAATATGAATGATAGTGCGTCCCTGTGTGTGTGGATGTGTGTGTGTGCCAGAGCTTGCACACAGGTCCACCACATGCTCGTGGTTGCGTTGATGCCTTGTTGACTCAAATGCGATGAGTGAGAAGAAGAATAAGCAAGTCGCATTAGAAGTGTGGGAGTGAAGAGCCAATAAGACCTGTAAACAAAAAAGGGCACGCTCGCCATTTTTGCCAAAGTAATCACACGCACGCACGCAGCACACTTCAACCAAAACATTTACATTAAACATCACACACAAGACCATTTATTAAAAGAAAACAATAATGCCTCACAACTTACAAAGCTGAAGCATCTCTGAAATACCCCAACAGGCTGTATCCACCAGAGAAAAGGGAGAATTCCACTGAAATGAATCAGGTTTTTTGGGGGCGCTGGAGCAGAATGGGCTTAACCGAAAGCACACCAGCCAGAGCCGTGCACCTTTCTCTGCTTCATTCTCAGACAGACTCTATTTTAGGGACCTCTGACGACTCCATCTTGGCCACATCTCCCTTTTTCCACTGTAGAAAAAAAAGTTATTCATAATCCTCCCAATAACTCACCACTGTTTGTCCAGTGTGATAAAGCAAAGGGAGCGTTCACAATCTAAATTTGCATTCTTCAGAAGTGAATGGCTTTGTGGGCCCGAGTAATACATTTCGCTGCGTCTGCCTCCACCCACGGCAGGGAGGCTGTTTACATGGGGACAGCTCAGAGATCCAGAGAGGAGACAACGCCGCTAGCTTTCTCCCCGCAAGAGGGGCCTCCTTGGGTGGGCAGCGTTTCAACCCCCGATTCTCCAAGACCCTTTCCCCCGAGGGGTTCACAAAGAAAGAATTCTCAAAGGACAGATTTTGTACCAAATAGTCCGTTTTATGACACCGCTCTCCTCTCGCCTCCGTTATCTCGATGTTAGAGGCCGTCTCTGTAAAGGGGAAAGTTGAAATATGAGCCGAGATTGTCCTCAAAATAGTAACAAAACAGAAACAGAACGTCGGAGGGAATCCCCTTTAATCTCCTCTCCGCGTTTCGGGGAACTTTAGAGTACAGGTCAACCCCAAGAGGTGAAAGGTCAGAAGTGGGGCATTAAACTGATTTGGGAGGTCACGGGACAGGGACACAGAGCCTGTACGGCTCTCAGCTATCTTGGCTTTTAGTAATCAAAAACACAAGCTGGAGTGATTCCCAGAGTGTATTCCTAGATAATACAAGTGAGAAAGCTTTGGCACGCAGATAACGTGGAGAAACCTTCAAGAGGCTGCCTTTTACTGTGGTGAACAACTTGTTTTGGGTTGTAATGCTTGAGCCCACAAACTGTTTATTTGATGTCAAGTGTACTATGATGTTCTTAATCTGGGCATTTAGTTTCCACTAAAACTCGGTCGGCTATAGATAAATGCAGCCGAGGCCTTTATATTCAGCTTTTAGCCATCTTTAGAAAAGAGTGGCCCGGTCTGTCCAGAGTGAGAACGTAATCTCAATCAGCCACAGGGAGCAGCCCTGTAATGAAAGGAGTTATGGGTATAAAGAGGCTGTTGACATTTGATAGCCAGCAGTTAGTTACAGAACGGACTGTGGCTAAACCACAGTAACGCAACTCATGCAATATTATTTATCAAAGTATTTTCAACTGCTAAATATAGAGTCTACAAACAAATATAAAAGCAAGAGTAAGACTATCAGATTAAATGTGAGGGAATACATTGATACCTGATGCAGTTACCTAAACTGTAACTTCACTTGTTGTCTTTGTTGATTACAACTCAATGTTCAACACCATTATTTCCTCAAAACTCTTCCTAAAGCTCAGTGATCTTAGCCTGACGTGTCCATCTGAGCAGGATATATCACTTCCTCTTCGTCACATCTCCTCCCAGCTGATCCCTTTCAATTCAGGTGTCTAATCAGAGGAACAGTCATAATATTTAGTTTACAGCTCTAAAAAAACACTTAAGTGTTTAGTATCTCTTTAAATGATCAAAATGGAGCACCAGTCTTTTCAGTGTTGATGCATTTCAGTGTTAGTCAGGAAACTACACTAGTACAAGTAATATTGATCATTTCTACATTTCTATTTGTATTGTCATGAACACCTCAGGTAAAAATAGTCCAATAAATCTAGCGGAGTTAGCTCATTGCATATAATTAACATAGGGGTTAGTTTGACATCTGTGATGGTAGCAGGGGCGCATGTTCACACACTCACGATGGTATCTCTCCTGTGGAACATATTCTGTAAGAGAGAGAACTTGGCACTTGGTATGCAACTACTAAAGAAAACGAAAGCTTCAACACTCCGTTTTAATTATTTCACCAATCAAACTTTGTATTGACATATTTAGATCACTTAAAATGTGAAAATCATTATTCAACACTTTTGTTCTTTAATAAAATATTTATTGATGAAATAGTCTCAGTCGATTTTCAGAGGATTTTTTTTTTACTTTTTCATATTCAGATCATAATTTGGATGATCATATTTTTACTCACCCTGAAGGAATGAGTTATGTTAACGAAAGTGAGCTCAGACGGTATTCTTTGACTGCCTTTGACACCAATATGAATAGGGAAAAAAAGGACATTAACACTTGACAGATTAACAGATGCATGCTGAGAGGAATTCAGAGCTGCTTGAGGATCACCTGCCAGTCCAGCGTCTTATCTCTTCGCTCAGCTTCGCCCTGACTAAGCTGAACTTCTGCACGACTTTTTTTTTCAACAAGGAATTTACAGGCATCAAACTGAAACACTTTGTTCTACCCTCAGCAACCCCGTCTCTGTTTTCTCCCACAGCATGGAGGCAGAACAAGAAGCGGGGCTTTACCCCACCACCTGCACTTCATTACACTGCTCCTCCATGACTAGGTACATCTCGTATCTTGTCTTCCTGGTTTTACATAATTCATGGGTCATAAAGTCAGGCTTCAACATGAATCAGGATTGTTCTGTTTTACTTATATTCACATGATGTCAAAAAGTTCTTCCTGTGGAGCCAATTAAATTCTTTGATTGATTGACTTTTGAATAAGCCCAAAGTACTTAAAGCCCTAAATACATTTTATATCCCCTTTAGGGGAATCATCTACTTTATAGCATGTATATTAAACCCCACCAATTAAAATTGCTTATAGTTCCATAAAGCACAAAAAAGTAGTTACTATCAAGCCATCATTTCCTACAGTAATGTTAAAGCCGTGCACATGTTTCCATGATTAGACTTAAAACAGGGATATTTTTCCTCTCAGGAATTGTTGGATGAGATATATCAGAGGAATGTTCCTGAATCTGGACATATTTCATCTGTAGCCTCCTTTAATACAGAAATCGAACTATATGCTTTTGCGACAACCTCTTGACACGCTGCTATTGTTTTGAGTCTTGCCTTTTGTCTCTGTGTGCCGAGAAAGAGTGACAATTTTATTTCACCGCAGTTTCAATGTCTATCTGCCAAATACATAAAAAACTAGATATTTGCAACACTTCCTGCACCTGTTTCGAAGTGGTCTAGTGTTTCTGTTGACCAAGTCCATTTATTTGTTACAACAAGGTTTTTATTGGGAATTATAGTAGGACAGGAAGATGTACTTAATACCGTAGTGTCCTGGCATTTAGTTGATCACATAGACCTAGTTTTATTTTAGTAAAGTAGTCATATCTGAAACCTCACGTTGCAGCTCAACTGCAGGCAGGCAGCACACACGCTCCCTGTGCGAAAAGGCGCACAAGATACAACTGATCCACAAGGCAGCCATCATGCACTGCACATGCACCCAGTGTGTCCTCCCATGCAGCCACTGTAACTGGTTGCAGTGAGATGAAGGGACTGTCACAAATGAGACGTGAATATTGTGGGTCAAAGTTCACTGAAGGTGATCTCAGCTTGACACCATACTGCAAATTGCTGTGCAACAGGAAGCAAAAGTTATATTTACCCCTTGCTTAGCAGGAAAGTGAATGGGAGGGGAAGGTTCAGCCCTGAAACATTCACGTACAAGTGTAAGCGAGCCCTCAGATATGTTTGCGCTTTATATGATGTCATCGTTTTCAAGATTTGTGAACTGATGGAAAACATCACAATTAGCTGAAATACTCAGAGGACAGAAAAACAATGCTTTATTGGAAATGTAGTTGATGATTTTGCTTTTCAGGGCTCTAAGAGTGCATGCACTTGACGGAAAAATACAAGGATTTACAGTGAACGACAAGTGTTTAAGCTCTCATATGTTTTTCATTGCATGTCTCTATCTTCTTTAGAGGCTGAAAAATTAGAGTTTTTGTAAATGCCCCCCTTACAATATAAAGTACCTTTAATACAGAACGACCAGGCAGAAAACAGGCACAACATTCCTGCCTCGAGCGGCGTGTGAAAATGGAGGCTTCTCAGTGAAAGAAGTAGCTGAAGCTTCTATATATGGAGCAATATAAAGACATTTTAACCAGACAATAAATTAGTGATTAGTAAATTAGTAAGATTTCAAAGTAATCTTAAACCCACCAGCTACCTCTCAGTCTTTTCTCTGATCCCATCAACCCATTCCATGCTGACATAAAATGCTACGCGCATGGGCATCCCTGACAGCGGGTCCTACCCTCCATCATGGGTCATGCAATTCCTCCCGAGCAGAGGAATTAAAGAAAGCAGAGATATCTTCAGATGTAAATCTCCTCCTAGGATCAGCGATGCTGTGATCTCATGATGTGCGCTGGCTGTTTTCAGAATGTGTTATTCCAAGGAATCTCATATGGTGTAGCTGTATGGCTTTGGTGCATCGCTCTGGAAATGGTAGCGTGACCTCTAGTTGACCCCTGTCTTACCCAGAGGAGGTAATCTGCTGTCAAGGATAGAGTGATGAGTGATTTAAGGTCATGATACAACGCCGGCAGGAGAATCCGACCTGGCACCGTCCCGATCTGCACGGTGCCTTTAGATTAGGTTGGGTGGCCATGTATGTTTTAGTGCTGGTATGTCTGTGTATTCTGAGAAAGGTTCTCTTAAATACTGCTTAACTCTGAGGTGTCTTTCAAGGAAAATGAAGAAGAAAAAAATAAAACTGACATAAAATACATGAACACAAACCAGAGGGATGTTTGAGTGACACTGGTTTGATGTTGCAGCTCTCCTGACACACGAGGCTGTTTGGAAATGAGCCTCATGCTTAGGTGTGACGGTAAAAAGGCCCCATGAGGTTGCTGTTGACAGGCCGCAGTAAACGTCACAGCCACGAACTCTCTGTCACACTGACGAAAGGCACACCAGCGAGCAGGTAACACACACAGAAGCTCTGGAAAGCTGCTACTGAGAGTCAAACTAAACACCGCAGCTCGTACAGATTGAGACAGTGCACGCTGTGGTATTTTGGGAGGGAACTTTTATGGGGTGGAAAAATGTACATTGTCACTTTTCATGATGGCCAGGAATGGTTAAATCCCTGAAAACTAGCCATGTTCATTCTGAGACATTGTAAGTGTTAGAGCTTTATTCTATATAAGTCCTGGATTTCACATGGGACCAAATGTAAACGACCAATTGCTCCACTGTAGAACTCACTATGGGAAATCAAAAAATCTGGGGGTAATAAAGTTGTTTCCATTTTGAGTTCTGGTCTTACGGGAAGGTTTAGTGTATAATAACAGCATTATGGAACAATGAGCATTAAGGCTTCAGGCGAAGTGTCCGAGAGCAGACAAGTGGTTTTATCGATCATGATGGCTAAGAACACAATTTCACCTTCATCTATCCATGAAAAGTCAAACTACATCTGGCAATTCAGTTATTACTGTGACTATAAAGTCTGGAAAACATCTGCTTGAAAATCGATTCCGACCCATGTGGTACGTACTGGAGGATCCAGCGAACGTTAGGTCAATGACGTAATCTTCCAAACACGTATTACAACTAGGTGTTATGCATATAAATTCAAACATGATTCTGCAGCTCTTGGCACATTTATTCAGGCATTCATTCTAGTGGTAAATGAAAACAATTGGCAGTGTTTCCACAAATAGTTTACTTTTACGATTACGTGATCTGTCTCAGACAAATGAATTCTTACCCTTTGAGTAAAGGTTGGGTTTACCAGGATAAGCGCTTCTCAAAGCTAAAGAATGTCTGTTTTCGCCTAATCTGTGATCTCATCACTCTCGTGATTACAGAGAAGGCCACAAGTTATGCAAGGAATACAGAAGTAATCAATGAGGCAAGTCTTTGTATTAAAAATACACTGAAAAATTGGGGTGTGCATGTTATTCTACAGGTATAGATGATATGATAAAATATTATCGAGTAAGTCCAGTTTGAGTAAGACATGTATTCATCTTTAACAACACATCAAATATTCTTTTTTTACAGATGGTGTCTGTCTTTAAAGGTTGTTCTTATCGCAATGTCTGTTAATGTCATCATTTTTCCAGTAAGTCTGGTTTTAATCAGTTGTATGATGCTATAAAAATGGGGTGAAACGTTATGATTGACAGCCGAGACTGACTCATGATTGGTGGATCAGTGTGTCAGCCACCATAGCTACTGTGCAAGATGTACAAGATGGCCTTTCTAGATAGTGGGAGGAAGTGGTGACACATCGTCAATCTTTACATACAGTTAATGGTCAGAACACTGACTTAGAAGTCACCCCACCTTAGAATCAACTGGTGATGTATAATGTAATTTAGTTAAATGTATTGTTTCACCCACAACCATAAAAATGCATTAAACCAACTGTGGTGCAGCTCTGGCTGTGTGCGGAAGCTCTTAGCTCATGCGAGGCCAACAGAAGTCCTACCTGCTCACCGGCTGTCAGAGCATTCCTGTTCAGAGCCACAACCCAGTGTCCTCCACCTGTTAGAAAGAGACATACAGTATTTATAAACATGATGACCGTATGCACTCAGTTTATACACTTCAGTTATAGGTTTCAGTACTGAGCAGGGGCATATCCAGAGGTGGGACCGGGGGGGCTCTGGTCCTAACCGAAGTCTTTTTTGCCCCTAAATATTCGTCACTTACTAACACTACTAACACTTAATATGACAGTCTGTAAAGACGTTTTATTTAAGTACACAACGTGCTTGAACAAGGCCTCAAAGCTAGAGCTAACGGTAAACAAGGAATTCATTAAATATGCACCTTTCTGAGGAAGGAATTGTGTATGGATGTTGGACATATCATTTTCCCCTCTGTGTAAATTGTGGCCCCCTCATGGCCCCTGACTTAGAAATAATCGTAGATCTACCACTGCCCCTCAGTGCTAGTGGGGCTGCTGAACAGGACTGTATAATAAGTTTTGCATCAACATTGAGCAGTGGAGCAGGATGTGAAAACAGCCTCCATCCATTTAATCCCCCCCTTTGATTGACAGTACATCAAAGTGAGCAACCCATTGAAAGCTCCAATTGATCCTGTGGATCTTGGAAGCTTTCTCTTATTTTCTTCCTCTGGTGGGGCAACAATCTGCCAAGATGCGTGTAATCAAGCAGCCAATAAATAAACCAGAACAGCACGACAAGAATGTTCACACAGTTAACGTGGATCCCACAGAGTGCCAACAGCTCCGTCAATCACAGTAGGATCCGGGAGAGGCTGCAACAGGGAAATGGCCACATTCCAGTTAATTCGAAGAAGACTTGATTTCTGCGTCTCGGAGCTGAAAGCCTATTACGCAACCATGCGGGGTCCAACGTTTGAAGCTGGCGCAGAGTGATGTCAGTCAATTAAAGCGAGGAAACAATGGAGGGCACCGCAAGCTAGAGTTTGGCTTGTTTGCATAGGTGGGATCTTAATTGTTTGAGGGTTTTGCAAGTCATCTGATTTTACTATCTTGCACAAGCAAACATCAAAAACACATCAAGACAAAAGACAGCCGCACTCTCAGCATGCATGTTTTTTTCGTTCCTTGGATGATTGAAGCGGATGGAAATCTGTCAATACGCCCAGAGACTGAGCTGAATAAAGCTGTAGAGTGCATCCTGGTTTCATATCAGAGCAGCCTAACTGAATGGGACCGCAAAAAACATATATTTCCTTTAGTATAGTAAGTTCTTTATTAAGTTGCTGAGTCACTGAGGAAACAACTCTGGATTGCATGGTTTAATAGATCATGTAAACATAATTCTTTCCCATGTGATAAGAGGACTTGGACTACGAAACCTTTCCAAGGAAATGACGCTGACATAAAGTCATGCTGGTGCTCTCAGCTACTTTAATGACAGCATCTGTCGCTGGAAGGAGCCAACAACAACAGCAGTAACCTCACATTTTATTATATTTTTATACATTACTATGTATTTTTATTGTAGTGAAAGCATCTTTTCTAGCCTTCGGGGGAAGGAGGAGTGTTCTCCTGCTTTGTCAATACTTATAAGAAAGGACAGATTTGTGTCTTTTTTGGCATCGTGTACATCCCTTTCTCCATGAGTGATGGATTTAGTGTATAATCTGTTCCAGGATACAAACATAAGGCCATAACCCAGTGGAAGAATTTGCAGCCGTGTCCATGTCCATTCATCCAGACCAGTGCCCTTTCTTGACAGTTTTACTTTGGTCTTTTTCAGCCCCGTTTTGATCTATGTATGCACGCTGCTGAAGGCAGAGTGAGAGGATTCCAACCAGGAGAACCCAAGACCTCATCCCACTTAGATTCTTAGTACAGGGACACTTTGTACCCAAACATTACAAATCTCTCATTACAACACAACAATCTTATTCTGGTACTTTGGCCCAGGCCACCCTTGGCAGGGAATTGCTCTTTTGCATATGTGATGTGTTTAAGAGATAAGTGATTGTGAGACACACTTTTCTGACGATCTTTCATAGAATTATTTATTTTCTTGAACATAATGTATTAATAGTCAAGAAATAGCTTTGTGTGGGGCAAAAATAGAACCATAGGTTTAATCCTGCCTCCTTAATTTCCTACCTACACTCACCAAACGTGAAGTGGGCATGACGTCACTTTAGTATTGTGGTCGAGCCGCCTCACACAAGTGCATTGACAGAAAACATGTATTCAAAAGCCAAAACACAATCTGTAAAAGCAACAGGCAAACATGACAACAGAAGTGAACGACAACGGATGTTGACGATAAGAAGCAGAGGTACTGTTAACTGCAGCAAGTTTTGAAATGTGACTATATGTCTTAAAGGGGTCATTGTTTGCAATAACTTGAATTTAATGAACAGATAACTGATCAAGTCAACCGCTGTTTAAATTTGATGTTTGTCTGCTCTAGGTGTCATGGTACAAATACTTGGAGCACCCACGAAGAACTATGCTCCTGCCCATATGAAGGATAAAGCAATTGATTGTTCCAGTCAGACACATCAACAGAAGTCTCTCCCGAGTGTCCGGGTGAGGAGTGGCACCTGGTTAGAGCAGGCCCAGCAGTACATCACGTATTAATTCCACTCACATTGTGGACAAACTTTTTACAGCACGATCGTCACCTAAAGCTCTCAAACCTTATTGGCTTTGTCCGTTTGACATCTTGAGCAAAGTAATCAATTAACTAAACTTCGAACATGTCTCAAGGACATAAAAACCTGGATGACCCGCAATTTTCTCTTATTAAACTCAGACAAAACAGAGGTTATAATACTTGGCCCCAAACACCTTAGAGATGCATTATCTAATGATATAGCTGCGCTAGACGACATTGCCCTTGCTTCCAATGAAACAGTCAGGAACTTGGGAGTGATCTTCGATCCTGATTTATCCTTTAATAGTCACTTAAAACAAATTTCTAGGACCGCTTTTTTCCACTTGCGTAATATTTAAAAAATTAGACATGTCCTTTCACAAAAAGATGCAGAAAAACTAGTCCACGCCTTCGTTACATCGAGACTGGACTATTGTAATTCATTATTATCAGGCTCCAGCAGGAAGTCGTTAAAGACTCTACAGCTTGTCCAAAATGCAGCAGCACGTGTCCTGACGAGAACAAAGAGAAGAGAGCACATTTCTCCAATATTAGCATCGCTACACTGGCTTCCAGTTAAATCTAGAATAGAATTTAAAATTGTCCTCCTCACCTTCAAGGCCCTTAATAATATAGCGCCTTTATACGTTAAAGAGCTGTTAATACCTTATAAACCCACTAGAGCACTCCGCTCCCAGAATTCAAGCCTACTTGTCGTCCCTAAATTCTCTAAAAGTAGAGTAGGAGCCAGAGCTTTTAGCCATCAAGCCCCTCGGCTGTGGAATAATCTACCACTTTCAGTTCGGGAGGCAGTCACCATATGTTCGTTTAAAAGTAGGCTCAAAACCTTCCTTTTTGATAAAGCTTATAGTTAGAGCTAATTAGTGCGCCAGAACGTTACTTGTTCTATTTTATGACACATGACACATGGAGCTTCTCTTTCCAGCTTCTCCTTCCTCTTCTCCATCCCTATCCCCCTTCCCCGGAATCCCTTTGCTTTATCACCCGCAGATCCAGGGCCTCTGTGGCTGCACCATGGATTACGGTTTGTGGATCGCGCACCGGGGGTCGCGTTGTTGGATCCAGTGTGGCGGATTCTGAGTCATGTGGGCTGATCGTGGTGCTGGTGGCGGACCCTGTGTCGCGTTGGCATTGGGCACGGGCGGTGGACCAGGACCGCGGTGGTGGCTTGTGATGGGTCCTGGTGGGCGGCGATGGACGGTGAGTGAGGACTGGAGTGGCGTCTGGTCTGGATGGTGGATCGTGGTCTAGATGGTTGCTGAGCATGGACTGTGCTTGCAGCGGGACTGCTTGGCATGTCTTGTTGGGGTTGTCCTTCAGGATGTCTACCCTCATCAATGCTGCTAGAGACTTTGATTATTGATGATGTTGTCCTGCACGTGGCATCTATTGCACTTCTGTCCGTCCTGGGAGAGGGATCCCTCACATGTGGCTCTCTCTGAGGTTTCTACATATTTTTACCCTGTTAAAAGGTTTTTTTGTAGTTTTTCCTTACTCTTGCTGAGGGTTAAGGACAGAGGATGTCACACCCTGTTAAAGCCCTATGAGATGAATTGTAATTTGTGAATATGGGCTATACAAATAAAATTTGATTGATCTTCTTCACTGTCTTCTCTGTGTATGGCTCCTCTTTTTGATCCTGACATATTTGTATTCTTTTTCTGTTGCTTTTTCAGTTTCGCATACAGCAGGATCGCCTGCTGTATTCTCACATGAGGTCACTTGGACATTATCGGACAGTTTTCACGGGTGGGCTGGCAGCAGACGTGACATGACACAATACAATGGCTATTTTTAGCAGAATTTTAAGCCATAATAGTTGCTCATATCGTAGCTGGAATTAAAATATATACAAGATGGCTTCTCTGCAACAGCTACAACCCCTCTGCCATTCTCTCCAATGACACTTTGAGGAAACACATCACTTCCTCATCACGGTTCACAGCCGGTGTCACAGAAGTGCCGCTCAATTACCAGTCTTAGTGGCCGGGGGAAGCCACCAACCGTAAAGGCGGCCACAAAAGAACCAGGTAGCATTCAACAGGAAACATCACCTCGGCCAATTACCCATGAGCTCATATGTTGCCAAAACAGCCATTAATCCGAGCGGTGAGCACACAGAGGGTTAGTGTAGCTTCCAAGGCCTCTGCCAAAGGTGAGAGCGCTCACAGGGCGAAACACAAAGGAGGACGTAGGTGATATGGCAAATAAAAGAATTGATCATTTATTATGGTTTACTGGAACACTAGCTCAGCCTCTTACAGCATGTGGTGAAACAGTACAGTCTTCATTTTTTCTCTACATTTACAACCAAGCCTGCGCCTGAAAATGATAAAATTCACTTTATTTACTTTGAACTGACCTTTTCCAGAACATTCCATCCCCGTCTGTCCCACGAACTGTTGTCATGTTGAGACCCCAATAATACAAACCAGTTACAAGATGGAGGCTTGACATCTTGCAAACTTTCTAAAGGTATGTGTAGGATGACAAACGATGAAGGCTTACACGTGAAAAAAAAAAGGTTACAAGTGAAACCAGACTCATTCCACACTTCAGTGCGTACAGCAGTTGGAAAAATGGCAGAAACACCACTTATGTCACAGATCTAGGGAGCCACGTGTCCCGTCATCACCAGAGCTCCGCTGAAGAACTGGACGAGCACAAACAACCTGGAATAACATGTCGTCTAGACATCACACCATCACTGATGTCCACTGTAGCTGAAAACGGGTAATTTTGAGACATAACTGAATCAAGGGGAACTTGGCTGAGAGCATCTCACTGGTAGTAAAGAGGCTCCATAGTCTGCTGTTTAAAGAATTCCCAGGAGTGTCTGAGGAACAGGTCAGGACAAAAAGGCTCAGGTCCATAAGGTATGTAGTACTGGCATCAAACCATAGAGCCTACCGATGACAAAAGTGTAGTGATAGATAAATTAACGAAAGACTGATTAATATGTATGGAGTACGGAGGACCAAAGCTGCCAAAATTGAAAGTAAATAAAGAAATCAATAGTTTATAAATTCATATATACCAAAAGAATACTTAAAAACCTAAAAATCTAAATCCCAGTCTGACCTATTTGCATGCTGAAGTGTCTTTTGGCAAGATGCTGAAAGGGTTTGCCTCTCATAGAAACAAAAAAATTCAATAAAGTGCTCCTGATAGATGCGCTGTGAAGAATGTGTGTGTGAAAAGGTGAAAACTGTGTTTTGAGTGTTCATTAAGACTAGAAATCCATTTACCATTTAGCTGTACTCTATCTGGTGAATACTATGAATATAGATATTATATATCTTTATATTTTTGAATACGACTTTTTGACTCTACATAGCAGGAAAGGCACAGGTGTAACTCCTAACATTTAAAATGGCTGTGTTCCACTTATGTGTCCCAGGGAGACATTCCAATGAAACAGCATGTGCACACTCCGAGCCTTGGAACTGATATACCTGAGTGGAGCGCTGCGATCACTCATTGTTATAAACTGCACCTGGACGTGTCATGCTAAGACGTGTTAGAGTGGCTGAGTGAGAAAGACCCCAGCAGGCGATGGTGGATGTGTGGTAGTCTGGGCCTCTGCACCGCAACGATGTGTCGGTCATCCATACCCATCTCAAAAGTAGGTGTGTTGTTCTGTAGGACCTTCTGTGATGAGAACGTGTGGTTTACAGTCGTACATTAATGATTTGAATAATTTGTGAGTCTGAAATATCTCCGCAACTATTTGGTGTATTCCCACGACATTTTCTGCAGACACTCATGTTCTGACAGTTCCCTGAATTTTTCATCAGGTGCAATCACAGAGTCCAAATTTCAGTTGGTTTTTGATCTGTGAGGAAACAGCAGGACCAATGGTATTCCCGGTATCGGTTACTTTCGCTGATCAAAAAAATGCTAAAAACCGAGACCAAGATTGATAACATGGTAGATATTTTCTGCTTCTCTGCATATTTCCAATGACACGTGAGCATGTTGACAGTAGTATTAACCTAATAGACTGACGGTGGCTGTAGATTGCTAACGCCCTGTTCACATTAATGCAGATATTTTGAAAGAGTACATTTGTCCTCTGCAAATAGCCTTTTAAGTCCCTAAAACAAATATTTGTATATCTCTCTGCATCTTTCTTACAACACTTTCCTGTGTTCCAAGTGAGGTGTGTACAATGTTTCGTTATTGTCAGTTGTAATAATTCATTTTTCTTTGCCTTTTTACCGTGTCTGCTGTGTCAGTCCTCCTTCCTGGTCTGATCAAGAGAGGTGGTGGAGGGTGGAGCCTGATTAAATACAGAGGGCCGCTAAATGGACCAGACCAAAAGCTGCATTATAATTGGGGGGAGGATGTGTTTTTTTGTGTGGTTTTTAAGTTATTCCCAATTGTTTTTACACTACAATGGTAGTAAAATGGTTTGATATATATATCTCCTTGTTTTTTAGTAGAGTTTTGTTTGTGGCGTCACCTGATGAGGCTGCTGTTGAATCCAGGCAACACAATATGTCTTAAAAGAGCAGTCCCCAATTTCAACTGTTCCACCCATTAATAATAATAATTGTATTTGTTAAGCACTTGTCAAATCAGGTAACAAAGGGTTTTACAACAAACAAAGCAAAACCCATAAATAATATTAATATTAAAAAATAACACTGATAGCCACTAGCCAGGGTATGATAAAAGCTTTTTCATAAAGATGTGTCGAAGGAAGTGAATAAAAAACGATTCTCCCAGTCTAATCTCGTCTGGCAGAGTGTTCCAAAGTGTAGGGAACCCTTACAGCAGAGGCCCTATCTCCTTGGGTTTTCAGACTTCTGTAGTCTGTGTGTGAGATTAAAGATGTAACAATTGGTTTTATTTCTTTAATGATAAAACTTGAGTACACAACCTTCTTAATGTGGGGTACCGAGCACAGGGTTCTGGCTGAGAAATTGGTTAATGGTGCTAGTTCATAAGCATTGTGGGTTTTCCTTTCATATCTCAACCCAACCCAAGCCTTATGCAGTCTGTGGAAACAGAAGCACTGACTTTGCCAGGGTGAACACTGACTTTGTTTGTTTCTCAACCAGTTGTTCCACTGCACGTCAAGCTGAATTATTAGACTTTGTAGCCATGGAGTAGAAACCCTCACTCGCAAATATGACTTTCTGCTCCTGGCTCACATTTCAATTTTGAGACAAAATAAAGTTTTTTGAAATCATTTATTTCCATTGGTTTCAATCACTGCAGAGGTAGCTTCTTTGTATATATTGAAATTATGCAACACTCCCAGACCTACAAGTGCTCACAGCCATTATGATTCAATACTTGAGGACCTGTATGGGTGTGGTCGCTGCATCAGGTCCTCTGGTGCCAGCTATTAATTATCCGGACAACCAGCCAGACCAATACAATTCAAATGTTCTAAACTGTGCAGGTCTGCAAACGTAACAAATCCTCTTAATATCTCCAAGTCTTACCTTTCATTAAACAAAGTTCAATAGCTTGTTTACACCAGGCCGGCGTGTCCACCCAACAAACAACACGACAGGACTGTAGGTTTGCCAGAGAGCCAGATCAATGTTTGTTTACTCTGAGCAAGTCACTGGTGGGGAATGCAAGCTGTTTGGGGCTGAACGTTGCCGATACTGTGTGTGTGTTCATGGCCACACACATATACAAACACTGTTTGATTGGCTGCATGTAAAGTGTATACATTGTTACTTAGGGCCAAACAGTATTTACAGCAAACACGTGTAAGCACTTGAGCGCCACTGTGTGTAAACTCAGTACGCAAACCCATTTAGCATAATAAATATGAAATGGTGACATGTTTATGCAAATGTAATTAGTAAACTAATGGGCTTTCCCGTCAACAGATATTGATTGAAAACATCTGCTTGTTGTGTGAGATCATCACATTCCTCAGGAAAGGTTGCAATACAACACCCGAAGTCTAATCAGGCACGGTGAGCCGTGTTCTGCCAAGTCAGAAACAAAATAACACACGTTATAGAAAATAATAGCTTGTCACTCTATCACTTATTTTCATAGAAACTCTGCGATCATCGAGATCAGTGTCCAAACTCACCAGTCACTTAAACGTCATTCTATAAACACTGCTTCGCACTGTAAACACATGTATATTGCAGCATATGTGATCAATTTAACTGTGGCCAGATGCCTGGGCACATTCCTGTAATAGCACATTTGAACCCAAAAATGTATAAGTCTATTTGAGTGGGAAGCGAATTGATCTGCTCTTATGTTAAGAGAAAAATCAAAGTCGTCGCTTTTTAATCGTTCTGCCAAATATGCTTTTAAAGCACTGTCAAAGCAGTCTCACTGTCTGTTTAATACAAAGCTAATGCAAGGGACATACTTCTATGATGGATTTTGCTTTGTATCACACAAATGTACATTTCCCAACTTAAACCAAAGAATGATGAGTTGTTGCTTACACACTTCAACGCTTTTTATCTTATTTGTTGAAATCCTCCTCATGTTCCGATAGTCATCAATAAATGAAGTCGTCTGACTCAATAGTTTGGATGTGGGGAGCCTATAGTCATTGTGGTTGTTGTTTAACTACAAGAAGCTCTTGAAATCGTTGGAAAGGGATCATTTGCAATGGCTTATGGGATGATTAGTCTCTTGACTCTTAGAATAATTATGTACACAGCCTTTTTGTTGTCTGTTTTATCCGATAGTCGGGATTCATCTGATGGACATCCTGGGGCCAGACTTAAAACTCTTCTACAAGGATTTACTGACACCTGAATTGAGTAAGTGAATGGGAAATTTACTTCCGGAACCAGAGCCGTTGTAAAAGTGGGCAGGTCGCTGTTACGCTTATATGACAGAGGAGGGTTAAGGACGTGTACTACAATCAGTTGCCAAGGGGAGATTGTAATATTTATGCATTTGGGGAGTGATCACTAAGGCAACACACTTCTGTCAACGAAATGAAGTGTCATAATGAAGTCTGACACAATGTGAATCCTAACAGTTAAAACTCCAAGTGCAAATCGTTTTTCCTTTTTTTTTAAAAATATCTTCACTTCACAGGGTTTCATTTTGTAGTAAATATTCCAAATAGTTTCTTAGAAATACTATCCTCATTGAGTGTTGACTGATCCATCAACAAAAATACATTTTCCTGTCCCAGCTATCCAGCTGCACTGGCAACATTTCAAAGACTCAACTTTAGATTTTATGGCCGGTGATGATCAGTGGCTGGAACCTGACAACAAAAACACCGTCAGATTTATTCACAAACTTACAAAGTCTTTATAATAATCTGTCTCTGGTTAACCTGACTGATTAGAGAGTAAATGGAGCTGACAATATTGATCTTCTCATGTAATCTCTGCATGCCGACCCGATCTGTTTCCTAAACTAAACAGGATCCTGTCATCTACTGTGCATTTATGTAAAAGCAACATTATTCCATATCTGAGCCTTTGAAGTCAAAGCAAATACTTGGCACAGGTATGAATGTGAAGGTCAGGAAAACGCTGCGCACTGAGCGAAAGGTTAAGAGACTAGAAAGCATCTCGCTCGGAGCGCGGATTACGTCTCATGAAGTCAATCCCTCTAAGCCATGTCACAAACCCAGCAAAGTATTAGACAGATTCCGCTGCAAGAATTCATCATGACATCTTAAAACCATTTTGCGCAAAGCAGCAGAATAATATCATTACCGTTTGCGGAGGTGTTGCTTCAAATGCAGGAGCTGTCGGTAACTTTATCTCCGGGGCTTTTTGATGCTCCATTCCAAATGATTCTTCCCTCAATTCAGAACATCACATCTGACCCCCTCAATTGGAGGTCAGTGCCCATTATAGGCACCAGAAGACCACTGCCCGTCCTTAGAATAATTTGGATATGCGAAGTTTTAATTGCATACTTTTACACAGCAGCAGTGATTAAAAACTCAAATCTGTATATTGTTAAAAGACAATTATACCTCACTGAGACATACCTGTGTGGTTGCAGGAGCCTCACAACAGAAGCTGGAGTGCAGATTATCTCTAATTTGATGACATTACTCTCCCTCACTTTCCTGGTGATGATTTCCTGAACATCCGTACTGGACTGCAGTTGTCTTGTTTCCTTTGCTTTAGCATATCACCCTGCTTGTGATCATGGGAGTCATTCATCCCCCCCTGATGTTTTTACTTGACTGGGCAGATGGCATTCTCTCACTAACACACACTCCACGTGTAGGTTTATGCTGAACGTGACATGTAAAGCAGAAGACCTGATAGTAATAAGCCCTCATCTATTCCAACTACCTCAGGGCTATTATACAGTTGAATTTGAGTACAGATATTAGACAGCACAATAATGCTACTGTGTGCCTCCGCCCTGCCAGCATCCTGGGAGCATTCCCTGCTTTAAATGGGACAATGCAGATCACTTCACTTTGAATTTACGATACGTCTGGACGGTGGAGGAGAGATGTAGCTCCTGGCACATGCCTCTGCTCTTACATCCTGAAATTTACATGAGAGATATGAACAAACCTGACAGCAGCACTCACAATACCATGTAGAGTAACAAAAGCACAAGTGCAGGATCGAAACAGATGTTCTACATCTGGACTGACTTCTGCAAAGTCTAAACACAATACTTATTATTTCAATTACTCGCGTCTTACAATGTAATTAGACATTGTAGGAAAACCCGTAAGCTCCATTTCAGCAGCCCAAATGATGTGGAATACACGTGCCAGTTCAGCTTACTGGAACTCTAACTGGATACATGTGGAACGATGTGTCCAAGTGCTAATTCACGAGAAAGCTAACAGCATGCAGCCAGTCTGTGTGGCATTGCATGAACTGTGCGTGAGAGGTCCAACCCACAAACACTTAACCAAAGTTCCACTAACTAGATGAAGGTTACCACCTGTATGCAGTTAATCTTTATCAGGCTTAAGCCTTAATTAAATAATTAATGCGTGTGTTAATTTAGACTTATATATTGTGATTAGTTACATGTGACTGTTAATTAATGTGAGTAGTTGTACGTGAATGTTAATTAAGACTAAATTAATGCGAATAGTCACGTATGAGTCCAAATTAATGTGACAACTAACACGAGTCTTAATGAGTCTTAATTAATGTGAGTAGCAACACATATGAGTCTTAATTAATGTAATTACTAACATGTAAGTCTTCATTGGGTCTTAATTCAGTTGAGTAGTAACATTTAGGCTAGAAACATGCATGGTGTAAATGACAGAGTTTCGAGCCAGATATGAATGTCGGAGCTTACAGACACTTGGATGAGCAATATGGAGGCATTTTATGTTTTTCTTTCTTTTGTTTATTAAGTTTGAAGAAGGAGCTCTATTTACTTCAATTGGATTGGACTATGCTGCAACACAGTGTGTTCATTTCCTATCATCCAGATATATTGATAATCATTAATCATCCTGAATGTACTTTGCCTAAGTAAACCCATGACCCATACATCAGTAGCACCTTGTTGTTTGCATGGTGGCCCACAGCGAGCCACACTCACGCAGACTAATGCAGAGGACTTAGAGGAAAACGGAGAGGAAACATCAACACATGTGAGTGTTAAGTGAATGAGTGTGTCTTGAGGGAAACCAAAGCGAGTGTTATCTGAGGAAGATAACAGGACACGGTGTAAAGGACTTTTTGGCACAGAACGGCTCAGAAGTTGCACCAGGTGGGTCCGAACACCACGGGACAAGAGAGCTGTTAAAACTCAGCGGTGAAATACACACGATGATGAAAATTAGCAGGTCAGCTCGCAGGTCAAGTTGACCAACAGGCCAAATAGATTCTGATTATCAAGATCAGTTCTGAAAAGAGCTCTTTGAAATACGAGCCCGGCACTCAACCTAAGCCCCGACAACCGATTATACGGCCAAACTATTTAAATGATTTGTCTCCTGCCGTTTCAATGATCTGCCTCCCAGTGAAACCCAACACTGACGGCTGCATGCTTTTATCCGCCGAGTCCAACGCGACCAGTGGCCTGTTGTCAAACATACAGTGTCTTCAGTGAAACAACTGACAGTGATTTACCTCAGTGAGATATGAGCTATCTCCCAGAGGAGAAACATGAGGCTCAGTAATACTGTTCCTTCAGCTCAGAGGAATTCACACTAAATCACACAGAGAGAGAGAGAGAGAGAGAGAGTGCTTCAACCATCAGGGGCTCTATTGAAATCACAGGCAGACACGCGTACAGGGCAGATGGCTTGTTCACACTAAACACTCAAATTCTGTACTTTCAACCAGTGATAATTAGTGTTGGATATCGTTTGAGGACGTTTTGGCGCTTTAACGGTGCCTAAACCGTTTTTCTGTAAAAAGCACAAAATGATGATTGGAGATTAATACAGCTTGTTATAGCTAAGGCAAATTGGAGGTTGAAATTGATATCATTAACTGTTACAAGTTGAAAGTGTTCTAAATATATAAATTACTGACAATAATCCATCAATTCATTTTCCTTCCATTATGCTACGAAGTGTTTATTCTAATCAATGCTGCTAAATATCCTTATCTTTCTGATGTTCTTCATTACACGTGGCATATTGCACTTCTGTCCGTCCTGGGAGGGGATCCCTCACATGTGGCTCTCTCAGAGGTTTCTGAGTTCCTTTTACCCAGTTACAAGTTTTTAAGTAGATTTTCCTTACTGTTGTTGAGGGTTAAGGGCAGAGGATGTCACACCTTGTTTAAGCCCTACGAGACAAATTGTGATTTGATGTGTTAAAATTGGCTGTACAAATAAAAATTGATTGATTGATAAATAAGAACAAAAGTCCAATTTAATAAAAATAAATACAGATTAGATAAAACCCGAACCGAACTACAATGGTTTTATCAGTAAATAAAACCATTGCCCCACTGACGGCCACATCTGCTTGAAGGCGAACATGGAGTAGCCCTCTGCTGTAAAATGTTTCCCATCAGCCGCCAGTTGCCTCATTAAGTTTTTCGTATTCCTCCCTCCCTCTCCTTCTTCTTCTCTCACTTTACCGGTGGATCGCAGACAACAAGGTGCAGACCATCAAAAACTCTACAAGCTGTTGGCAATCGCCTGGAGATTTGTTCCCCGTCCCCGTGTCGCGATCCTTTCGTGTAAATTTCAGCCACGCTTTTAGCAGTTCAGATTTTAGCATTTTGTTGTTGTGTTGACTCCAGTTTGAGCTACTAGCTAACTCGTTATGTGCTGCCAGAGCAATGCAGAGAGTGTGTTGACACCACAGTTATGTATGTTAACAAGGCATGTGTGGTAATATCTATTTTGTCTTGAATTAGGACAGCTGTTTTAATGCAAAGCCTCTGCACCGAAATTTGCATTGGGACTCGGTCTGGTAGATTTCATTTCAACCCTAATGATAGTTGGTCACGAAAAATTTAAGATTTAAACTAAATAAACGAAACTCATGAAATGTGTTGTCATTGTGGTCTCAAATTAAGAAGGTGCCTTTCCAGTTTGTATAATAGTATGTAATCTTGTTTACCACCACAGGTTTTACCAGCACCTGACACTTAGGGGCAAGGTCCCCCTGATACTGTAACACTGGCGATGTACACACACACACACACACACACACACACTAAGACACAGACACACACACACAGACAAAAAAATGAATAGCCTCCATGCCAGTGTAGCTGGAGGTAGGGTAATTATATGACCTTTAGGATAAGAATATGAAAATGTTCACGTCCACTATCTACATGAACCAGGGAACGATGCAGCCTCTCAGTGGGCATGTTGCTCTGCAGTGGAGAACACTGGCAGCTGCAATAACGTTGAGTCAGTCAAATTGACAGTGAATAAGAACCAGGACGACTGTATTTACAAAGTAAAGGGATTGTCTTGTTCTACTGCAGAGCAGACTGACATGGGCTCTGTCAATGAAAACATTACAGTCTGGTCTCAACAAGTAAAAAGAAAACACCCTGTCACAAACTTCACAACACAAGTGCAACAGTAACTGAGATGACCACAGCTTAGAGGAATTAGATACATTTTAAACAAATGCACTATGAAATCACGATTGCAATTTCCATGACAAAATATTTAACGTCAGTTGAGTGGACTAAAACTAAACTTCAAACTTGTCTGAAAACTCTAATCAGGAGGAGGAGAGAAACACATCTCAAGAGGCTGCACCTCAGACTTAGCACCACGATGCCTATAAATAGAGCATCACGCTCTGCAGTGCTCTATCTGTCGAGCAACACGCTGCCGTGGCCTTTTGTTTCCTCATTGTACAGCACTTCAGCTATCAGTCGCTCAAAAGCTTTGGAAGCAGTTTCCTCCTCCTCACGTCGACTGCGCTGACCCGCTGAGGGCCAAAGCGAGTGAGGATTTTTGTATTCTAGAAAAGTCACACGGGTAGTATTTGTTTTTTAAGTCAGGCCGCGGAGCGAGGACACTTCCTCCAAAGAGATCTCTTAAAACCCCAAAACATAAACTGTGTCATTACTCTAAATTGGGTTTTGCCCCATGCCCATAATAGTAAGCAAATAAGTTCCAAATCCACGAAAACACATGAAAACGCCGCAGCCCGAGCTCGCACCGTCGTGCCGCAATCATGTTATTAATGGAAGAAACCAGATTGTTTGGATATCATATCCCCATGATAATTAAATCCAAATGTTTTGAAAGGAAAGCTTATCCAGTACATGACTGTTGGCTGCATCACAGATGAATTGATTCAGTGTAAGTAAATAAACACGCGGATAAGAGGGTTTGAACACGACGAGAGCACACTCTAACCCTGTTTCTCTGGAAATCCATGGAGGCGAGTGATCGTGTTATTATGACATCAGAGTACCCTCGTGGAGCGTGAGTGAACCGAGGCAGGAAAAAAGAGACGTTTGACATCAGCCCTCGTCATGTACACTTATAATATCACACTTTCTGCAAAACACGTTGCATATCACATCACCGTATTCCTCAAATAGCCGTAGTCCTGCACAAACAAGCAAAAAAGCTCCGAACCTCCGCACAGGCCTCGGAGTTTGACTCACCAGCATGTGCTGCTTGGCCAGCTGCTTTCCATAAACTGTAATTGGATTCACTTGTTTTAATTTACTTCACTACTGTAGGCTCCGTCCATAACTCACTTCAGATACGTGAGCAACATTTCACGTCCAATTTCCTGTGCGGTAATTACCCGGCGGAGAGAAGCAAGGAGAAGCGAGTGTGTCCTCACACCCGCTGCCCACTGCTCCCACACCCTTTAACGGCACACGGCCTGCCACCACACTGGTTTTGCATGATGCAGATGTGATAGGGACTTCCTTCCTGCTGCCAGAGTCCCTGTCAATGGAAGCAGCTGAGTGTAGTGATAGTGACACACCCATAGAGGAGGTGAGGACGTCATCATGTGGCAGCGAGTAGAACATTATATCACTGAGGGAGGTTACGTGCACACTAGTAGCCTGGTTTTGTACTGTGCATGGCCTGTGATCATCTTTTGGTTGTGATGTTTATATGGAGCATATTCATTCATGCTCCTCTGAAATATTCTGTCAGTGACTTGGTGGCAAGAAATTTCCCTGCTACCCCTTAGTACCCCCCCCCCCCCCACACACACACACACCATCTCCTTTCATCTCCCTACTGTCAGCTAGTTATTAAAGGAATCCCCCCAAAATAATAACAATAATTTTCATATCACCCAGACAAACGCCAAGATTTCTTCTTCTTCTTCTTCTTCTTCTTCTTCTTCTTCTTCTTCTTCTTCTTCTTCTTCTTCTTCTTCTTCTCCTTCTTCTTCTTCTTCTTCTTCTTCTTCTTCATTTCGACATGCTAGACCCTGGCGCTGCACCTCATTTAGCTCGACGTGATGACATGCATTGCACTTCCTGGTGATCTCCTCCTTGTTTTTTACTTCTTGGAAACATTGTGCAACAGCATTTCTTTCTTGTATGGTACAGGGTCCAACACTCGTAAGACAATGAGGGTTCCAACACATTGGTTTCCAAGGCATTCCAGACCTCACACGTGACTCCCAAGTGAAGAAATACAGAAAGGCGAACTCCTCCAGTGGCAATGGGAGCGGAGTCAACGGCCTATTTGGGGTTTACCCTTTGCGTACATATTTTGGCGCAGTTTTCACAGACGTGTAAACAGCTTTATCTCTTTTAGCCCAATCACATACACTGGCTAACAAACAGCATATGTTTGTTGTGCCTGATTTCAAACTAAATTCCCCCGGGCTGCAATGCATTCTTTCTGTTATTCCTTTTTTTTTTTTCAAGCCCAAACTTGGAAAAAAACACCATGATGATATTTTTTCCCAACTTGATAAAACTCCTCCACACCCACAGAATACTTTGTATAATGTCTCTTTGAGTTGCCATTATCACAGGAGTAAGACTGTTTACAGCTATTTTCACTGATCACACACTAATTTACTAATATAGATCTGAACACTCATCCACACTTTAGATAAACACTTGTTGATGTTAATGTTGGATAGCAGTAGTGTATTAGTGTAAATGGGATATTTGCTTCCTTCACATCCAGCATACCTGTCATTTCTGTATGGACTGAGTGACTTCAGTGGTGGAGGAGGAAGGCAGTTTAGCCTCCAGCTCCATGTTTACCATCAGTAGAATCACAGATGACGAGATGATGACGATACAATTTAACATCTCCATCAGTCTCACCACTGTACATCACCACGTTTTATTTAAATTGTACACAATGTGTTAAATACAGAAAAGGAATTAAGGAGGATTCGGTGTCCCTTCTAAAAACATAACAACATGTTGAGCAAGAATAACGTACGTGCTTACAAGGCTGCTGCTGTCAGATATTCTCATTCATGTGCATCATACTTTTGAACTCCTGTATCGGACGGTAAATTACTCATAACTTCATAACAGGGAACAGCATAATCAAATTTGCGTAATGGTGGAAGGACTCAGTAGTGGGCCGTTATGGGCTGTTACTTCAGACAATTACCGAATTACATGCTGGTATTTGAGTAGGGATTTATTTTGAAATTACCAAACGTGTAAAAACTATTATTCTAAACTGAAATACGTTGTAGGGCTGAAACGATACAGGCCCAAAATGCAGGTGCTACAGCGATGGTTACTGAGGGAGGAGGAAATGTATGAACATGAGGAGTTCCCGGTGGAAGAAACAAAACACAAAATACTGAAAAAACATTTGAGTATTTAGAGGAGAAACCCCGGTCTGTTAAATGATCACTGTAAAACTATTTCAACTGACTCATGTCATGAGAAGGCTTACTATAAATAGGCATCTCAGTTTCTGTCGTTGACCTGAGGGACCAGTAGTTTCTTTGGAAAACACATAATGCCAATGGAATGAGGCAAAAGATGCTGCCTTCAAGTGTTGTCAGAAACACTATAATTCTCCAAAGCTGTATTCATTTTTTATGTGTTGTATAACAAGGTGCTGAAGAACCCAGCAGACCTGTTTCACTATTGGTTACATCATCTCTCTCTTGTTTGTCTCCCTACAAACACCCTTCTGTTACTGATATACATCTCAAACTTGGATTCTTCTGGGGGATGCTGTGGCTCAGGAGGTGGAGTGGGTTGTCTACTTACTGAAAGGTTGGCGGTGCGATCCTTCAGTGTTTCCTTGAAAAATAATTGCCCCTGTGTATGTGTGTGTGTGTGTGTTTGTGATGTGTGATAGAGAAAGTGCAGCACATAGATGCACTGGATGAATGTGCAAACTCTCAGCAGGGCAATGAACTAGCTGATCCTCAAATGTCCAAATAGCATTAATGGGTTTCATGCTATTGTAATCCCTTACCCTGCTCATTACAAATGACACAAACATTACCATAACAGAAGGATTCTTAATGCCCTAATATCTTCTGATGACACATCATGGTGAAATCATATTTTCCTCTATCAAGGAGGATATGTTTGTGTCAGGTAGTTAACAGGATTACGCAAAAAGTACTTGATGGATAACCAAGAAAAATGGTGGAAGGATATGGTATTGGTCAGGAAAGAACCCTTAACATTTTGGGTAAAATCTGAATAAATTGTTGTATACAGGAATTGAGTTTCACTTTCTCAGAAGCATTTCAGAAGTCATTCAGTTGGGCTAGTGGCCGAGCTGAGGGCACAAAGTGGCTCTCTCGCACAACAACCTCTGAGTGACAAGTACACAGACCAAAGACAAGTTCTTGCATGAGAGAGAGAGCGCTGCATTGCATGGCCACTCGTGGATGAGTGCAACACTGCAGCGAAAAACTATGAGGTCTGACTCTAACAAGTTTATGGACGAGTGTGCCAGCAAGTATGCAGCAAATAGCGCAGTACACAGCTTTACAAGAAGAAACACAGCAAAACAACTGATCTCTCTAAAAACATTTTTGATTATTGTTACGAAACCGTGGCAGGGCAAATTAGAATAAGGTGGGCCGCAACAATCTAGAAAACAATGGGGAACACTGCTTAGATTGCATGAATTTTGAGGTGGTGATTAAAGGTTTGACTTAATTTTATAATCACGGTGTTAATTTACCCACACTTAACTTTGCTTAGTATAACCAGGATTACGCAGAAATTCGGAAACAGCAACACCACGAGACACTTCGTCATACAACAATCCCTAAAGTGCATTTAAAGTTAAAACAGGCAACATCCTGTTGTTCCTACTTTTAACATCTTCCATGTTCTCTTTCCTAACTCACAGCTATTTAGAGTTGCTGTACTTTCAGAGAAGTTATGAGAGGAGTAAGTGAAAAAAACAAATATTAAACACACTTTTTTGAATCAACATCCTTAATAGTTTGTAAAACGACAGCTTTTTCAATGATGTGGACAATGCATTGTTTTACTTTGTTTGACATTTATTTGGCCTTTAACTCGTGAATAACATTAAAGTAATTGGTTTTGCTGTTGTGGACCCATGTGACCAGTGATTTCATTGGAAAACATGTCCTGTAATGAAAATGAATACATGATCCCCTCATCTGTTGTCAGAGATGTTGAACTTTATATCCAAGTCAGCAACTGGATGACAAAGCTGCAGCGTTTATGAGTTTTCTTCCTCTTTGTCGTATTTTGTCTCATTTTATTGTAAATATATTTACAATCTTTCTTCAGTTTGTCATTCGTGCTTTTTATCCCTTATTATTTGTATGGTGTGTAAACATGGACACACATGATGTCATCCATCCCAAAGGAGGTTGCTGTAATGGTGCTTATTTACTCGATTTGGGGGGGAATAGTCTGTGGGAAATGTTTGGAACACTTTAACTTCAGGCTGCCATGACATCCTCCATATAAAAAGCGTAATGTGTAAGAGGCTCAAGCAGGACCCTTGTTCAGCCGCTGCCATAAGACCAACGAGTGCATCACTTTTAACCTAACCACCACAACCTTCATACTGCACCCTGCTGCCACCTGTCTGGGCTCCAGCAGACTGACAAATAGAGAGGTGCTCCTGCATGTACTTGAGTCGTTTGCTGGGACTTGAACACTCGTCTTAAAGCTGATCACAAACCCAAGGTTTCTTTGGTAGGCTCTTGATTGGCCATGTCTAGCTTCATACATTGCTAATAGAGATCACCCTGAACAGCTGGATATGCTGATATATGGGACAGCCATCATGCATTAATACATTATAAGTTCATTATAAATAGCGCAACCTGTTAGAAATAGAAATCATGCTGCTCTGTGTGAAACGCAATGTAACGCTGATCGAGCCGAATGCAGCCAACATGTTATTTGAATGTTGTGGTAAACATTTCCATGGTACCAGCGAGCTCCATCCATTAGATACCTTGCTATTTCAGCTGAGGATTGTGGGTAGTGGAGTAATTATCCTTGCCATTGTAAATAGAACACTCATATAATATCTTGATATAAGTCTACATTGGATGGTTGCAATATTATTGGTGATAATCAAAATCTCTTTACCAAGGTAGGATATTTATCTCCAGAACAACGTGACTGAGCTCTATAGACAGTTATCAGTTTTTAAAGCCACTTCTTCAAATGTGTTTGGCTGTCCTGCCTTTGATGGTAACCTCTTTTACCTTGTACTTTATTTTTATATTAGAATTTATTTGCAGAATTTAGATTTCCTTTATCCCTTTTATGATTGTTTATGATTTCCACCTTATAGATGTGCTACAAGAATAAAATTCCCTATTCATAAACACGGCCCTGATTCTTTTGGCCATCCTCTAGTTTATTATGGATGTTTTGCCTCGTGGTATTCAACGACCAAGTCTGGGAGATTACCCACTTTTTCATTTTTAACGACATCACTGGCTGGACGCCGCACCGGAGTGAGTAAGAAAGTGAAAGCATATGTTGTTTTTTTTGCATGTTTCATTATGTCTCAGTCTGGCACACCAACAGCCAGATTATCCAGTTCCATGTTTGCGCTACATATCATTCACATGCTGCAAACAAATGTTATGATGTGCTGTCAAAAGCAGGGGGAACATCAAGAGCTGGTCCATGATGGGTAGGCATAAAACAAACCAATCTGAACTCAACATAATAAGCATCTTGATCAGGCTGCTGCGTTTTACCTGTAGCGCGGCAATATCAAACCATGTGTTTAAACTAGAAGCAGATTTCTGTGGATGGGAAGAGTTACCCCCCTTTGATTGAATCAGGTCAATGAGCTGAATATGTCATTTTCGGATCAGAACCCGGGGTTGGATAGTTCGGGGTAACGTCACCACATACTTTGTGGTGAGTCACAGGCTGGAGGCTTGAGGCCTGAGAGAAAAAAGGAGGTATGGAATGACCTTATGATGTTGTAATTCAACGTAGCGCATGTCACTTTTTCTAAAAATAACAGCCCGTTCAGACTGAAATAGCAGCTCTATTTCTGTTTGGTGTTTCTGTTGGACGCCTCTGGTGCACTCGCTACGGGGGTGTGCACGCAAGCACGGTAGAGGAGGAGGGAAGGAGAGAATGTGTTGTTTTGTTTTTCATTCTTTTGCCCCGTTTCAAATAGGAGGGAAAATCTGGAGACAAAAAAAGAAAAAGAAAAAGGGGGAGCTGCCGGAACCTTTTCAATCATCCCTGCAAACTACCCACAGTTGCCTAAAGCATTAAAGTCACAGTCTCCTCTTTTAGTGGCAAGGACAGTCAAATCTGTAGGGAAGATGGTCTTTTGATTTAGGGCTTGGGGTCCCAGCGAGCTTGGCTCCACAGTATGTCATCCCAGTCAACAATGCACTCTAACGACTGGAAACAAATTGATACCATTTGTCACGGAAAGCTCCCCTCAGCCTGGAACAGTGGGTTTAAGCTTACAGCTAAGCCCGCAATATGTTACTTGGTTAAGATGAAGGTCAAGCATTAGATCATGTGTCATTGTGATTCTTTTTTGTGCAGTCCACTTGGAGATGGAGAGCTATGAATCGTTGTAGCGTGAAAATATGATTCGTTCTCCTTACGCTGACAAGGTGTAGCCTCTTCAGCTGCTGCCCCACCGCCCTGTCTCTGGCCCACAGACAGCTGATGGTACCAATGCTATAAGGGAGTCCTGTTTAGGTTGACTTGCCTTTAAAAGCCTCCCAGCTACAACAACTTCCTCCAGCCTTTTTCTGGCCCCAAAAACAGACGGAGGAATGTGTGTTTTACCAAAACAGTCTAAATCTACCCTGCAGGATATTAGAACACAACATGGGCTGACAGTGACATGTAGAACTAGACTGGCACATGCAAGGCCCAACAGATCCAGATTTTTTGTTGGATCTGCACCAAATTGCACTAGCTCATAAATAATAGTCCACTAAACACGCCAGATTATCCCGAACCATAAATTATACTCTGAGAAATCAACAAAAATGTTGAAAAATGCCTTACCTCACGATGTTAAAGAAGACTAGATCCCTGATCCGGATCCACACCAAACTCTTACAGGTTTTTCCCTGACACACGCTGCTTCCTTCCAACAAGCTTCGTGCTGATCCGTCCCCGTAGTGTTTGCTTTAAATCAAACCAACCAAAGACAAACAGGTAGGGGTGAAAACATAATCTCCTTGGTAGTGTACCACCTGTACCTTATGAGAATGGTGATTCACATAGTTTGATGTTATTATTCCACGAATGAAACATTTGGTTTGTAACACCAGCGTTTGGACGCTGTGTTTTTACTGAACATGTGTATAATGACCATATCTACAAAATGATCTCTGTCAATATATCCAAGTTGTCTTCTCTGCTATGTCTGCCCATGTCAATTAAAGCACATGTAATGTTTTAATGTGTGCAACTCACTTTCTTGAGGTTGGGGAAAAATCTTGGCCTGGTTCAATATTAAAAACAATTACAGCTGTTACTTTTGTTGGATTAACAGAAATATACTGGAGCATTTGTAAGACGTTTATTTGCACTGTTCTACATCATCACTCAGTATGTTGTCTCTTTCCAACTCATCCAGCAGACAAAGGCGAATTTCAGTCCAACACTGTCCAGCTCTGTTTGGGTCTCCACCACAACCAGGTAGAAACAGCAGAAGGGAGCAGAGTAACAGTCCAAAAAGCTAAAAGAGGATCTGAGAGTCTCTGCAGAGCTGCAAGGATTTGGTCACTGCAAGCAAAACCTATGATGAAAAAAAAGCATATTCATGTCTTGAATCAAAAAAGTCACTAGCCCTGGCATTGGAGAGACAATTGATGAGTTTGGAGCTGAAGTAAAAAAAAAATACAGTTAAATTGCAGTTATGTTAGGTTTCATTAATAAGTTGCTAAGAGTGTTGCAATTATTTATATCTGGCACCATTTAGGCACTGGAATCTTTTAAAATTATCGATTTAGCATCGGTTACAGAAAAAAACTATACCCAACCTTAACTCAAGGCCAACAAAATGTTGTGATTTAGAGAGATTTCTGCATCACTGAACTAATATGATAAGATAAAAATTTGATCCCACATCAGGTAAGTTCCCTTGTCACAGTAGCAGACAATTCAGAATAAAAAATAAAATAAATTAAATGAGATAAAAAACAGAATATGTACATTATATTCTCCCTTCACTACAGAAAAATATTGTTTGCGTAGGGAAAAAAAGTATTTTTGGTCGGTGATTGGGCAAATTCCAAAGAACTATGGTTACAACGATCTTCAACGATTTCAGTAGTCAATAGTGAAACGTTTATTTTCAACCGTGGTCTCATTTATTTTCTTTCATTAGTCAAATAACAAGTGTCTGGCTTGAGGATGTGCACTGCCCTGCCCTGTTACGTGCTGTATATGTATCTTCTGCAATCTCATCCTTCAAGCTCCGACTACATCTCCACATCCATTTCACCACAGCCACTCAAATTCTTTCATTCTCTCCCCGATTATTAGCCGCAGACGTCTCCCCATTAATAACGTTGTCTGTTGAGAAAATACAGCTTATTATCGAATAGTAACATCATCCATCGAGTCAAATTTGTGCGGCAAAAGCAGCATGTTCCCTGATTATTTAGTCTATAGTATGAGAAATATTGACGTGAAACTCCATAACCTGTTTCAGATATGAGAGTGTGCCTCTGCCAGGGCTTGTCTGAAAAGGAGCGTTCGGATGCCAGTCGAATGACGAAGAGCGTATTGAGACGGTCCGATGACAGGATTAGATTGAATTGAAAGCCTGGAAGGGTTCATGTCTGGGTGTGTGCGAGCCAAAAAGCCGATATTGCCAGACGTGCAATCACTGTATGGATGTTGCACTGCGGCAGAATTTATGCTGTGCACGGGGGTCAGCGCTACATGGTCGGATCAGAACAACTCGGCAGTGGCACTTCTTTCTGTGAAGCGCGATCCCTCGGTGATCTCATCGCTAACGATAACTGACTCAACTCCAAACATGAGTGGGGCGAGCGATTAAAAGCGCTACGAGGTACCCACAGTGCAGCTACAGTAAACCAGGTCCATGACGTAATGTTTCTCAAAAGCAACAGGGCGAGGTCTAAACACATGAAAGTCCAGGGCCAATTGGAAACAGATTTGACCTGACAAGTGTGATTGTAGCCTGTTGTTTCAAGACAAGACCTGTGTGTGTGTGTGTGTGTGTGTGTGTGTGTGTGTGTGTGAGAGAGGCAGCGGGAAGGGAGAAAGCGGCGGGGAGTAAGGTGACGGGCCTCAAATTTCTTTTTTACCATCCATGAAATCCACAAACACCAAGCAGCCAGGGGAGTCTTAAGAGATGGAGATGAGCCTGGAGGTGCAGCTGATGAACGTGCAGGACCGGCCAAGCAACATAAAAAGAGAGATCTGTGCAGCCATTGAAGTGAATTTGGAGCAGTTGTTTCTAATTAGGTCCGGCTCCTGGGATCAGCCCTGTAGATACGTTCCTCCCGAGCGTCTCTGCTTCTATAAACAACCCTGCGCTGGTGCTTGAGCTGACTGGGGCCTCAGACCTGGCCCCCAGTTCTTGCCATTGCCAAGAAGTCAACTAGGTCTCACTGGTTGAAGCATTCTTAACTAGTAATAATCTTATCTGGAGTTTTTGTCATCAACATGCAGAAAATGTCCTCACAATGAAGAACATTTCATTTGAATACTCCAGTGTAAATTGTAATGCTTGACAGTGATTTAGTTTCAGTATTAATCTTTTGATAAAACCGTTTTGTTTTTTACAGTTTTACTCAGGAAAAACTAAAACTAACATTTTTTTGTGCATTCTTCTTTCTTAACATCTTTGTTGTGTAGACAGGTGGCGCTCTATGGCAAAGGACTATGATAATGTATGACCTTAGCATCGTACGGATAATGAAATTCTACATTAATACTGGTGTCGATTTTAGAGGTGGAATCCAGAAACGCTGCTTCAAGTAGATAGACAGTTGTCTTTCACCAAGTGGTGCTCAAGTGCTTCTTACCCTTCATATGCTCCTCACCCACCATTTTAACTTTGTTTTCTCCCAACTCCATTTCAATTCCACCATGACCCCTTTTTCCTCTACACACGCACTAATCGCCATCTCTCCCCACCAGTTAGAAAAACAAGTTCACCTTTGCATTATCACTCCAAACATCTGCTCGGGCTATCATCATCTTCTTAAGTTACCTATCCAAAGCCCGGCAGTTATGAATCTTAATACTGCATGCGTTTGAAGCCAGCATCACAATGCATGCTTCAGTGAAATATCCAACCCACTTTGATCACTAAGAAGGAGTGAAGCACAAAAACTGTTACCAGAACTCAAAAGTGGACAAGTCAAGCAGAGAACAAGTGAGGTTCGCAATCTTCAATGAATGACACAGCACAATATTATTTCACAGTTGTTAATGCTGTACCTCTGTTTTTACAGACTGCTCCGCTTTGAGACTGACACTGTGCTCAGAAAGGTGCCAAATGGACACGATATTCATCAGTGATATATTAGCTTCAGTCTTCATCGGTTGGGGAAGATGAGAGAAGATGTATTGCATAACTCACTCTGAGTGGTCGGTGGAGGCTTGATGCAGCAGTGTAATCCTGATCCAGCGAGGGGGTGTCCTCCCCCGGCCCTGCTGCCGCTCCACATGCACAGCTCTCAGTGTGTGTGAGTGCTTGTGTGTAGAGCAACGTGTTTTCTCCTCCCAGCAGTCTGAAGCGCTCTTTAAGGCTATTTATAATGTGGCTTTTTGTTTGCAGCCGGGGCTTGATACCTCCACCGGCTTTATCTCCGAGTTATTTGATAGAGAAGTGAGGTCATCGGAGAGGAGTGATTTCCATAAAATGAGCATGCAGCGACTGGGAATTGATGAGTTCCAGTGGCTCAGTGGCTTGGTAATCATTCAAACAGGCTTAACCACTCCTTGGTTTTATCTGCCTTGATCTCAGACTGTTTGTTCACCCATCCACGAGACTTCATGTTTCGAAGTGGGGAAATTTCACTCGCAAGGGAATGATGTTTTGTAAGTGTCCTCCTGTTGTTTTCCATGTGGGTTTCAACATAGGCCACCTCTCTGTTCACAAAGAGGAATTCATTGATGGGTTAAACTTGACATTTTGAGGATATTTTACGAAGTGCTTATTAAGTCAAATGTCTTAATATGACAAGACTTATGCTATACACTTCGTTGACTCTTTTTTTTCATTTTAGTCTCTTTTAATTGCGTCATATGCGATTGACCAATGGCTTTGTCTATGTCTGCTTTAAGATCCAGGGCGAAAGACGTATGAGAAAAGAAAATCAGCTGCTGCTTCCTTCCAACATTTGTAATGGCCAGTGGAAATGCAAGACTATTATTCATCTCTGTTTGCTGTGTGTTCCGAAGCTCTCCTGCACACACAGCAAACCAAGCGACCCAAGAAGATGGTGAGAGCAGAAATGGTGATAGAGATAACAACACCCATGATCCCAAGCTGCTTCGTGACATCATGAAACAAGACTCTTTTGTTGCTGTTTTGATAGTGGCCATAATTTGACAGCAATAGTCCCCCAGAGAAATACCCATAAATCCCAGGTTTCACTAAGAATAGGTACGGCTAATGTGTTCGCAAATAATTCCTTGTTTACAGTTAGTCGAGTGGAGATTGCACAGTGCATAACTCTGGATCTTTATAATAACCACTGTACAGTTACTCCCGAAATTATATTATATTATATTATATATATATTATAATTATATTTAATTATGTTTACTTATTTCACCCTCACTGTATAATTGTAATACGCACACATGCACTTCTTTTCTTAGACTGTCGCACTGTTCCGACTGTTTGTATTGTTTTGTTTTGTTTTGTTTTGTGATGTGTATTCTGTGTAAGCACACTGAGAGCCACTTTACCGAGTCAAATTCCCTGTTTGTGCAAACTTACTTGGCCAATAAACCTGATTCTGATTCTGATGCACATGAATTTGGAGAGGGGTCGCTGATTGTTCAATCAACATTAAAAACAGGGGTTGTAATTCTCCACAGAGCTGCGGAAAACTGCAGTCTGTGATACTCTTTACTTTTACATTACAAATATATAAATATATATATATATAGTTTTCAACTTTGTAAGTAGTAGGCTACATATTTCTAGCATTTACACGCCAACATCTGCTGTAATACTGTGTATTGCTGGGTGCTATGATTATATACTATCAAAAACACAGTACACTCTTAGTCACTACATTTGTATACATAAATATATTAAGTTTCATTGTAATTCGTTTGTTAGTATTTCAAGTTTTATATTTCTTCTAATTAAGGTAACTTATAAATATTTTAAATTGAGCATGAATAAAATCAACAATTACTCATTATAAACCGGCCACAATTAACTACATTGTTACTGAATTCTGCTTTTCCGACGACTACTTTTGTCTGTGCTTTGGTGATTTTCTCCAGCAAACTATTAGAAATAAAGTTTAGTAGCAGTAAAAAGCTGAACTGCTACATTTCCCATAAATGTATAAGGTGTTAATGCCCCCTCCAAACTGCCAAGAATATAATTCTGGTGTAACACTGAATCCTGGTGGAAAAATATTGGATACTTCTTCAAAATATGTCTAAGTGTTTAACTGGAGAAACCGAGGGCTAGTGACACTTAACCCCCCACATGTTACTGAAGACATGACCTCAGTATCCTCAGCAGTAGCCATGGCCCTGCTCACCCACCTCCTCCCTTGAGTGTCCTTAACTAATTTGTTTCATGACTTATGATACTTAGCTTCTTTGACAATGAAATGTTCCATTAACAAAGTATGTACTTTTTAGTATAAACTACTCTGTTTTTAATACATTTATAATTGTAGACAAATAGACAGATTTTGTCACCATGTCAGACGTTTTTCTTTCTTACAATTTAATGATTTTGCTTTCCACAGAAAGAGAAGTTTGACAGACAGACCAGATCCTGGGTAAAGTGGCATTGCAGCAGGGTGGAAGGCATTAAGAGCTTTTAGCCATGCCCTGAGGGCCAGCTCATGTGATACCCTGTAAGAGAAGGGCTAATATTTTACAGTGAGCTCGGTATTTACCAGAAGCTCGTATCGTTCACCTCAGATCAAGAGCAAAGTATCAAAACATTCTGAGGATGAGCAATGAACCTGCTTCTCAGCCGTCTTCCGGGGTAACTGCTCCTTCACTTATCACCCAGGGGGTCAGTCGGCGGCCGCGTTGACTACAAAGAGCAGCGTGTGTTTGTAAAAATTTAAGAGAATAAAACTTTCGATGCCGAACATTACGTGGAGGTTAGGCATCTCATGTGTGACACCACAGAATGCTTTGCCTATGAGCCATGGTTGTGACGTAATCCGTGCTACAAGGCAATAAAATATAGAAAACCCTCTTTTGTAAAACATGAGAGGGAAAAGTCAGCCTGTTTGATTGATGGAATTGTTACAGAGTCTACTTAACAATCCTCTAAATTTAGATCTGATTTCGTATCCCCACTCTGAGCATGTAATTCTGGCCCGCGACCCAGGCATTACCTCAGCCGTGGAGCTTTGAGTGAGTGCGGTGTTCTTGAAGACTGGGCAAAGAGGCTGCTGTCATCCACTCGTAATGGCAACTATCAGTATGTTGAACCGAGCCCAGTCTGGCGTGTAATGGCAGACTAGTGCAGTTGCTCCCATCCAGATATATTATTCCCACTGCTAAACACTGAAAACATGCTCAGGTTTGTCCACAGGGAAGTACAGAGAGCAGGCGAGGAGCCAGGTGGTCTTTGTTTCCTCAAAGCTCCTCATTCACCCGTAAATCTTTATTTGGATTTGGACTTGTTCCTGTTGTTGCGATAAAAGCGCACTGTGTCGTTGTAAGAGGACTTTGTGAGCTGTACGTTGATGGACGAGAAAGAAGACATTAAAGATGAGGACATGCACCTTTAACTAACCTGTCCTTAACTCAGCAGTCGCTCTCATTCAACACAAGCCATGCTTCGCCCAAAAGTACAGAAAAGTCTTAGTCCCAGGAACTTTTTTCATGGAACTAAAAGTTGCATACGTGTGAGGAAGGACAAGCTGTTTCACTCAATTCCACCAGGTGGCGGTAATGCAGAATATTACACAACAACGATAAAGTGAAAAACACAGATGTTAATTTAGCCACTTTTTACTTCTCATGGTATCAGAGAGATGAGAACAACGACCGATCCCGCTGCGATTGCTTTGGGTTAAATCAAACTATAGAGTGACCTGTGACCTGTGCAAATACAAAGGGGATGAGATTCATCACACTCTCGTTGCAGAGAAATAAACAGAGAGAAGGTTTTTCTTACGTAATAACCACATTAGAAACACTCAGTAAGGCACACATAACATAACAAAACAGAAATAATCAGATACACTGCCAGTGGTTACGTAGCTTCGATCATATATATATATATATATATAATTTATATAACTTTTACCACCTTACATTGTGAATATACTGAGCAGATATGCATCTGAATTTTTAAGCCTGAAACATGCTTCTGCGACTGCGTCTGCGTCTTTTCACGCCGCTGTGGCGCAAGACTCGTTTTCATTCATGCTTCCCCAACCGTTGCGCGTCTTACAAAGCAATTCCGCGCAAGAACACTAGGCGGAGTAATGCTTTTTGTCGAAGACGACCTGAGAGACGCCTTCTTTGTGGGTGTGGCAATCGTTGTTGACTGTTTATTTACCTTCTACCAGTCGTGTTCTCCATTACAAACACACGGTGAACCATGACAATTGATTGAGATGGACATTGAAGAGCAACTTCTTATAATTAGTCATCAGGAAAAGCGACAGGAGAGGAGACGGAGGCGTAGGTGGTCTGTACGGCCATTAAATCAACCGAGGCCGAGGTCCTTGTACCCGGACATCGACGGGTTATAAAGGTGCTCATATTTTCGGACCTCTTCCGACAGGAGTTCTTCGCGGTTGTCCATTCTTCTTTTTAAAATCTTCCGTTGTTTCTGCCTGTATTATGGGGCATGAAACCGGAAATGCAGCTCCAGAAGGGATGTAGAGCAGACCAATCACAGCCTTGCGGGCTGAGTGAGCTTGCGGAGCTTTGCCGTAAATTTTAGAAAAGTGGGGCGACGCCCGTCAGCACGTAAGGAGGGATACATAAGCACGTAAGGGACCCGCAAGGGCTCTTGCGCTTACGGGCCCGTGAAAACGCAGAAGCATGTTACAGGCTTTAGAATAAAAAATAGGACACATCATGCCTGTCATTGAAGCTTCAGCCAATCATAGCAGAGTTGTGATGTCACAGAGTCGGCCCTAATCAGTTGAAGCTGAAGGAGAGCAGATGCATGCTCCTGCGAAGTTTAGAGGTCACTTGACCTGATGACGCTTTGCTTCTAGTTTTGCATTGTGTTATAGGACCAGCATGCCTCTCGTCAAGTCAGCGATGCACAGCACCACATGAAGTCGGATGCACCTCATGACTCTAAGATTACTAAATCCCTTGATCAGGCTCCAAGGATGGTAAAACGCTAAATTATCTTGTAAATCACTATTACTGGTAAAGTTAATTTAGATGTGGAATTATGTTTGGCACCTTTTTGTGCATTTAACATCTGTGAGTATTATAGTGTGAGTCGTGTTTCACCAACCATCTGGACACAAAATCAAGAAATGGAGTTGTGGGAAAACAGTTCCAACTTTCAATGAATGCAACATAAACAAGGTCGAATCTATTGTGGTATCTTGTAAACGACCTACTCAAATGACCGAAAATTACAAAACTAGCCACTATAGCTGGTGAACATACAGGGGAATGTAGAGAGATTTGATAGGTGGAGGAGACCTGACCCCTTGATGCTCTTGTGGTACATGCCTACATCAGGTCAGGTCACTGTCTCCCATCAGTGTTTATAAACTTAATTACTACATTAATTGTGTAGCTATGTGTACGAAACCAAACATATGGTATCATTTTTGTAACATACCAACCTTCTTCAATTTTTTAATGTCATACTCATACACAGTGCAATGCGCAGCTCACAGCAATTGTGTTTTCTTTTTTTTTGCCCTAACAAACTTAATGATATTTTGGTTGCTGCATTCCATATATTAAGAGTTACTTTGGTTAGTACAGCTTTATAATAACCAATAGAAATGATGGCCAAAACTATTTAAGTATGACCAACAGTCTAATAAATCCGTATTATGCTTGAACTATGTGGATTTGGACCCCTGATGTTCCTCCTTACACTGACTGAAGCCTGCCGCCTCCCACAAACTCGACCCAAACCCACTAACTAAACACAGATGCCAGAGTCTCTCCACAGTGTGTATTAATACCTTTAGCAGGGCCTGAAACCAGCACTCTAACGCCACTGACAGAGGGAAGGAAGGACATTCCCCAAACCCACTCTTTCAATATCAAAACAATATAAAAGACATCAAAGGTTGTAAAAGAAATGAACTGTTTTTTCAGACTGACTTGTCCTCTTTCCCGCAAAGAAAGAGAAAGAAAGACCAATCAGATCCAAACACTGCACTGATTTGTCTTGGTTGAAGTTGCATTAATGCTGCATTAAGTTTCCCCTTCAGGACCCACCAGACCTCCACAATGTTCCTATAATGTGATGAGGGTGCATAGTAAGTACCCCACACTTCAATGCAGAAAAGCCTTTAGTCCTCACTGGACTTTCCAGGTTATAAACCGTGTCATGCATTAAATTAGATTTATGAGTGTGTAATCAGAGCATTGTCTACATCTATGATATTCAACCAACCAAGTCTTGTTCTGCAAAAAAAAGTGTGGCTGTTTTCCATGGTTCATCTCCATCCTATTTACTGCATTTCACTTTTTAAATACCATGAAATAATTTGATGCTAACATGCACGGTGACGCCATGTTTATGTTCAGAGCATTTCTGTCTGCAGTCTGGGTAATGTGCGCACTTTGAGCAACTTTTTATTTTAAGATTCTCACGTTCCGTTGGAGGAATTTCAGGAAAACAAGAATAAAATCTTTTATTTTTAGATAACAGCAAACTCGCTGTTCCTACGTTACTCCAATGACATGAATATTTCATGACATAACTTGTATAATGAGCTTTCAGACTGGATTTCATCACGCCTAATGACTGGAGTCGCACATGAAACAGAAGAGACATGGCGTGCTCCTTACATCAGGCATGACTTTCAAAACAAGCATTCCCATGAAATACGGTTTAGCTCGAATACGACGCAGTGAAAGGATTCATACTCTTATCTTCTACCAGCAGTGGCGGCCAAAGGATTACTCATTTCAAATGAGTCCCTGATAATATGGCAAAGTCTTAGAGGATTATCAAATTAATCATAAATTGAACTTGTCTTTGTTGAGAACTCAAAAGATACAGTAAGTTGTTCTGTTTGACAACATTCACTTGACCTTCTGTTGGACAAATGAGCGTAAAGTGCAGAGGCGCCATGGGATATCAAAAGGACAAAGTGCCACGAAATCTTTGACGCGATATCAGCCCATTTTCCACTGAAACACCAAAACACCACGTGAAAGCACACGATTGATATTCAGTGAAACTCTTATCGTGATTTGAAATAGATTTTGGCCGTCAAAGCGCTGACATCAAACGGGGAGAAAACAGGCTTTGGTCCACCGAGCTTTCACCTGCATGTGTAAGCAACATCCAGCGGCGTCTTTAATACATCACATTTAGTTTGATGCATACTCTTTTTTTCAGCCAACATAAACATTACACTGTTGCTTTTAAATCCAGGAGGACATCTTGGGACAGGCAGACAGGGTGTAGAGATTACAGGGGGGAACTAAATTCCGATTCCTCTCTGGTCTGACGCCGAGGTTTCAGGGCTGAGGAGAAACACTGCTCAGGCCCTGGAGTTTGAGCCAGCAGGTAGTTTCAGTCATCGTTCTTTTACAGTTGTTTTAAATCTGCTGTTAGAACAAACACATATTGTAACTTGATACTCTATAGATCTTTAAATCTATAGCCGTGTATTAATTATAATTATACACTAATACATTTGTTATTATGCATGAATGCCGACTGAATATTCCCTAATCCTCCAATCAACTGCACCTATTATACATACTCTGCATTAATTGAACACTTCACTCTATGAGTCATACTCACACATTAATACACCTCTCCTATATAAACAACTTATCTACCACTCGTTCTTTCACACACCGACGGCCATCAGGGGCATTTCAGGGTTCAGTGTCCTGCCCCATTGACTGTGTGTAAAGATGAACGACAGGGTTAGGGTTAGTGTTAATCATCTTGATCGCCTCCTTGTGGCTGGCTGCAGTATAGGTCATAAACTCTGCTGCCTCCATGTTAGTGGAGGGGTCATGGACCAAACTGAGTTAAAGTTCCTGCTTGAATTTATAATGTGGACATAAAAATTTAAATAATAACTGAGCCTTAAAAAAATCTAATTGAGAGGACAGAAAACAAAGTTAGGTGATATTTCTCTTATGGTTTGTCACAGTCTTCATTTTAATATTTTAATAATAAGCTACTGAATAATCTATTTTCAATATAAAAATACTTATGATTACTCAAGTCACTAGTTGTGTATATGATAGTGAAAAAAATATTATAGACGTTACAAGTTACCTCTCTGACGATTCTACGGTTGTGAATGAAACCTATTAATTACTAAATCTTAAAGTTCTGCTTTTGTTCCTTTTCAGAACGGGACAGAGTAATGACTGACGCACACTCTGGGTGCCATTATCTTTCCCCATGAAAAAACAACACGCACATACACACACACACACACACACGCACACATTAATCTGCACCTTTACGATGAGCACGTGCCATCCAGCGGGTTTTTAGTGAGCGGAGAAGGGTGAAGGAAATGATCCATCACTCCGAGTAAACTCTAAACAGCCTAATGACACGTGGCAATATAAAATGGAAAATTCAAATAAACACCAGCGGGCCTGTTTGCAGGCACTCCTGGTACAATAGCCCAAACACTGGGCATTTGAGTAATCATTACTAGTCATAACTCAGCACACTGGAGATGTTAAATAAACAGTATACTTCTGTAAGGCATATACAACAAGGCCCAAATTTACTTTAGCCGTATCACAGGAATCTGTGAGCTAAAGGACACTCACCAGCCATGCCAGAGACAGTATCTTTTAATGTCATGTCATGTCTTTTCATCAACACTGAAGCCTTTCCTTAGAAAAACCTACTACTGTCGGCCTCGGTGGCCTCCGAGCGCAGCTGTGGCCATTGGAAGACATAACCAAAACCTCAAACCTTTTCAAAACCTGCTAAAGTCATACTATAGCCTATATTTGCCTCAAAGAGCGCGATGCAGACGTTTTCTTTCACCAGTTCCAGCCCGCTTGTCCCACTAGCAGGAGAGAGAAAATCAGTTTCACTATTACTCAAGTGCATGCCTCTTATTAGCTCAGAAACTATTCATGAAACCTTAAGTTGGGGAGCATCCAGGAACAACGTGGATGCTGACTTGAGAGGTGGAAACCTACCTCTAATCGGCTCCTGATTGTCCTTAATGACATGGCTATTAGGAAGAGCTCTCTGCCCTGGCCGGGCCAGACTTCACGGTGTGGTTACGCTAATGCCAGAAAGAATTATGAAGCCCAGGTAAGGTGTCACTGCAGGGCTAAAACCCACTGGGCCCTCAGTTACAGACTAAATGGAGGCTATTAGATTACTACTATTGCTGAGTCCAATTGCATGTAATTTAAAAGTGAGGAGGTTGGGGGGTGGGGGTGGGGGGATAATTACTTAATAAATAATGTTCTTAGAGGATTGCAGAGTAGTTATTGAAATCTACCTCATGCTGTAGATCAGTAGTCTGTTACATTGCTGACTTTTGTTTCTATCATATTACTAATTTACACGTCATCCTTCACATATCAACATGTTGAAATCAGAGTCAAAGCTCCAACACATGGACAAAAGATTTAAATCTGCCATTTGACATTTCAGCATTCATTCCACATTCGGACAAATCTTGTCCTCACAACTGACAAAATTCCAAATGTGAAGGAAAATGGCCTCGGAAACCTTCTAATATGAACCCAAAGTATTTCCTCTTCAGAGTTCATGTCTCTAATGGGAGAAATTGCAATAATTGTTCAAGGAATTACTTTTCCTTAACAAAATACATTTCTTTACAAAGTAATGTATCATAATTAGTATGTTGTATTTTGTTATCTTGAAAAATATCAGTCGTGGCATCTGAAGGTTCCTTGTGTAGAATTAAGAGACAAATTGTGGTGAAGTTGCATGTTGCAGCTGAATAGCCCTCACCTCATCCTCCCCTTGGTAAACTCAAAAGGTGTTCAGTTTGTCCAGCCTGGGCTACTGTAACAAACATGGCATCCTCCGTAAAGAGGACCCGCTCTTGATGTAAATATAAAGTAATTAAATATAAAGGCCCAATATACAGTAAAGAAAATAACAATTAGTAGAATTTAGATGAAACACAATAGTGATACATCACTAGGATTATTTTATATTTATTTTCTTCACCTGAACCCTACACACTGAACCTTTAAAAGATACAAACGCATACTGATATCAACCTCAGTATCTAACAATGATTTAGGTGAAGCACATATAAAAGCTATTTTGCAGTTTGGACAGATTAGGGTTATTTTTAGTGAGTTAAATAAATTAATACAACTGTTTGGTTGCTATTGTGAAACAAAATGCATGAATGATGTCTTCACCAAAAGCCATACCTAGGTTCATTTTCCCAGATTTATCCACAAAGTTAAAATGGTAAATGGTTTGTATTTATATAGCGCTTTTCTAGACTTGATGACCAGTCAAAGTGCTTTACAGTACAGTTTTACATTCACCCATTCACACACACATTCATACAGTGCATCTATTCGCAGCACTTTGTTATTCTATGGGGGGGCCATTCAGGGTTCAGCATCTTGCCCAAGGACACTTCAGCATGCAGATGGGTCAGACTAGGGATTGAACTGCTGACCTTCAGGTTAGAGGACGACCACTCTACCCCTAAGCCACAGCCGCCCAATTATGCAATTATGATTTTAAATATTTACTTTATTTTATTTCAAACTGCAATAACTGATTTCAGGCTTTTGTGTGTTCCTGCTTTCTGACAGAATCTATTGAAAACATTACATCCGTGTGGAGAGATGAAGAGACTGGAAATTTCCCTCATTTAATACCAGAAAAAATACTATTTTACACCACAACCAAAGTTTACTAGCATTGCTTAAGTGATATCATCTCGTTCTGCCTTCTCTTCTGCAATGATATCTATATTTGTTCAGCTCCTGATATTCACAGTGGTGGATGGATACTAACATTAATTTCCCCTTTTTTTTTTACTTTCTGAAAGTTTTCCAATAGTTGTTCTATATGGAGGTTTATATTATAATGAAGAAAAAAAATGGTAACAGCTTCTTCAGTGAGTGTAATAATCTGCTTCTCATTTTTCACAGGCCATCTTTTCTCTTCAGACTTGCCATTCTCTTTCCGTCCACCAGATGTCCCCAGACTCTGTCCCCTTCTTTCACCTGCACCTCAATCACCTGAGCATCGCTCTCCACTCACACACCAAAACTCACTTCCCTTTTCACACAAGCCACTATTTTAACTTCTTTCCCTTACTCCTTTATGTTCCTGTGTTGCTGCGTATTATCCTCTTTCCTCCAGCTGCCTTTAAATCTTGTTTTACTTCATAAAATAATCTGAGTCTTGTTTCTCCCCGTCTGTCTTGTTTTCATCAGTCATTACAGAGACAATGCACAAAAGTCTAAATATATAAATATTTCTTAAAAATCTGCTCCTGCTTAACTATTGGGGAACAAGCCCTGTTGTGTGAGGACGACATAGAACTGCCTAACTTTGAACCCACAATATCAATCCAACATGTGTCTGTGGGTCTTATTCTAAAATGGCTTTCATACATGCTAAGCTCTCCATAATATGTGTGAATAAGCCTTACATTTATGTCATGTTGCCGGTCCCCGGACAGCCATTACAGACCTAATATCCTGTTTCAGAGAGAGCGAGCCTCCAGCCTGTTGCTTTTGGCCCCTCACCAAATCTCAAGTATGAAAATTACCCATCCACTCATGGCCCGCAGCTCTTTAAAAGCCATCAGCGCTCAGAGGCCAGACCTCGACTGGCAGTGTACCACTCTGCCCAAACGCCACCGCCGACCTCGATACCTCTCACCTCCTCCTCCCCGGAGGAACAAAGCAACCAGGGTCATTCTGGCTTATTTGCAAAAGGCTGCATAATTCAACGACCACAAGGGCCTGGCTTTCCGCAGCAGCGCAGAAAGCCCAGATAAACAGCATCGGCTTCCTCTCGCCTCGTTATCAGTTTTCTCATACTCGCTGGCCTGAGCCTCACCCCCCCGCCTCACTGGATGTGTCACATCCCTCTGAAGTGCCGGGCTCAGATATAACCTGACACGCCGTCCCTGTGTGTGCTTTCCCCTCGTATTTCTGTGAGGATGTAGTAGTTTGGCATTTCTTTCCTTGTGGTGGCTTCCAAATATGTAAGCTCAGATGGACCGGGGGGCGGGGGGGGTGCACCACTTGTGCTTTTGAAAGCTGCTTAATAATGTGTTGTCACCGAGGCTTTCAGGAAAGCAGCGTTTGACAAATACAAGAAAAACCCTGCAAGAGCCAAAGGTTGGAGTAACTCTTGGTCTCATTTCACAGCCTCACATGGACTGAGTCAGGTGTGATTCATGCTGCTGCTCTTGACACGAGTGAACACATGAATCAAAGGTTATCCAACAGGGAACAGGATCTTTCAGAAGCGTTGTGGATTACCAGCCTTCATGAGGCTGAGGTCTGTGACCGTCCAACACTACTTTGGTGTCAGCATCAGGTGTCAGGTGCTGCATTCGGGTCCCCTCAGTGTCAGGTTAGGCCCGGGAAGAACGTCAGGCAGGGCTGTGTGGAGGGTTTGAGCGGCGAGTGGCAACGCACCAGGAACCAGGCTTTCACTGAAACAGATGCTTGCCTTTATGAGTTGTGACATATCCTCAGTGCTAGACTTTGTGTCACATTTTTCAGTAACCCAGCTCTGCCAGGAATGGACTTGGAACCAGTGCATGAATATTATCCTGCTACACAACTGGATGTGAGTGTGTGAGTGTGTGTGTGTGTGTGTGTGTGTGTGTGTGCGTGTGTGTGGGGTGGTGTGTGTTTGTGTGTGTCTGTCTAAATAGCCGATAAAGTCCGCTGAGAGAAAGTGGATGCAAAATGAATCACATTTTCTATGTTCACTTGTGGTCTCCGCGTGGTTTCAGTGTTTTCCAACGTTCGACTGCTGGTCGTTGAAATTGCTTCTTTTGAAATCCAATAGTCCAAGTTAGCTGCGTGGTAAATCGACATGGACAGAGCTGGTTTTACTTGGCGTTTCACCGTCACATGGATGAGGTCATTGTCGGGCGCTCAGGCATGATACTTCGGTTTATCTCACAGACACACTGTGTGTGTGTGTGTGTGTGTGTGTGTGTGTGTGTGTGTGTACTTGTGTTGACACCTCTACAGGACATTTTTCCAGTATAACCCAGTAGACCTCAGAGAGACCAAAGCCTGGTCCTAATGAGCCAAAGCTTAATTTCTGAGGTCAAAGATCAGGCTATGAAGTGAATTGGTCCCGGTTGAAGTTTGGGATCAGGTTCTGGTTTGGCTGTCCACAATGAACAGAAGTCAGTGCAAGTCAGTCCGACTGTGTGTTCCACAGTGGTCCAGATTATATGGGGACAAGCATGAAGTTCCCATAATGAAAATAATTAAATATCAAGATGTTTTAAAGTTAGGTTTAGATGAGGGTAAGCCAGGTAGTAACTATGGTGAAGGTTAGACTGTGTGTGTGTGTGTGTGTGTGTGTGTGTGTGTGTGTGTGTGTGTATGTGTGTGTGTGTGTGTGTTTGTGTGTGTGTGTGTGTGTGTGTGTGTGTATGTGTTTGTGTGCGTGTGTGTGTGTGTGTGTGTGTGTGTGTATGTATGTGTGTGTGTGTATGTGTTTGTGTGCGTGTGTGTGTGTGTGTGTGTGTGTGTGTGTGTGTGTGTGTGTGTGTGTGTGTGTGTGTGTGCGTGCGTGTGTGTGTAGGGTGGGTGGATGTGGGGTAATTCAGAGTGAAATATTTTGTATGGTACAGACACATTCAAAGTTACATTGTTTGAGTTCGTGATTTATAAACCTACAATTATTGGTTCTGTAACTTTGGACGTCGTCCTTTTCTATTGGCTGCTGTGATTATGTTGTGCGTATGATTGGATCAGATGACATCTGGGAACAAATCACAAAAAAATATAATTTCTATGCTAAATTGAAAATGAAAAGTGACCCTGTAGGAAATGCTGCTCTCCAGCTTATTTATGAAACATCTGCTGCTTCACTTGAGTGACAAGCTGAGACATGTGATTTTGTGCTGTTGTTGTTTTACATGGGTTGATATCGGAAAAACATGATCCTGATCTGAACCAAATTTCACCTGTTCATAAATTTTAGCTTGTCTGAATATTTTTCATAAACGACTCACAATGCACAAACAGTTTTTAAACACCCCTGACTCGCTATGTTATTGAAAGTGAAAAGAAAATGGATCTGGATCAGTGATACTTCAACACACCTTGTGGACTGTGGTATTTCAAGAACGTCTTTGCTGAGCATCTGTTCTACAAAAACTGATCCAGATCCAAGAAAGCTTTCCCCAACTTCACCACCTTTATTAACCGAATCCACTCTCAACTCCACTCCCCCCCTTCCACCAAGTTTCAATAGGTTTGGTAGTTTTTGCCAAACGACAAAGAAAAGTGTAATGAAAACAACCATAGACAATGCTCAGTGGATAAGATGAGCTGATCCAACTGAAACATTTAGGAAAGTGTGACTGCCATAGGTTTGTAATGCAAGAACCTTTGTTCTGTTTACACTTGTTATTCTATCATTATAAGATATGCATGCTTTGGATTAGAGCTAACAGATGTGAGACAATGCCACATGACCAGGGGACAAGAGGACTGCATCTGACCTCCTCAGACACTGGTGGTCGCACGGCTCTGTGGAACATCTCGTCCTTCACAAAGAACACAGCATTCCTAACCTAAAAAAAAGTAAAATATGCTCTCTATTACCCCTAAACCATATATTACTGATACTTTATTGACGTTGAGTCAACGCACCTAATACACTTTACGCCTCAGACGAGAATGAGATAATTAAAGAGCTTTGCCGCCCCCTGCTGGTGACAACTATGGATTACAACCCCATGTCCTGTCTCCCAAACTAAACTGAAATTGAGAAGTCATTCTACCAATAACTTCTCAATTAATTTGTCATTGCTGCTCCCTTATTCTCTATTAGAAATGTTCTTATGTATAAATACTTTGAATATTGATTATAAGATACCCTTTTTAACATATTGGACGAGTAATGTAACTTTGTTGATGTTCTCAGTTACACACTACATCTATCACACTTCTGTCCATCCCAGGAGAGGATTCCCCACATGTGTCTCTCTCTGAGGCTACTAAGTTTTCCCCCCTGTACGTAGTGTAGGGGGGGAAACTCTCCGGCTGCCTTTATAATCCAGGGAGAGTAATTGGCCAACCTGACTCAGCCTTTAATATGAACTCTCCCTGGTTCAGCTGGAGGTGCCCTCCAAACCACCTCCTTACCCCCATCGCCGAACTCCCGCTCCAGAGCCCTCCAGCCTGACCTAAAACCTTTAGTCATGAATTTTGCTGCACCGACTGTATCGAGATAGTCCCTGGAAAGCAAACATGAGTCAGGTTTGGTGACTGCATTAACTTTCCTGTAGTCAGAACATCGGAACTTCGGTATTTCTCAATGCAGCGAGTGTCGGCCACTTTTTTTCGAGTAGGGGAGGCAACACAGGATCATTACTCCTCTCTGGAAAGGCAACTCTTCAACAAATACATGTGGCAAACTTTGGATTTTCTTCTATCAGGGCCCTGTATCACATCATTTGTGTCTCATTTTTCTCTCCCCTACATGTCTATCAGAGAACTGTGCCTGTAGGCTGGATCCAGGTAGTGGGAGGAGCACCAGAACTAAGTCTGGTGGACAGAAACCTTGGATTAGGGATATCTTATCCATGAATTATTCTTTGAGTACCCAAAAAAACCCCACACTGAATATAATGGGTCCTTCTCTGACCCACACTGCATCCTTCCACCTAGTCTCATAGTAATAAATCCAGTTGTTTTGAAATAATCCTGGTGACTAACAGACAGACACGCAGACTCAAACACAACATCTTTGGTGGATGTTACAACAATCGACTGTACATTTATTATTAGTGTCAAAATCTGAGTATTGTTCATCAACTAACAACTGTCTTTCTCCAGCAGTCTTGCTTTTATTCCTCTGACTGATCTATAAGTTGTTGTGAGAAAGACTCTCCTGGTTTATGTATTCCAGCGTCCAGCCACCCAGCTGGAGCGGGCGGCTCCTATGATTCTGAAATAGAAAGCCTGGCTGCGATGGTTCTCTTTGGTCTGTCATCTTAATCTTCAAAGTCCATTCAGAGGAACTGAACCTCCTTAGTTGCTGCTTCTGGACAATCTGAGTGACTCATACCATCAGCACACACACACACAGACAGACACAGACACGCACACACACACACACACACACACACACACACACACACAATCTCTCCTTGGAGGCTTGTCATGCTGCACTATGACATGCACATCCATGAGACTAAAGACGGCAAAGAAACCTTTTAATGCAGTGTCACTGACAATCCTCGTTCACAGATCCGAGATCAGAACAGTGAACGGATCATGTCCACGTTGTGTTTTCTGCAGCCAAATTCCATCAAACAGCAACTTGAATGCAGACTTTACCTGTGCAGTTTGATAATTGTTCACAGAGAAAAAGGAAGACACAGATTAGAGCTTTCAAATTAACTTCAATCTGTTTTTCAACTTGTTCTGTCAGGTGAGTGGGTGATGATGATGACTGAGACTTAACCACTGAGCTCAGACTTGTATCGTTGTCCAGGGGCTTCTAAAGTGTCTGTTTAGAAAATGACACAGCTGGATAAATTTACACACGAAATACATTGCTGCCACCTTGTGATCAACTTGGGCCATTACATCTCTCTGAGTCGTGGCTTAAACAACAATCCCCATAAAACTACCAGATCTTCGTTGATAAAAGGATGAATGAAAGGCAGCATCATTACAGGCTACTGGTAAAATAATACATATTATTGTTTAATAAGGGCTTTCCTCCGCATGTGATAAATAAAAACAATATTATCCGGAATAGTCATGATGTTCATCATTAAAAACACATACACAAACAATAAATTATGTATATTAAAGTAATGCCAAAAACACTTCTTTAACATATATAAGTTAGAAGATATGGTTGAGGCCCATCAGAACCAGAAGTCCACACATTACATTTCTCCCCTTGATCCGGACCCAGGACTTTTTGAAGAAACTCAATCCAATGGCCAGGGGCAACCCATTGATGACTGATCAGTCAATCAGGGCGGGCAAGAGGAGAGACAAGAGAAAAACAGGGACACAAGACAAGGACAAAAACAACCGTAACACCCCTACATTTAAAACAATGATAAATACTTTCATCAAAATTCACTGAGAACAACATTCTATTAATTCATTGCAATGCATTTTACAATAACGGAGGTGCAAGTCAGCTTGAACCCTTTAATAACCCTCCACCATTTAAGACCTCTGTGTAAAGACCTAAATGAATGAACGGTGACGGTGCTTAGCAAATTTTTTAGTTACACAAGTTAGCAATATTTCATCATTTCACATCATCACGGCCAAATCGTTCTCCTGTGCTGAGTCATAGTTACATGGGCCCTGCAGTGAGTACGTATGCACAGACAGAATCGCTTTTCATAATGCCACCCCAAGGTGTAATTTGGGAAGTCACTGCTTTCCCCCTCCTACTTTTCCCTCATCTGCTCCTCCTCCTCCTCCTCCTCCTCCTCCTCCTCCTCCTCCAGCCTCTTGGTCTCTATGCGCATTGTTAAGAACCAATGACCAGGAGAAGGAGACGCGGGGGAACCTGGGCTGCGACGGCAAGAGCACAAGAGAGAAAGGAAGATATTTCAGAGCTGGGTTGTGTGCGTGACGTGTGCTTGATGTGTGCATGTGCCTCCACTGTAAACTTTGTTGATGAGGCTTTGCACGTTCTGCTTTGGAGAGGGTTCATTTAATCTAAAATGGGGAGGAGAGAAGAAGAAAGGAGTGAAGAGGAGGAGAGAGACGGGGACAGAGTTGGTTTAAAGACCTGGAAGAGACGAGGCAGGACTGGGAGACTGGAAACAGGAGATAGGGGAACGACTGCATATAGGCACTACAGCAGAAAACATTGTAGTATGTGAAAATAAACCACATGCACAATCTGGCTCAACAAGATAAAACATTGCTATTCCGGAAGACTTCTTGGAAGAAGTTAAAATATTAGTGTAAAAAATACTAGGACACGTATAAAATATATATAGTTTATGATCAATTAAGACATGGATATGTTCTTAGACAATGTACAGTGTAGGTAGTTTTACAGAAAATGTGTAAAAGCACGCATTAGTTAAATTTATTCAGTGTTCCCAACTAGCTACAGATTTAAAACACCTCCTCACTAATTGACTCACAGATACAGAGCGAATACAGTTTCCCCACAAACACATCAGATCATTTGTATTTTAATTGAGAAACAGCCCTTCAAAGTTCAAAGTGCAGATCAGTCATGGACGAGTTTAAATGGCTCCGACAGCTGCTGTTAAAAGGCGTTTTTACACAGTGGTATCCTCAAATGGCAAAAGAATTCAATGTAACTGCACAATGACAGAGGCTAAGAATCTTGTGCTGCTACTTTCTGTGGGACTTGAGTGATGCTCACTCACTGCTGTTATTAAGGTTTCACTCTGGACATGAGATGTGTCACTTTCTGTTGATGGAGACAATTGCTGCCTTTGAAAATGAGACCAGAAATACATTTGGCCAAAGAGACACAATCCCCCACATGTCAATTTGTGAAGAATAGATGCACTTAAATAATCACATTATATATCCATCAGGGATGTTCACTTTCTTTAACAGTGCAAGATCATGAGGTTTAAAAAAAAAAATCAGTTTTCTTAGAAAATGATGTTTATGAATCTTTATAAAAAAATATCAAGGACTTTGTGCGAATTCTTGCATGTCCCCCAATAAATGTTATTCTTGTCAATTTGAATGTAGATCCATTAGAAAACCAGTAACTATCAATGTGTAGCTCAGAAACATGATGTGGTCTTATGCATGAGGCTTGTTTTAATGTAAGGGGACTGCTGGACCTTGTCTGAGGTGTGTGCTCTTCTGAGAGCAGTTCTGTTGTTTTTTGTTCCATTAAAAAGAAATGTCAGCCTAGGATGTTGACTTTATGAATTTCAATTAGTAACTTGATTCAATAAGTTTAATGTAATATAAATAAATATATATAAAACTCTGCTAGATCTGCAGAAGCAAGGCCACTCCAGCTAAGGTCCACTTGGAGGGGGGCTCTTTGGTCTTCAGGTTGAAGGTCCACACGTACGTAGGTCCCCTCTGACGGGTTTTGTAGACAGGGCACTGGTAGATGTTCCTGCTCTCCTGTTTGTCCACCAGGATGGCTCTGATGAACATGACTGGCATGGCTGGGGTGAGCTCTTTCAGGCGGGCTTCCACAATCATGCCGGTCTGAAAGAGAGAGAAAGTCCAGATGAAGAGGGAAAGACGGAGGGAGACAGAAACATTTCACAGAGCGCAGGAAAGTTATGAATAAGTTTGAGCTTCACTGAAAACTTCATTCACACACTGTCCTTGCCATGGAAACTAAAAAGACTAATGCTCCTTTGTAGGAGAAAAGACTTGATGTTGGACTTATCGCAGCTGGCACAAGCAGAGCTAGACTTTCACTTCACTGTGGACGATATGGTGGTACCCTTGAAAAGTGGAGAAAGTCTAATACACACTCTCTAAACACAATGAAAAAAGAGTGGTCCGTCTCATTAATTAATCCTTCTACACTTAGTGCCTGACAAACAGAGGTTCCTCCCTGCAGGAACAGTGACTTTCAGTAATGAATGTAAATCCTGAGCCCTAATTGCATCTGTAATTATAAAACTTTAAAGACTCGTTAAATACCAATAGCTTCATGTCTGCGTGTGTAAATACAAATAATAGGTATATTCAAGCAGACCATGTGGGCTCATTGAGATTCACTGTACATCTAGTTTAATCACACGATATGTACACTGATGCTACTGCGTCAAATGTTTATTTATATAACTCACAAGCTTTCTCTGTGCATTTCTTTCTGTTTGAAATGGGCTGCTTGCTAGTAATGCTCTGGAGCTTCTTCTTGTTATTAGTGAGTCCTCCTCAAACCGGCCTAAAATACACTTTCACTTTTTATTGTTTGTTTATTCAGTCTATGGTGCAGAGTCAAGTTAGCAAACTTTGTTCATCCTGCCCGATTTATCTGCAATAAAGATTTTATGGTCAATGTTTATCATGAAATAAAGTAAATAAAATTCGCTTAAATAACGTTCACGTGTGTGGCTCTTATAAATTCTGATTAACTGAACTGCTTATTTAAACATTACATGTCTGCTACAGTTTATTAGATGTTTGTTATATTGACCGTATATCAAGTCAAATCACACTGAACTCTGCACTTTCCTGGGCCATTAACAAAACACATGCCAAGTGTGAATACTATTAGAAGAATGATGGAAGGTGCACAAGACATGTGTTCCACATACAGACAGATGTTTGTGGAACTAGTAGGTAGGTATCCATTCAACACACAAGGTGTATCTTATACAGTATCTAGCTGTCTTTGTTTTCTTTAATTCTGAATGGGGTCATTACTACCAATGAGCAGGCTTATCATAAATCTTTGTCTTATACTTCTGTACAGAGCGGTGTCCAGATGGAGTGCTGCTTACTCTAACTATTCACACTTGGCTACTCCCCGCCAGTGGCACAGAACTGGCCTTGGGGCTAAGAGAAGGAAGGAGGAGGAGGAGGAGGAGGAGGAGGAGGAGGAGGGGTTGTGAGGGGAAGCTGCCAGGCTTGTCTGTCCGCTTGTCTATTTGCCTGTGTCTCCAACTTTAATGAAGAAAAAATGAACCACTCCTCTAAAGGGTGTTCTAAGTGTTCAAGTGCAAACTCTGCACATACGCTAATTAAGAAGTCTACAGGGATGCTCCTTGAAAGCTGGGTGCATATACAGTAGCGGTATGTATGTAGATAGATAGAGCCTTGGGATTCTGAGTAATGCACTGCGCTCTGAGAGCTGACTGTAAGCACGATGCAAAGGAGAAAATTAAACCACAAAGGGGATGTGGCAGCCCCTAAGGGGAGGAATATTCAAGCTACTTTACTTGACTCATTTTCAAGACTCATTTTGAGGTTAGCTCACCTATTTTGGTCGACCATCCATCATCAAAAGATGATACAGGAAGATTTCCCTACAAGGTGCTTGTGAATAAAAGAGTGCAGCTTTTGATTTTGTTTTCCCACCTCTTCCCTGGAGGCTGGATGTCAAAACAAACAGGTAACTCTACGACAATCAGGAATGGATGAATGAACCTGTGTGTCCCAGCGTGCGCCCTCCATGTACAGCCCGTGTACATACGCCCCTTCACGAGGCGCGGAGGTGAAGTCGTCACGATGCTTCTTGGTGACGTCACACTGCAGACACATCCGATCCAGAGGCCACTCGTTCCTGTCATGGATATTTGGCAGTGTCACACAAAGTAGTTTCCATCACAATCACAAAGTATAATGCCACTGTGAAAACAAACCCTACCTGCGAGCCGTAGCCTGCATGATGGCTGTGAGGAAGGACTGGGGGTTGAAGAAGCCAGCTAGCCACACCACAGCGGGTAGGGCAAAGTCATTGGACCAGTGTTCAAGCTCCTTGATCCTGACTAACAGGTCAGTGAACCACAGGGCCAGGCTGGACATTGAGGGATACGCCCGCTTGGTCCAGTTGTCAGGCACCGTGTCCAGGAAGATGGCGTTCTGAAGGTTCTCCATTTCACTGGTCATGGTTAACTCTCCCTAAAAGGTGGGGGTCACAGACAAAGAAACTATTTAAATCCAGCTCATGGCAGGATTAACCTGCAGGGGGAATTCTAGTGGAGCAAGCAAGCAGAACTAGTGTTAACTAAGAAGAGTTCACATTGTTTATTTAAGGGAACTACCTTGTGCCACTGACTCTTGTCTCATAATAAAGTGCAAAACCTCTTGTGAGACGATTTACACTCTGACAGTCTATATAATGATTAGATGTTTTGAACTTCTGTTATTTTTTCATACGTTGCATATTGTCTCTAACAGAATCCTCTTTCAAATTAAAAGCTCTGAAATTCAGCTCCATATAAAGCTTGATATATGTGTTCCTCAGTACCTACCTACCTTAGTAGGTTCATCATCATCATCATCATCATCATCATGATCATCATCAACATCATCATTTTCATTTTCATCATCATCATCATCATCATCATCATCTTCATCATCATCATCATTTTCATCATTTTCATCATCATCATCATCATCATCATCATCCTCACCCCCCTCCTCTGCTATCATCACAGTCCTCTCACCTTCATTCCGAGGTTGAGCTCATGGAGGGAGCATCTGATCTCCTGCGTAAGAAAGTTCATGCGCTCACACTCCTGCAGCGCCACCACCTGGTAGGGAGTCCTCTCTTCGGCTTTCTCCAGCAGCTCGGTCATGTTGAAATCCTCAGGGAGTCTCTCCATTATCTCCTCCAACACCGTACGCACCTGATAATATGTGATGGAATGACAGTGTGTCAATGAGAAAACTGATAGTAAAAATATATTGCTTGATTAATCTGTTACAACTAAAGAAATAAAAATGGAGAGGCAATAGAAGAGGATACTGCTTGAAATAAAAGACTATTGAAAACATTGGGGTTATCTGAGCCAGACAAACTCAGTGATACCAAAGCTGACACTCTGAGAAACTGTTACAGTTTGAAATAGACAGCCCCATAAATATTCATGAAGATATATTTTGCAACGGCAGCTCTTTGTTTTCAATACCAGTCTAATCCCTCCAGCAAATCATGATCACATCATATTTTTGTGGGTAAGTGATGAAAGCTAACGTCTATGTCAACATTTTCCCAAGGCAACCAGCATTAGCGATCAATCAACGGATTAGGTGCCGAACAAAGGATATGAGGTCATCATATCTATGGATTTTTCAGTTCAAATATCTGATGTGGGTTTGGCAGCAGCTAAGCTCGCTGAATAGGGAGTGGGCCTTATTGGTAAGCTCTGCGTGGCTGTCATCTGTTCAGACAGTAGTATCCAGGCTTCTGAACCAGAAAGGTCACACATCATAATACATCAGGGAATGGACACACGTTTACAGAATACACAAAACATGCACTGGGAAAAATATTCCATACTAGACTAGAAGGCCTTTTGATAAAGTGCGGCCACCAGTTAGACAAGCCTCAGTGAATATACTTATTTTCAAAATAGTCTGTCTGTCTGTCTGTCGTTGTTGTGCAGCCTTTGATAAAATGTGTCTGGCTGATAATCCCAGTCATTTTAAACCAAACATACAATAAATACAAAACAAATTATGAAAGCAGGAAAACTCTGATAAAACTATGTTTGAATGTTTCTATATTTTGAGAAGAGATGTAAAAGAGGTCACTGATTCTGTTGACCTGATTTCCTAAGGAAGATTGTTCTGTTGCTCCGGGGCTCTGCCACTTCTAGTTTTCAGCCATGCACAGATAAAAGTCCCTGTCTGAGGAGCTTAAGCTACGTATTGGATGGAATGGGACTCAGAGGTCTTACTCGTAAATACATAGTATTGAGAAGTGTTTTAAAAGTCAACTGCAAGATCTGAAAATCCATTTGAAACTTTGCAGCATTTTGAACACATGCAGGCTGCTATATTACATATAAAAAGTCAGCAAAATCCAGCTGATAGGAAATAAAGTTTCTAGGAAATGTTAATGCTTGAAACAAGTGCATGTGGAATTTAGAAAGCTGCTGCAGATTTGGATTTAAAGAAAATATAACTATGTCGATTTTAAAGAGGAAAACATCACAGTTACATGGTAACTGATGGTGTGAAAAATGGTTTCCAAAGACAAACACTGTTCCTGGGTTTGTTACTCATAGTGTGAGCAAACACATATCAAAAATCTTATAGTCATCTTGGGTCCCAATTATTTCTGGACTGAATTATAAGAATAAAACCAAGTTGGCAAAACTAATATAAGTTGAAATAAAATGTAGGGAGGTAAGAGGCCTCAAAAGAGGCATTTTAAGTGTAAGGGTGCTTGCCACATACTAAGGTTTTGATCTGAACAACAAATGTATGCCTGTGGCGTGTTCAGAACAGCTGCAAGTGTTGTTGAACGACCATCTGGGTTTTTCAGACATCCCCAGGGTGTTTATCTTACAGAGAAACAGATCATTACCACCATGACTCAAATGTTATGCTGAGGGGACGCCAGAAACCAGGGCTGAGCATAAAGAAATGTGACAAATTTAACTTTATCACCCGTAATTGACACAGTTTTTGCACTGATCAAATTACAATTATTGTGATAATAATATTTTAAGAAGGCATACTTTAGAACCACCTCATCATCCAAAAGTTTAAAGGCAAATGTGTTCTTATTAAGCAAAGATAGATCTGCCTGATGATAAATCATTTTGCTAATATGCATAATGGACATTTAACAGAGCGAGCAGTCAGACAGGCTAGACGCTAATTTATGGTTTTAAAACAGTCACCCTCGCTCTATTGACTTTTGCAGGGCTACAATCTCTCTGACAGAATATTTTTCTGATCTTTTACATTGAACTAAACTTTGTTTCAGGGCGGCACTGAACCAGAAAATGCACCAGAAAATGCCATCCCTGCAGCAGCTAAAGCAAATGTCACCTGTTGTCATCACTCATTGAAGATTTGGCCTTTTTTCCGCACAGCTTAGTGAAACAATCGTGGTGGGGAAAGGCCGTGGCTTACATATCTTCTCAGGATGGCTCCTGTGTATGAGGGCTTGACTTTTCAAAGAAGGAATATCATGTCAGAATCATGAGCTGAGTTCAGATGCCACCATTATACCTCCTAAAGCCGCACTGGCCTGCAGGTGGGTTTGTCATAACAAACTTATGATGCACAAAAAAGCATTGTTTAAACCCACAGAGGCTGGTTTTATATTCTAGTGGGGTTCCAAAGTTTCCAAAGACACCAAAGATCTCTAACTGAATTTTGGAGTAAGTAGTATTCATCTTTTAAGCAGCAGCACAATAATCTACAAATACTCTACGCTTTGAAAATTTCTGCTTCATTATTTCTATCAAATGAGATCATAATTAGATGGTTTGATTATTAGATTGTCAATACTGATGCATCACATGATAAATGGTTTTGAGAAGATAAGTGAAAGAGGAAAGAAGAAAATTTTTTTTTGATAAAATCATAGATTCCGAGATTGGACTTTTTTCTCATCTTTGCCTTTATTTGAAATATTGAAGTTTTTCCTTTTTTGGACTGTATAAATCATCCTGTTTACCTTCTCCTCCCGCGTCATCCCTCCGCCCTCACCAGCCCCGCCGTCTCTGGGCTGCATCTCCAGCACAGTGCGGAAAAGCTTCTCTGAACTTTGAGTAAGGAAGCCGATCTCAGCGTTGGGATGGAGGCCGTACAGGTAGGGCGACTCAGCAGGTAGAGTGTCATCAATGTACTGGAACAGAAGAAACCATGACAGAAATGTTGTAGCATCAGACACCCACATTTATTTCACAAAAGATTTTGCACGAATTAAAGTCTAAAAAGGCAGCAGTATTTGTCTTTTTTACCTTTTTTGACTTGAACAGCATAACATTTGAACTCAAATTCCCTAGCTTATTATTTTAAATTAACAGAATGAAGATTGTAAACACCCATTGCGTTGTGATTAAAAAGTACCAGTGCTTTTCCCCACTCAGGTGTTTAGTTCTTTTCTAAAATACAGCTGACAAAGGGAGATAATGGAACCATATAGATGATGAGAGATTTCTGGGTGAAATTCAAACACTCGGGATCAATTGACACGCTGCTAATGACCAGAACCAGGGGGAGGGAAGTGTGGCATTTCCCAGTTGCTGGTCCATAATGAATATTAATCCTTTTAAGTTGGAGCAGATGAAAGTGGAAGCTGGGTTCAGACAGGCTGCTTTTTGTGCAGCACTTAAACCAAATTAAAAAAAGAAAGCCTTCTAATCATAATGTCCTTATGAAAGTTTTGATATAAAATATGTTGACCTTTAACACAGAAAGACTTTGCTATCAGATGTTTGATCTCCCCTGTACTTGCCGGCTAACTTTTGCCGATTGCATATACCTGTATATTGTTCAAAGAGCAGTAAAACTGCTGAGTTATTGGGTTCTTCCTCATGTCTATGCCACCTCTCTGCTCCATGTACTGGAAGTTTGTTCCTTGGGGACCCCTGCTGGTCCAGAGACAGCACATCCAGAGGGGGAATCTTAGTATTTTCCTGTATTGGAACTATGAATTAATTGCCCTAATATCATGGAAGGACTTAATTTAATGATTCAGGTAGTCAAATGGCCTCATATGGTCTAACCTTGATGCCTCACCTGGTGGTAGTTGTTATAGTCCATGTTCCCAGGCAATGGGAAGCCGGGCGCGAGGCACAGCTCTCCCTCCATCATCTCAGGCTTGATATACTCTCCCAGGTAGGTGCGACACAGACGGCGGTCCCAGTCGTCTGTGATGTGACCTCCATACATGATCTCACCGAACAGGTAGCGCAGGTCATCAAACGGCACCTGGGAATTAGAGACAGAGGGGATGTTGCTTCGCTAGATGGTGGCCTGTGCTGTTTACCTGGGGTCACGTGTGTTTAGATTTTTTCGATTAAGATTACAAGCGGTGGCCTTCGTTATCCTTTGCAATAGAATAAAAATGAAAAAGAAACACACATACCTTAGGATTGGCCTCCAGGTAGTTATAGAGGACGTTGATAGAAATGGTGAGGTCGCCGACGTTAAAGGGATAGGATCTGTTCCAGCCTTGAGGACCAAACTTCCTCCTCTCTGCTACGACCGCATGGAAGTAGCACACAGCAAATAAAATACTCTTGAACTCGAACTCCTGTGCGCACATTTCCAGCGTGTCCTGGAAAACAACAGAATGACACATTTAAACAAGGTTGGACTAATCACCTCCTGAAGTGTGCAGTTGCATTAACAGAGACAAGTTGGTGTGTTACAGGTACACACACACTATTGGAGGATTAGTTAATATCAACATCAGCCCACCCGGACTCCATCTTACAGGCTTCTGAGAATGGAAATAGGCAGTGTAGCTTTACGCATCTCCCGGTGAAAAAGTCAAGAGGAGAGAAACTTTAATTTCTCTGGCTTAGCGCTGGCTTTGGCCATGTGGGTGGGCTATTACAAAGAGTTAGCCTTACATTGATTAGCTTTCACTGAGTACAGATGACTGGAATACTCCCTCCATACTTGCCTCAGCAGACCTCCCTTAGGCCCTGCATACAGCAAGGCTCACAAGCACAAAGTACTTATCAGGCAGATAGACATCGGCCAACTAAGAATCGTGGAAATGGACTGGGAGGGAGCCGAGCACTCAGGTAATGGTGCAGAGGAAGCTGCATTGGCAGAGAAGCACTGGGGTAATGGTAATGCTCAGATAGAGATGAGGAAGTGATAAGGTAAATAAAAGCAAGGAGATTCCACTGCAGCGCTCTGGTCCATTCTGACTAGGACGCCTGTAGGACAGACCAGCAGCATGACACTCTTTGACCACTCACTGATAACATCCATCGATCTGTCTTCATGTTAAACCTCCATGTTCCCACAGACTGTAACCACACTATCTTTTGACGTTAGCATGTGCTACATTCATATCTGTCCTCCATGGGTCAGCAGCAATTCCAAGGTGAGAAAGGTGACTGCAACCATCTGCTACATGCTGCATTTCTACAAATTGTCAACTTTGAGCTCTGTTTGTTTTTTACCAATCCCCTTGTAACACCTGTCAGATTGCAAATTGCAAATTGTTAATGTAAAATATTGATTAGCTTTAATCAATTTGTATGCTGTTAGGCAGTTCGTGTTTTAATCAGGTATCTTATTTTATGACCTCATGTTGTATTTCATATAAAAAATGTTCATGAGTAACTGAGTAGTAAAGTAAAATATGGAGAAGTAGAGTTAAATAAATGTAACTGAGTAAAAACTACACAGTTTCCAATTAAATTATGTGGAATTGATTAAATGGAAAATATTCAAGTGTGGTACCTCAAACTGTAAGTACAATATTTAGTTATTTTCCACCACTGATGAGGTTATTATTCTCAGATTGCCTCCCGCCTTTTACCTGGTTGAAGTTGTCCAGAGCCTTGTGCAGGTTGGCATGCATGCCTGAAGGTGGTTCATTGGTGATCTTGATGGAGTTCTCCAGGATGCCCTGTGGGATGATGTGGCCCTCGGGGGTGGAGGAGGGTTCAGCACTAACAAACACCCTGAAGTCCACGTGGCTTCCCTCTGCGTGCTGCTCCAGTATTTTCTCTAAAGAACCGAGCCAGCTAGCCACCAAGTGGATGTTCTACAGGGAGAGGAACAGGAAACAGCGTCAGCAGGGACAACGATGAGGAAGAAGATGATGACATGTTATTGGTCGGGGACAAGATCATTTTCCTCTGTGAGGGTTGAAAAGCTAATCTTCACTACGACAATGTTTTCTGTTGGATATCTGTGAAAATTTATTTTTGTAATGACAACTAGCAAAAAGGAGCAATTAAAATGTTGCATATTCTCATCTCTCCACTGTGACTTTGATGTGGCACCAAATTAAATGGTAATTAGCACTTGAAAAACCCATTTCTAGGTTGCTGACATTAAGCGACCATTCTCCAGGGTAACTTCAGCTGACTTTCTGCATATTCATCTCTCAGTGCGGCGAGGGCAGTGGACCTGACTTGTACTATCACACAAGCATGGATGAGCTCAATTTTCCATCTCAACTGTCCTGACACTTACAGGATATCCAGTGAATGATAAGGAGTCAGCCATGCCCCCCCCCCCCACCTCTCACCATGCAGCGCTGGCCATTCCCTAAATCTAATTACAGCACTAATAACTACAGTCATTAATTCATAAGCCTCTTTGCGTTCTCATTTCCCTTTGCTCTCCATATTTAATCTTCCTTATGATGGCTGAAGTTAACCCTCTTTCCGAATGATGGGACACGATATGGAGAGGAACGTCACATTTTTGGGAGGGTCATTGAATAAAAGAAGAAGAGAGAAGTTTAATGTTCTGTGAGAGAGAGGTCCGGGAGGAGCTGGAAGCTGAGAAGGGGATAAGTTAAGTTTCCCTCCTGATGTCTTAGAGAATAATGAATGGTATACAAATTAAAAGGCTAAATTCAAGTGCTTTTTCATCAAGCCACAGTAGAGCCCTTCCTCTTGTCATGTAAATACTTTGGCAATAAAGGGAGCCAACATAAGAAGTGAGAGACTGCCTCAGAACTTCACTGTAATGAAACCATTCATCCTCTGGCTGCAGGGGGAGAAGAGGGAGACAGACCAACAGGCTGACAGACAAACAAACAAGACAGAGGAGCAGCCACTACTTTATGGCTTTTTAATTAACTTTCAGGTGAAACATTTTTTTGTTCCCTGGACGTCTTCTTCATAAGAGCCTTCCAGCCCCTTTGATAATGGCGCTGATACTACATCAAAGAGTCACCTATTTACATAATAATATAAAAGTTGAATCGAAAACCCATTAGAAGCCACCACTGGCACGGTCTTTGATGCATTGCTATCACACACAACCTGAGGGAATGCACAATGGTTGTATAATAGAAAATATATAAAAACAATAAGGTGCGCACGCACGCACATACACACAAAATATTTCTCTTTCACGAAGGCGAAAGCACATTTGTCAAGGAGCAGCTCTGAGGACAGCTAAAACAGCTGGGCTCAGGCACAGAGGAGGCAGCCCTGCAGTGGAAAGGCCTTGGACTCCAGACTGACGCCGAAATACTATGAATGGGGCTGAAGTGCCGAGAGCATAACATACTGCTGAGTCTATATTTAAAACTGGTCAGGATAAATATGCTGGATACAAATAAACACTTAGATTTGTAACATCCTCTGTAACATAGTCAAATAATCTCTGAAACAGTCTCAGCTATAAACTCTATCGACTAAAGGGCGGCAAATGACATCGTTGAGAGAAACACCCTCTGGAAACTTCTCTGAGACCAGAGCAAATGGGAACTGTTACAGAGAGACATCAGAGTTATCCACCGTGAAAAATTGGTTTCAGGACAAGGTCCCTACTGCTCTTCTTCCATCTGGGTATTTATTGGATAATGAAAGCCACAACTGCTCATAGTGGACATCCACAATGTAGCTGGATGATTGAGACTTTGTCAATGACCTTACTTTGCTATACCTCGTGTCAACAGCAGACACAGAAGACAAAAGAACCGGCAGACAACTCGCAAGTATAGATCTCAACATCCATAAAGTGAGACCTTTTGAATATCCACTGGCAAGATGCCCTCATTAACAAGAACCTCAGGTCAACAACCTGTGCAAGAGGAGATCTAGAGAACTAAGATGGCGGTGGATCAGGGACACACTCCAGAAACCCAATGCCACCTGGCACAAGAACCTTGAGAAGGACGTCAAGCAAAGTGAGCTGACATGAAAACATAAAACAAGACAGAAGACTGGCAAAATGGAGTCAATGGCCTATACTCTATACCCTACTACTGATAAGCCTTACTGTTTTTTTCCCCAGTGTGTCTTGTTCAATGTCATGTTTTCATCACTGCCCTTCAGAACCAGAGTCGATGAAAACATCTAATTGCTGCAGAGTCATTTCACCTGGCAGTGAACGCCGATTGTATCCATTCCCATTGCAGACCAAAGCCAGATGATAGCGGGTGTTAGTAGTTTGTTGAACAGTGGAGAAGAGGCTTAAGTAAGTAAGTACGATTTTGGTGGACTGTTCTTCATAGTCATCTAGGTCTCTGGAGTACATTTCATTTATATTTCACAGTGTCAATCCAGTAATTACATTTAAACACATAGAGTAGACTATTAAAGTCTAGTTGCTAAGTGAGACAGTATTTTGAGCATCCAGGGGACCGGAAATCCTTGAATCTTGAATGCAAATGAAACTCTGCAACAATCATCGCAAAAGATACATAACTTACTAAATAGAGAAGTCAATTAAACCTCTCAAGGTGCATTTTGATGAGGAATGTAAAATAGGAATCTATTAAATGTTACATACACAGCTAACAATTTTTAATGCTGAAGATTACAATACTTTAAAAGATACTTTTCATCCTTGATTATAAGGGTCATCTCTACATCAATACTTAAAAGGGAATCTTGTCCAACTCTCAATGTCAGAGGAATGAATGAATCATTTCAGTTTGAAAAGCCGACCACTGTTATCTGGCTCTTTCTTACAAAGTAAAGAGACGAGGAAGCATTTTACTCGTCTCTGGCCCATCTGAGCCAGAGTGGCTGTCTGTAGCATAATTACCCATCGACTAATGGGAACCTGCCATTGACCTGGCCCTCCACTGATAGAGCCGGGCTCGGCAGCAGGACAGTAAAGGTGGGCTGTGGGACGATAGGGAGGGGATTGACAGGAGGAGGGCCAAGATGAAGTAAGGAGGGGAGGAAGGGGTACCAGGTGAGCGAGGGGCTTGGGAGGATGTGAGGATTGATAAAAAGGTAGATGCAGTGCAGAAAATGATATGGCTACAGTGTGAACTTTGCTGCATGATGTGGAATGAAAGGTTGGAAAGAGGAATAGATCAGACAAGACGGACCATTGTAGCAGGAAAAAATACTGTTAAGAATAAAATGAGAGAATGATACTTCCCCTCCCCTTCGGTTTCCTCTCCCTCCCCTGCCAGTGCCACGGGGGTGGCTCTCAGCAGGCAGACAAACGGACAGCTGATGATAAAGCGAGTGGGAGGTTTGTTGCTAGGGGAACAAGGCCTTTTTAAGATCATCGATCGGGATTCCTATGCAAAGGTAATTAAACATCTGCTTGTCTGTGCTATCCTGGGTCTTAAGCAAAGAGTGATGGAATCCGAATCTTCTTTTCCCTGAATTTCTACTAGCTATTCAATTCATAGAAAAGAATGTCCAGTCTGTGGTTCATATCTGTCAATACTTCCTATTGAAATTCCATCAAGGTTTCCACTTAAAATGCAAAAGCCAGCCTTGCTCCAGATAAGAGAAGAACAGACACCGTGGCTGTAGATATCGTACTGTATAATGGTGCAGCCTCTTCAGTAAGGACATTTCTGCAGCAAATTGAATTCACTTTTTAATGCAGACAAACCTGGGTAGAAAGCAAATATCCCATTGAGTATGCAATGAAGAACAATGTGATAATACGACGGACTCATTCACAACACACACAGATAAAGGAAATGCCACCTGAAACCACTCCTGAATAGAAAATCCTTGACAAAAAAATGAACCCTGCATTCAATTCCCTAACCATGTTATGGCTGCAAGTGTTTTTTTGTGAATAAAGTATTTTTTATGATTCTGCACCTTTTGTGTGAGATAAATAGAGTTTAGTACATAAGACATTCTCAGAATGTTCAGAGAATCATAATTCAGTATAAAATTATATACTGTGTATTTTGTTCAAATACTATAATTGCATCTTCTCTACATGATTGTTGGAACATTCTGTGAAAACGAGAAAAAGGTTGTGGGTGTTCTCTGTCCATTGTGAATTTATATTGTGACTGTAAGACGTAAGAGGTAAGACGGATTTTGTTGTGCTTTTGATTAAATACCACAATAAAACATGTTTTTCTTTGTGTATAGTGTGTAGAGCATGAGTCTGGGGTTACTGTACCTGTAATATGACCCAATGGCCATTCTCAGCTGCCAAATTGAGGGCTTGTTCAGCAACGACCTCCTGGCCTTGACCCAGAGAAACATTATGGAAGTTCTTGTTGTCAAATGTGAAGCCCAGTTTCTTTCCTGAAACAAAACAGACAAGTATCATTTCCAGCAGAATATCCTCCTGACATGCTGTTTAACTATAGAATATTGTACATCGCTTACATGAATGAGGGTCGATATGCATTTGGACATTCGTCGAAAAGCTTTAAATAAAGTTAACAAGCCTCAAACACCCGTAGCATTGAGATAAAAGTGATTGATCTTTGCATCTTATTCTCAGAAATAAATGAAATGAAGCTAATTTCTTCAAATGAAACAGTATGTGTCCAACTTCCCAGCCAGCAGATGGTCAGTGATTCAGCCTTGTCCACCTTGAAATTTCATTCAAACAGTACAATTACCTTGCTGTTTCATTAAAACTCCAACCTGGGAGCAGGCAGATAGCGGAGGTCTGTCTGGGGGATATTAGTCCCCTGCAGAGCAAACTAAATCACTACCATCTCTCTAATGAAAATCTAATTGAAGCCTAATACCAATGAGAAACCCAATAGTCACAGCTATAATGGCAAAGCCCCTTACCCTGGTTCAGGGTGCTGCTGCTACACATCAACATGCTCTGTCCACATCTGCAGCAATTGACTACTTGAACCTTTCTACTTAAAGTGACTGACTACAGTCAGAGTGAGGGTGCAGATAATCAATGATCACACAGCTTACAGGCAACTACATGAGAAGTGTGTTCTCTTATCTAATTGGAGGAGGATGGTAAATTTCAGTTTGGGGTTGAAGGTCTGTCTACAGCAGGTTTACATTTGATTTTACCACCTGCTGCTACCTGTCTCTGTCAAGATGAGGCCTCTAAGATATTCAAAAACAACTGTGCAACAGCTGTATTTGTTGAAACGGCTCTATGGTATGGATCCATTAGTGTAAGAGGGGCTTTCAAGCAGAAACAGAAATGCAAAGAAAATCATACATCCAGAGCACATGAATTTATGATGCTGAATTACTTGAATGTAGAAATACTGACATTGCAAAACTCTAAGGGACTTTGTTAAAGTAGAAACACTGGAAACCTCTCAGCTCCGGTAAACTGCAATCTGAATTTTTCATCCAGCTGAATTCAAATGACACTGATATATTCTGCAGCAGATTAAGTTGATGGTGCCGGTTCCAGATCAGTGCAAGAGCTTTGACTTTTGGCATTTCTTTGGTCAAAAATCAAAACAGCACGTCCTGCTGATATCCTCACAATTTAAAAGAATGTAAAGTAAAACCAATGACATTTACTTTTCACTGCCCCTTATACACCAGTGGTGTTGTCTCATATATTTGTGACCTTTAGTATAATCTCCTCAATCTATCCAGAGCCTTGAGTGCATCGGCAGAGATAGCTGGTAGACCGGCTATATGTCGGCTCTGATAAAAGTCCAGAACAAACTGTAAGGCTGATTTTTACAGCTTATTAAAGATAAAACAAGCGTGAGTATTACCATGTTTCTCCACATCCTTCAAAGGGTCAACTCCAGGAGAGAGGATGAAGAACATGGGCGTAGCTGGACCAGACTCTTCAAAGGAGATGGCGAAGTCCAGGGATCTGCCAATCACGTACTTGTTTCCCAGTTTCTCCTCGACAAAATCTCTGTGGGGGGGAACACAACTCAGTTTGCAACCCTCTTTTATTATCTTTGACCGACAAGCTGAATAATCTAAAGAGTCTGCAGCCTCTGTAGTGCAGTGCATTGGATAGACAGGTACTATATTACCTCAAGCCACAACTGTGTTGTCAGTGGCTGTTTTCAATCTCTACATCTGTCGGCAGGTAAAACACTTTTTTTTGCAGTTTAATGCTTGTTTTAGCAGCTTAGAGCAGTGGTTCTCAACCTTTTTTCAGTGAAGTACCCCCTTCGAAGAAAAAATTCTGCCGAGTACCCCCTAACAAGTGCAAAGCATTTTTGGTTGAAAGAAAGATGTAATGTGATTTATTAAGCCTTGTAACTAGACACATTCAAATTTAAAACTCCATCAATGTCCATAACATTGCTCATTTGTAGTGGTCTCTCTTGTACTATTACGAAATAAAAAGATATAAAATAACTAAAGACTTTTATTATTATCTCAATATAAATAAAGATTTGTGCACCTCAAAATAATTATCAACTTAAAGTGACCTCTTTTGGGATCATAATAAAGATATGTTCTCAAACTGAACTCATGAACTTAATTATAGCTAAACACTTCTTCCCAAAAAATAAATCATTAACTTAGTTTTAAATAAAAGATTAGCTCAAAACATATTTTTTTAATATTCATCATCTTAAAATATCTTCTTTAAGGATCAAAAAGATTACTGACAGGTAGCTTGTTTCCGTTTGCTTTGGGGAGGCTTTTCGCATCGTGTCTTGAGATGACCTGAATTCAGAAAGTTTCCTCTTAAAAAACTCAGGTGGCTTACCAACATGACTTTCATGTTTTGTCTGGAGATACCGCTGAAGATGTGGTGGCTTAATGCCACTGCTGGCTAATCTCTCCCCACAGAAAAAACATAAAGTGTAAATAACCCAATCTATGTTATTGTTAATATTATTGAAGTGTCTTTCTGTTATTTTATTGTGACATATTTGCTCGTTTTAGGGTCATACAATTTCATTTCTGCTTTTGTATTACATGCTTTTATTTTGAAAGGGTACCGGTAGAGACGCGGACTTATTGTAATAAATCATTAACTTCACAACGGAAAACTTTTCCATTTTAGCGCCCCTCCTAGGAGGCACTAGCTCTCACGGTGTTGTTTAGGGAAGGCTCTCTGCTCTGGTTTCGCCATCTTTGGTACTTGTCCCTCCGTGTTTCAGCAGTATTGCTGCTGCACTTCAACTCGACTCCATTGTTGAAGTTTTCAAGGCAGGTGATGACAGGTGGCGTGTGCCAGGTTGGGTCAAACCATCGTTATGGGGGAGACTCTGTTTTTTTAGGATAATTAAATTGAAAAGCCTACTGAATATAAAATTTAGTTCATGAACTTACACTTATATTTTATTGAATATTTGTTAAATAACAATTTTTCAAGGATTTTTGAATGGATGCTAATTTTAAATATATTTAAAAAAAATCTCAAGTACCCCCTGGAGTACCTTCAAGTACCCCCAGGGGTACGCGTACCCCCATTTGAGAATCACTGGCTTAGAGGAACTATTACGCATTTATACACATAATCATGTGTTAACATAAAAATCTTCATGAGTGCACTATACAGTTAAAGATTCATTAGAGATCATGCTATCACACCTCTGTGACGCCTGTCAACATGTTTTAATATTGACGTACTCATCATAAGTCATTCGGGCTGTATGCGAGGACTCAACTGAATGAGTGAGGCACTCTGGACTTTCTCCGGGGTTTCTCCAGGCTGCCCCCAAGTAAACACTCTAGATAATGTCTGAATAAGTCCATATGAGAACACAACAGGAAATCCTCAGCAGGATTCACATCATACACGCAGAAGACACCGACGAAGATGTCACGAGAGCTTTTGGTGATAAGGGCCGATATTGATGTTGATGTGCTACGAATAAAAACATGTGATCTCCGGTGATTTCATACGTTATGTTCTGCCTCTGCCTGCTGTGCCCCCCCTCACCTGAACTTCAGCTCTGGAGATTTCTGTACTGTTGTGAATATGTCTGAGCAGAGAATCCCCTGGTGCCTGGTTCATGTTTTAAAGGTGAACTCTTAAAGGCCGCACCATAATGCGGATATCCTCTGGAAGTCATGTCTGAAATCGGCTGGATATGTTTCATAATTTTCATAATTTCAATATTCAGATAAGATTTTGCATGTAAATACCAGGTGAGCACTGTGCCCACAGTTGACATGATGACATTTCGAGAGGTGAGCGCTGTTTCTCGTCTTGTCTAATAATGAGGCTCATTGATTGTTCCCTGGAAAGTCGTATAATTGCAGTTGTTTCTGTAGCATGTGCTCTTTCAACGCAGATTCTAAAGTCAAAGGTTAAACAGTTTAACCTGTTACCTTTCACAAGGAGCACAGGTCAGTAAAATCCTTCACAGATCACAGAGCAAACGTCAAGCTAAGATTCCACCTCTCACCTCACGGCATACGTCATGCGGTCAGGCCTCAGCGCCCTCATCATGCATAGCCTCTGGAGCGAGTTTTTGTTCTTCCACTCCTGGGGGAATTTCTCTTTTTCAGGACACTCGCCCTCCACGAACTTCTTCCAGCGTTTGGCCGAACCTTCGATGTCTCGATCCAGGTTTCTGAACTCTTCCAAGCAGCACAGGGCCTGGTGGGGGAGGAAAAGAAAAATGATTCATACAGGAAAAATGACTACATCTTCTTTTAAAGTGCTGCTTCAGTGTGATCAAGTTTTTGTCCACTTCAGAGCCATTTCGCATGAAACAGCAAAAAAGGACAAACTTTGTTTGCAGAAGTTGGAGGGAAAAAGAGAATGCAGTGCCTATCTTTGATCATGCCTATGTAAATAATATTTATTGGGAATTGGAAATGCTGAGTAAACACAATCTCTTTCAGAACGTTGTGGGGGGTGGGGAGGACTGAATATGCATCCGTTTCAGAACCAGTGGGGGTTATTGTGATGCCCCAGCTGAAAGACACCTTATCTCAGCTGTGGAGAAAAGCAGTGTGATGAGAGGGGGAAAAAACCACGCTACTGCTTAGGTTTCATTGGCTGCTAAACTGATGTGACAAGCAAGGGAACCTCTGCTGCTTGACTTTCACAGCAGTGCGTTGCAAGACGTCTGTCCTTTAAGAGGAATTATGGGTACGCAGAAGTCTGCTGCTTTTAAAATGAACCAGGGTCGTGGAATCACATGCCGTCAGAATTGAGGTTTGGGTGAAACGGAGAAAATAGACTTCAATTAATCCTTAAGGGTGTTTTCAAGTTAAGGCAGAGTTGTTGCGAGACTGGGCTGCACAAATTGCATCATAAGAGGCAACTCCACAGACTGGGTTGAGCAACCAAGTGCTAAAATAACTTGAGGGAAATTGTGGATTTCAGTCAGGCCTCTCATACATGATAGGGTGGATGAAAATGCACAAGAGTCGATTATATTTTATACAACTGGAGACCATATTTGACATTTCAACATTGAAAGGCAGCTACATGGGATTCCAAAAATGGAGCTGATCTACAATTTAACACCGTGCGCATGTACCTTTCTAATACATCTTTATGAATGTCAGGAGGAAAGCTTGATCTCTTGATCAAAGGCGGATTTTGAGATGTAATGCTAGCTTTATTTTCTTAAATTACAGCTTTTGTACTGATTCTTTTTGCATTGATTCCATTTACTTTAGTTAATTTAGATCGCTCAATGCATTTGGATTAGCAAACTATTTGACTGTAGATTATCATTTTTACATTTTTTTTTAATCAACCGTCCAGTGCTGAGAGAGATTTCACTTTGGCTGTGCTGCAACATGTATCATCACATGAGGGATGAGGAGTTAGTTCAAATATGTTTCTTGGATAAACTGTATTAAAGATAGGGTTGGTAATCGTGAAAAAAACAGGAAGATAGGGCTCGATTTGATTTGGTTGGTCAATGACAGACAGGTATGACAGCCAATCATCATATTTGGATAGAGTATAATTGAAAATATTCTGTCATTTGTCTAACCAATTACTTGTCTTCAGCTCTACAGTTGTTGTCACCACTTCGCAGAAGATCAAGCATCACCTAATTCTCGTTGACCACTCACTTACATGACATTCTAATTGATTCCACCTCTGCGAGTCACAACAAGAACTCAGTTATTACATTTTAGTAGCAGCAACAACACAGCCACACAGTACCTTGATCCCTCCCCAGGAGTGGTTGGATAAGAAATCCACCGGTGATGTTACACCTGGTTGGACGGGGTATCTCAGAAGGAAATCCAGCTCTACAGGGTTTATTTCTTTATCCATCAGAAGGATCTGGGGACACAACAAACATAGATGACTTGGAGGAGCTGTATTTCGAAAACACACCGCACTTCCTTTCCACTTGATTAAATCCAAACAGGTCCTCTGGTCTCAGGAACAGCTGATTCAATGGCCAACTTGTTCTAAAAACAAACCATTCGGAAAATGAAAGCGGCCTCCCTTCCTACCTGGAAAGCGAGCTGGGCTATGTACGTGAGCTTGTCACACTCAAACAGGCCCCTGGTGGTGTACTGGAAGACTGAGGAGGTGATGCTGTCAATTAGGTTGGACACCCGCTTGCTCAGAACTTCGTCCTGCTCGGCCTTCAGAACCGCTTTCTCGAAGACCACGCTGAACGCCTGGGGATTGACACACAACACAAATGAATAGTTTTGTCAACAAGAGAGTCACTTTCTAAAAGACATGGATGAATAAATCAAATGGCATGATTCAATAACTAACTGTTGTGTTGAATGTGGCTCAGTTATAACTTGGACATTATCTAGTCAGTGTCATTTGACCTGATAGATATGATGCAGTTAGGCCTGATCCAGCATAAGGAAGTCAGAGTTTTGAGAGAAGGATAAACAAACTGTTGGTTTTGGTCTTTTCATGGGATTTGTCCTTGAAGCCGTGGCTGTCTAATGTAAACTGTGAGCTCCTGACGTGTATAGGGTGTTAACAGAGAAGTTTGGGCTGTTTGGAGAAACTCATTCCATATGGTTCGACTTCTGACCAGGCTCAGCTGGTGATGACTGTGGTACAAGTTCTTCAACATATCTAGCGGTGCAGGTATGAGGGCGACACACGGCACTAATCAAAATTGTAGTCTAACTGAATTCTTGACATTTTTTTAGAGTGACTGTCAATACAAACGTCACTAAGGTGATAGAATAATGTCTTTATCTTCTACTCTGAGCACCACGCTGTCATTTTTGCCAATTAAGCTGTCACACTTTGCTCTCACCTGGTGTGAAGAACACATCCTGTAATGCATTTTATTTCATTCGAAGGTCAAAGGTATATCAACACTGAATGTGTTTTCATTTGATTACGTTGGGAAATAACTTGGGCCTGGGCAGCGTCCTGCAGAGTCTGGAGTGATTGCAAACCATATCTCAGGCTGCCTCCTCTCAGCACTCGCTGGCTGACAATATGAAAGACATTATCCTCTACGTAACCACATTAGGGAGCCACAAACACAATGAAAGCAGGACAAAGAGCATAAAACATGGTGAGAAAATGGAGAAGGGAGGGGAGGAACAGAGGGCTGAGTGTAAAGAGGGGTCTCACAGGGGGCCTGTGAGGCTGGGAGGAAACATGGCATGTCAATAGACAGTATACCTTGAGAGAGAACTGGTACATGGGGTGGATTTTATTGAGGTCGTTCATTATGAAGTACAATAAGGAAGCCCGTGCTGCTGCTGGTCGGTAGTGCTCCCGAGCCTCATTAATTTTGGCCTCTGTCACCTTGGCTTCTTTCACCTACAGTAAAGATAGTGCAAACACAGAGTGAATCATACTCACAGACACAAGAGCACATCTGTACACATATTCATACACTAAAGGTTCATCATTCAGCTAATGATGAAATTCTGCACTATCCAATAAAACACCCTCCAGTAAAGAGCAGAGCTATTTCAATTTCACGGTTCCTGAGAATATGTTCCCACACTGCATGGAACATGATAATTATTTGACTTTTCTGTTTAAGCCAGCAAATGCCTGAACAATTATGCTTCATTAGGAAAATCTGCAGCTCCCCCTGCAACCCTCAAGAGGATAAGAGGTGTATATATATAAATATATATTTATGTATAATGTAAACAGAAAAGGACAATACAGGACTTAAACTTTACTTTCCCAATTTGTCCTATCGTGTCCTTCTATCTACAATAACAGTCAATGGGCATTTTAATTTTTAAGTTTCTCTAAAACACAAAGTTATCTCCTAAATATTTTATTGATTCCTAATATCCACTAAATGCTTGCACTGAAACTTATTATCTGTAATCTTTATCGTTGATTGGAGCTGAGAAGTTCTGATCACATGACAAGGTGCTGTAACAATAAAAAAAGAAGAGTACCTTTTCTTCGATCTCGGCGGCGGTGCGTTTCGTTGTCTCCAGGTTTTCCACCAGTTCTGTGTCGCCCAGGAAATCTCCTGAAGCGGCGGACAAACGGGACAGCAGGTTGTCCTCCAGCGTCTTCAGGGTGATCTTGAAGCTGTTCTGCTGCTTCGTCAGGTCAGACTAAGAAACACAGAAACACACAAAAACTTTCTGTTTGACAGATTCTGCATGTCAGAGGATTTCACACATACACCATATGCTTGCTGTCAGATTCTTTTCCACCTTAATCATCATAATCTGAGGCGTAGGGGGATGTTCAAGGTGTGGGTCAATATGAGGACGTGAATACTGAAGGGCACCTCAAAGGCAGAACTAATCAATATGCTTTGCATCAGCTATCTGGACCCATAAAGGAAGCGCTCTGGGCTGGATTAGCCAGCTGCCGTCTGGTTGCCAACATCAAACCTGCCGAGCGACCCAACCCTCGTTGTGATGACACCGTTCAAAGAGTGCTGTCTGAGAGGCGTTTGGAGAACAAAGTTGACAGGGCATGGTTGCTTCTCTTTATTGCTTCATCCCGCTTTGTCCTTCATTATTGTCGGTTGCAGCTTCTTGTTTCTGCTCGATAATGACTCTGCTTTTATTGAAGTTTCCTTTAATTGAAGCCTCTGCAACCTTTGAATTGTTGTAATTATGGGAGGCTGGGCTGTTTGGAGATTTGCCAACTCCAGGGCTGTTCCTGGTCCTCGCAGCATAATGTTCCCATGACAAAAGGCAAACATAGCTTAAATCCTGCAGGGTGAGCAAATACTTTTGGAGATCACACTGCTTAATTGGCCTACTTATGACAGTATTTCCTTTTGCGGTGATGAGAGGTATTTTACACCATTGTTTAAACTAATTGAGCCTAAACTTGTTAAATATTTCCTGCTCTGTATTTGCATTGTTACTTTCTCCGCACTTTAAAACTTCACTGCCAAAAGTGAACAAGGGAAACCGAACTGGTGTGATTTGTGATACTTTTAAGGCAAAGACCTGACATGCCTGCGCACAGAGCACCGAGAAAAAGCACAACATTGGTTTGAATGGTGGACATTTAACTGAGGACATTTGCCTGTGTGACTCAGTGGTGACCTTCTGCTGGCCCAGACTCGGATCTCCTGAGGGGAAACCTCTTCCACGCTCAAACATTCCCAACTGGATGAAGTAATGAGTCAGTTTTAAAGATTGGCTTTCCGCCGGCACATTGTACTTGTAGTTACTCTTGCTTGAGAAAAACAAACAATTAACCAGTCAGCAGAATGCCCTAACTGGAATAAACACTTTGAGCTCTCATTAACGCCCAATGTCCACGCAAGAATGGTGCCGGAACAAACAAGCAGAAGGATGCACACATGCACACTCATATGAGGAGAGGGACACCATACGAGTTAGTTATTGTGATAAAAGGTTGTGGACTGATTCCCCCTGTGAGCTCTCCAAAAAGGAAACTTGACATTCTAAGCTCCTTAGCCCGTCTTTGCTCTGTTGAATGAGAGCTCTTTCACCCAGTAGTCATCTTACGGCTCAGAAGCAACGCTAACCTCATTAAGAGGTATAATGACACTGAGTCATTCAAAGATTAAACAGGTACAGACAATTTGGGCTCCGCTATCAGTCGGGCGAAAGTTATCAGTCCAGGTTGTTTACTGACAACAAAGAGCCATTCAGCGCTTCATTCTGCTGGCCGTGTTTTGAGAGTGTACTCAGCACCCCCCACCACCTCCACCACCCACCTTCAACTTTCACTGTTAATTAAAATGATAAGTGAGTATCCAGATCTTGTTTTTTCCCTCACCCGTCGATCTCAGTGAAATGCTAATTAAACAAGCTTCATTAAATAACATTTCACTTGCTGAGGGGACATTAGACTTAAAAGGATTCCAGTGTTTTGCAGAGTTTTTTTCTCCCCCTCTCTCTGTTTATTAAAAATGCAGATTTGTGTATTGAAGCCTACAGGTCTGAATGAAGTGTCGCCTGCAGATGCCCCAACGCAAACAAGGGCGCCCTCCGGAAAGCCATCAAAATGCAAATAGCATTGTGTTCGAGTAAATCTTCCTGACCCATTAACAGAGTTCCCACATTATCTACAGCTCTGATCTCTTAAAGACACCGCCGTCAGCCAGACGAGAACCAAGAGGGTTTTCTGATTCTCCTCGGCCCTCGACTAACAAGAGACCCATTTAAGAAACAGTGGAAGTGTGTCAAAGTGCTGTCTAATTGCTGTGGTACAGTAGCGCCATTGGCCAATCCGTTTCAAACATCTGACATGAAAAGAGCAGATTGTCGATAGAGACGAGCGGGAGGCATCATTAGGCGCTGGAGCTCTGCTTAATTACCAACATTTACATTCACACCGTGGACCGTGCTGTGGATATGGTAACTATCTGCTGCTCGTTACTTCTTGGAAGTTGGTCGCACAGCAGTCAGGAATCTGATGTACTGAACACAGTGTACCGAGCTATAGCCATTAACTCTGACCATCTTTTAGCTTCTGCTGGAGACAGCGACATTGATCAAAGAGTGGAACGACAGATTTCTCCTCCTCGCAGTCAAGGGTCGAGGATCCACGCAACAAAGAAAGACATTTAAATTAAAGTCTCCTTAGGTGTAGGATCCAAAGCCCAATAATGATCACACATCCACTTAGTTTGCCACTAATCAAAGGCACCAGCTGATTGTTTGTTAAAAGAGAGGGATTGTTTTCTTGCCTCTGTGTAGTCAGATGGATAATGACGAGCGAGGGGTTACACCTGCACAAAAGAAACGCTCAGAGACCAACTCAAAGACTCCACTGATTGTTTGTTTGTTGTCTGATAGCACCTGGAGAGTGAGACTCTTTCCTAGCTACCTCCGCCAGCGCGGTTATGTGGTCACTTTGTTTCTCTGTCTGTTAGACAGAGAAACTACTAGACGGATTACCACAGAACTTGGTGGAAGATTTAAATCAGGGAGCAGATCCAGGAATTTGTTTTTTTAACTTTCACAAACACACAACTTGATTCAGGCTCACACAGAAGGATCAGAGCGGAGATGCTGTGGTGAACACAGTGAACATTAACTTCAGCTGAAAACTGAGCTCATTTTTGTGCAGTAAAAAGTAAGAGGCCCACTGTGCAATGTGGTACAGATCCAAAAGAAAATCCAGATCTAGTGAATTTAAATATGCTTTCATAAGAGGACTGTTGGGCCTGAGTGTTCATATTACATATCTCTGCCTCCACTGACATTCTTACCTTCAGCTCTTCCAGGTCAGGTCTCTCCATGCTGACCACCGCGGCGAGCAGCTGGTCCTCCAGACCGTCTCTGGTCACTGTGAAATTTATCAGTGTGCACTGAGCCTGCAGCTCCGGCTGGTAATGAGGGCTGGCAAGCTTGGTGTGCAGGATGAGGCGGAAATTAGGGTTGTACTCGCACTCCTTGTCTCCGATCTTTATGTACCTGTGTGGGTAAGTGAGAGCAGCTGAATAGAAGTGAAGATTCCCATGATACCAAAGCAAACACCATTTAAGGGGATATAACACGATCAGCAATTGTGTGATCTCACTCTGATGAAAAGTAAAGTAATTAATTTGAAATTGACTTTATTAAATTATATGCTGCAAATTATTGTTAATGGTTTGTTACTTTTTATTACACTTGAAAAATAGAGTTAAGGTCCCTTTTATAACCTTTTATTTTATTTATCTCTAATTATACTTTCTCGCTACAAATAGTGCCTATTAAACAAGGTTGGATCTGTATATACAACTTGATGAATTGATGATTTTTGGTTGAAGGAAACATCAAAATGATAAGAATCCAGCCTAAACTTCCAAAGCTTCAATAATACAGATGCATTTCACCGGGTACCAAAACAATACTCAGATCAAATACCAAACAGAAAGTTTCAGAATGTAAATAGCTTTTGTGAAACTGCTTACCTGCCCTTCTTAATGGTTTCTCTGCCCAACAGAGGTCCAAGAACAGGATCCATTGTTTCCTCCAAGTTCTCTATCAGAACGGCGTCACCTGCTGCCAGCGCTCTTTCCATGGCATCCAGGTATCTGTCAGGGCAGAACAGCAGGAATTCATGTGTCCAAAAATCTTTTACTAAAAGTGACAGATGCACATTTAACCGTGAAGCCTCTTACCCTTTCTGTCCGATGCGGACGACACGCAGGTCGTCCCCATACTTGGTTTTGATCCATTTGATGCCCTGCAGCTGGGGGTCCACCATGAGGGGCCAGCGCTGGCAGGTGGTGAGAATGGTTGCGTTCTCAGTGGACATTCTGTCAGCAGGCAGGCCCTCGTTCTGCCATATGGCGATGTCAGCGCTATCAGTCAGCATGGTCAGAGGGTCCAGGTCAGGCGTCACCGGGATGGGAACCTACAGATGATATTTGTTGTTTGAATCATGTGTATTACCTTTAGCATCTTAAAGAGAAACAACGGTAGTCAGTCATACATGACCACAATGTTTTCTTTTTAACTTCTATCTAATACATCCAGGGTTTTGTGGCCTGAGTCAAGGTGAACAGCTCTTTGTGCAGCAGCGGTGGCTTCAGGGTTCTGTGGACTGAGTCCTGCAGCAGCTCTTTACTCGCTGCGGCTCAATTACTGCAGGTAACTTTTCTAGTTTCAGAAAGAAAGTAACAACCATTATCATCACAGGCCAAGCAAACAGCCCACCCTCACCAGGCATGTTCACAACAGGCACTGCGTGGGGTATAAAGCTAAATGTGTCCTTGACATAAGCCTTTACTGACCTGCGAGACACTTTTATCAAAAGTGACAACACTGAAGCTCCAGTACAGGAGAATTAGTGCTACATCTCTTCCATAAACCAAATTGAAGGAGATCAGGTGAAGAAAGGCAGTGAACATGCACACTAAGTGCTAGGTAGGCACACAAGTCTTTAAGAGATCATTAAATACAGAGAGGAATTGAGAGCATTGGTAACTTATTCCATCATTAAGGAACTACACACAAGAACAGCCTGGACTGTTATTGACTTGTGGGCAGAGATGGCAACGCCTGACAGACCAACTAGGGTTAGGTTAAGGGACTATTTTCATCTGTGGATTCATACTCAGTAAGATTATCTGACAGGTAAAAAGCTGTTGATGAGAAGTAGATTACTGTGACTATTACTTCTAACTGTTCTTGTAACACAGTACTCTGAATGCACCAGCATAACTAATACAAACAATCACACATGTTGAAATCTGGATGTCGCACTGATGAATGTTGCACCATTAATTCAGAAGAAAAAAGCCAACAGTGGGACTAACAAAATTATCTGGGATGTTATTATTATTGTTACGGATACGTGAGTTTTATTGTATACAAATATTTCCATGACTTATGTGCGGACGAGAGGCTCAAACGTTTGGCAAGGGTTAGGGTTAGTGCAAAACTAGGCCTCTCACCTTCAGCTGGCTGAAGTAAGACCTCCACATTTTGTCCATAAGATGCAGTCTGTAGTGTTTGGTGAAGTATCCCAGGTAGGAGATGAAGGCAGTGATGAGGAGGACATCCCCGCACAAAGTCCTCTCCTGTTTCTTGAACTCTTTGACCGCCTCCGCCCAGCGAACATTCTCTGACACCAGACCTCCCACCTGAAAGGCAGACCAAGAGACTTAGTTTTTTACTTCACTGCAGCACATTCCCTGAGAATCTCCTGTAAAATCAGATCTAAATGAATCTAAGTTTGCTGTCGTCGATGCACACGCTCAGGAAAAAAGAATCTCCAGAACAACAAGTCCTTGTTACCTTCAAGTCCTTTTTTATTAGGTTTTTATATCCTCTCATCACCTCCCTGCTCATGTACCAACACCTCCTTACTGCAGAACAGTGTTAATTTTAGTCACATTTAGTCATTTTTATCTTTCTTAGTTTTAGTCTAATTTTAGTCGACTAAAACAAAATACAATTTAGTCTAGTTTTAGTCGAAGAAAGTTAAAAATAGATTTAGTCATAGTTTTTATTTTCAAAGATCCGTTTTCGTTACGTCTTCGTCTCGTCTTCGTCATTGAAAAAGGGTCGTTAACGAATATTTTTCGTCATAGCTTTCATCAACGAAATTAACACTGTTGCAGAAATGATCCAATTTCCCACCAGGGATCAATAAAGTTCACCTCAATATCTTATCTCTTCTAAACTTGAGAGGCTCCACACCTTGATACAGACTCTCACTTTTCAGTGCACATCGTGGAAACACTGTACACTTGAGCAGGTTCACTGCATTTGCATTGATATTAAGTTATTGACGAGCAGACGAGTACAAACCCTCGTTCTTGTTTTGCTCTTGTCGCCCTTTGGAAGCTTCTTTTGAATAATTGTGATAATAATACCAACAGTGACAACACCCAATTTTGTATTGCTGCTGTCAGCAGGAGATTTACACACTGGCAGATAGGAAGGGATTTATGAAGCATGTATATGTGAGTGCAAGTGTGCATACATACATACTGTGTGTCTAAAAATACAAGTTTGTTAAAGGGATAGTTCATCCAAAAAATAAATTTTACTCACTACTCATCAAGTGTTTGATTCTACTAAACACTTTTGGAGTTTCAGAGGTAAACAGCGTTGCAGCCAAATCCAATCATGATATCCTCCTCTGGATCTCCTGGATCACAGACGACATATAGGCTAATTATGTGGTATAAATTGCCTTGTTTCGAGTTCAATTTAAATGTCGGGGCTTAGGGTCCCTTGGGTTACACAACAGGAGCAGTATGGGAGCATTTATTTCATGTTGTTTTTGAAAGTTTGAAGAATCGGTCACCATTTACTTCAATTGTATTGGATTTGGCTGCAGCGCTGTTTACCCCTGAAACTCCAAAAGTGTTTTGTGGAACACTTCACCCATACTGTGAATACTGTTGAGTAGATAATGAGTTGATTTTCATTTTTGGGTGAACAATCCCTTTAATCTGTTAATTTTTTTGAAGATATCCACATCGCAAATTTTGTCTTTGGAAGTTGTGAGAAATCTTCTATTCTGCACAAAATGTAATTAAAAAGTAGTACATTAAAATTATTCATTATGCAATTAAATGCCCCTCTATAGGTGTAATGTTACAATACACCATAACAGTATTTGTATTAATGTGCAAGCAGGATTTTAATGTTAAAACTCTATCTAGTTTTATTATTGGGTAGCTTAATCTAAAGCAATGCAGCTATCTTATGCTGAAGGTACAGGTTGCATGTAAAACCTATATTCTATATTATGGCTTGAATGGTACCTCATCTGCTTTGAGCCAAAAGCATGTAAAATATGGCTTTGTAAAGTAACAACAGGTAGAGTAGAAGTAGCATAAAATGGAAATGACTTCCCACGATTGGTTTGTGTCTATGACCGGTCTCAAAATATACAAAGTACAAATCTTTTTAACATTTATAAATCAATATCTCAACTTAAACCTACATTAACAAAATTGCATTTACATTCAAAGAGGCAGCTTACAAAGTAGGAAAACTGCAATGTGCCATATTGGTATTTTTGAGCAAAAATTTATAATATTAAATAATTCAAAGGTCTTAAAGGCTCCAGGCTTAAATATCAGATCATGATGTGCAACATCAGTAAAACTTTATTCCTCACTCATCATAGGATTCCTGTTTCTTTGGATAGAAGCAGTTAACTTTTAAACTGTACAGACAAACCACCACCTGGATGACTCTTGATATAGAAAAGGATGTGAATCTGTTTACATTACTTTGAGCGTTTTGTTTGTAATTTTTATCTTAATTTTGGGACATTAACAGTCCGTGGATATCTGGGATCGTGGCACCACTGTGAAGTATGGGTTCAACTGATTTTGCGAGTGCCTGTGATGTCTGTGTGTTTTGATTTGAAAGAGAAATGATCGAAAGGAGAATGCTGTTTGCATTTGTTGAGAGAGCATCTGTACATTCAGTACCCCTAAACAAATACATATGATATCATATATGAGAGCGGGAGTGTGTAAGAAAGTGTAGGTGTTTGTGTGAGACCACTGGTCCCCTCCTCACCAGACGGTTGGCCAAAGAAATGGTCCGAGCGGTTGATTCTGCATCCTGTTGGCACTTGAGCTTGTCTGCAGTGGCTTTCTCAAACTTGGCTGTCAGCTTCGCCAGGTTCGCATTAAGGATCTGTTAGGCCACAAACACACACACACACACACACACACACACACACACACACACATATGCACACACACAGAGATGGAGAGAAATTGTCAATGGTTAAAATACGGCATGGTCATAAATAATCCTCAAAGACAGGAAACAAAAAGGACTAAAGTCTGTCTACGAGAGAAACTTGGGAGTGGGTGAAAAGTTGGGTGAAACTTATGATCTCTTCCGCTATGGATTTATTTGGCATATGGAAACAATTAGCACAAGGACAAACAGGATTAATCGGTGGTGAGGCACACAGGTTCAGTAGATTAGTTTGAGGATTGCTAATTCCCCTTGGCTCTGAACCCTATCTCCGCTCAACCGATCTGACTGAGGGCTGAAAAATGACAAGATGTCCGACTCTGTCTTTTTAAGAGTTGTCACTCTGCAGGGTTGGATAGAAGCAGCAGAGTCCCGAGCACCACTCTCTGTGCCGAATGCCAACGCCACTGAGAAACAATTATTTACAGCTGCTTTTATCAATGGTGTTTTTAGGCTGATGGATTTGGTTTTAGACTATTGAACAGTAAAAGCCTTTAATGGCCCTTAAAACAGCTTTATATTGTTAAATATGCTGCTGCTCTATCATTACTGGCATAACTCATGTGTCAACTGTCACTCAAGCTTTGATAAAATAATTCATATCCTGAAGTTGGGCTCCAGTTTATAGCCTTTTGATTGTTGTTGTTTTATTTTGTTTCATTTCTGTAGCATCATATTCTTATTATACTGCATATCTCCAGGGCTTGATAGAGTTGTTGATCCATACTGATGTCTCAGAAAACTTTCATAGCTAGGTGCTGAGATCACTGTCTTTCAGAAGCCATTTTTCAGCCCACACTCATTTGCACTAAAGTCAGCTTACCAACAAAAAATGCACTGATGTAAACATTATTCTCCTGTCAAAGAAAAGAATAGAAGGCAAGTTCAGAAAATATTGAATATATATATATATATATATATATATATATATATATATTAAAGTATATAAAGGTGATATTGCTTTAAAGAACATATAATCTGCATTTTAGATATTGAAATTGTATTACTTTGAAACAGAAAGTTGGTATATGGCAAATAAATCTCTCAACAACTCACATTGATCTTGCTCTTGATGGCAGCGAGCTTGAGCTGTGCAGCAGCCAGCTCTGCGTTGGCCTTGCTCAGCGCCTGACGCTTGGGCTCCACGTCGCAGAAAACCTCGTAGAACTTGACGATGTTTATAACCCAGGAGCACAGACCCGCCGCTGCATTCGACTTGGAAGCCACCAGATCTGGTTGGAACTCTGGGTCCTGAAGACAAACAGATGAATCAAGACATGCAGAAATGAAAAATATAACATCACGAATTTACAGTCAGCGTGAGACAAGGGGCTGAAAATAAATTGCTATATTGCCCTGCACATGCAGAAGCTACATACTTGCATGAACAAAACTTAATTAAGACCAGAATATCTTTCTGACATTTGTTCTACTTTATATATGAACATTTAAATATGCATTCAGATTTGATGTATTTCTCTGCCAGGGACAGACAGAAAAAGGCCAGAAAGCTTACTCAGCTTACTTACATGAGAAACCATGAATGTCTCTGGAAACTGAGGGCAGGTGGTGTTCTTGGTGAATTCAGACACAAGTTAGGTTTTATCTGCTGCACTGACTTACCTTGTTTCTGCTCCAGTGAACTTCATAATCAGGGCGGCTGTTAAATTTGTAACACTTAATTAACTGGTTGATTTGCTCTGGCTGTCATTTGGACACTCATAATGTGGTACCGTCTTTGTAATCATGCCCATGCTATATTTATGACTTATTAGTTGAGCCTGCCCAGCAGCAGACATTGCACACTGCCCAATGTTAGCATTGATTTAATGAATAAGGGATAATTGAAACACTCACCTTGAGGTAGGGCTGAATAGCTTTAAGGCAAGTGTCTGGGATGTTCTCTTTGTCAAAGTTTTTGAGTGTGAGCAGGAACGCGTCCACCTTGGCCATCATCACCTTCGCAGCCTTCCAGCTGCGGTCCTTGGGGACTTTCCCACTAGGCGCCATCAGGACCATGACGGCTGCAGTGACATTCGTCACAGCGTCCACTGGAGAGCCGAATGACTTCAACTCTGTCAAGTTGTTCTGACATAGAAAAGAGAGGGAATATTGGATGGAAATTAAAGAGCATTAATTGATTAATTTGAACAAGTGCATATCCCGGAAAAAAAGGAGAAAAAGGAAAGGATTAGAATGAAGGAAGAAGAACCTGTGCTGACTTTGAGAAGACGACAGAGAATACTAATTAGAGCTCTAAGCAGTGATTGAACTGTCGGTTCTGCTTGTTTGTGCAGAGAGCACCTTTTAAACAGAGGGTGTTTTCTAAAATCCCCTAGGCTGCTCATAAACCTACATGGGATGCAAAGATGAAGCGGAACTCTTGCAGAAGATAGAGAAGACATTATTTTTGCAAAGACCCAGCTAAGTCCTGTGATTCAATAATCTTTCATACTGTTCAAAGCCTATGTGGACATAACTTATTCCACTGAAGCTGGGAAAACGAAATCAAACAAAGGAAAAACAACACAAACCCTCTTAAACACAAACACATCTAGGAGAGAAAAGTATGATTGAGCAAATCAATAAGAGATAGCCAGGGATGAGAGAGTAACTGACCTTATTGAGAGTGTTAAGGGCTTCCTGAGCAGCTAGGAGAGCTGGTTCTGCTTTGGCCAAGTCCTCCTCACAGTCTCTCTGTGTGCCGCTGACCTTCACAGCAATGGCTGCCACCTTTTCCTCTTCCTCATCGGCTATTGCTTTCTCCTTGGACACCTTCTCGGTTTCTACCCCGACCACCTATGGACAGAGCATGGCATTTATAGATTTTTAATAGTGAAGGTTCAGACAGTGGCTCAGCTTTCACAGCATGGACATGTGATATATGATGTAAAAAGTAATCCAGTTGACAGTTTTAACGAAGAAGATACAAAGGGGTAATCTAAGTCACTTGTGCAGTGGCAAAATCTGCACCAGGCTAATTATCTCATTCTGACAAACCCAGATCAGCAGCAAAAAAAGTTCAGCCTGCAAAAACATCTAGACAAAACCTGGACGAATAAAAACCAAGCCCCTGATGACACTAGAGTCAGTGTAAGTGAGCAGAAGCCAAAACTTTGACGGACAGTTCTGCAGGGTTTCTAAGAGGGAGCACATGGTCTTGCCTGAATCAGCTTGTCAGCGTCCTCGTTCTTCTGCTTGAGTTCCACTTCTTGGGCTGCCAGCTTGGCCTTGAGGTCATCCACCTATCAGAGAATGAGACATGGAAGCCAGCAGGTCAAGAAGATGCTATGGCTGATACTACAGCTGTGTGCATGGATCAGGATGAATGAACTGTAGATCATATACACTAGACCTGAAGGCTAGAGTTTGCAAACAATTCTACAAAAACATTTTTACTGGATTATTTAGAGTGAACTGTTTGGAAAATGGCATAAGATTCAATAAAGAAGATTCTGTGGCTCAGGAAAGTCAAACAAATAAGCTTCATAAAGGGTCTAAACCTGTGTGATACCAGTTTGTGTCCTGCAGGATTGTGCCAGGATCATGAATATGACCTTTAATCCATCAGTAAATTTTTTTTAATAGCCATAAAGAGAAATTAAAGCTGTTACAAACTCCTCATAACTCCTCGACAAATAGGGCTCTGCATTACCGTCCGACTCTTTCAAAACGTTGCACTGGGGAAATAAAAACAGACTGTTTCTCATGCTTGTCTTTCAGCTAATTAACAAACAGGAAATCAGGCCGCGGGGAAGACAGTTCTTTCGGGGTTAAGATTCAGTCGAACATTAGACGAGCACCAAGTGAGCCATCAACATGATGAATAGGCGGGGGGAGACAGGAGGGGAAGGAGAGGGGGGAGAAGAGGGACAAACTAATTGGTGGGAGACATGGGTGAGATTCAATACATCTGGGCTCTTGTTTATCTACTGCAGATGGAAATCAATCAGGAAAACGTATCTCTCTGCTCCTTGTCGGTCTTTATAAAGCAGCCGACTACTAGATCAGCTACTAGTACTGCTACTACAAATTACTTCTAGCTCTGCGCCGGACTTCACTACTAATGCTATTAGTAGTACTACTTCTACTGCTACTGTCACCACTACTGATGACACTACTTCTACTACTGTGTATAGTAGTAGAAGTGCCAATGCTACTTACCAACTTCTATGACAACCACTTCTAAATAACTATAACTAGTCTTACTAGTACTACCAATAAAACCTGTACAACCATTACCGTTATTGTCACTACCAATATAACCACCGTCAAATGTACTTATTCTTATTATTATACCACCTACTACTACTATTATTAGTGTTACTGCTATGATTACAAATTGTAGTTTTTACAAATATTTATTACCATTATCTAATAACAATAGCAGTGGTAATACTATGTAAAAACACACACACACACACACACACACACACACACACACACACACACACACACACACACACACACACACACACACACACACACACACACACACACACACACACACACACACACACACACACACACACACACACACACACAAAACAGATCTTTGCTTCAACCCTCCTGGTCCTTGTTTATCATGACCACAGCAGCAGAATGTTAAATAACAGTACTTATAGTTGTGTGGCCATCAGTGTGGATGCACTAACAGACACTGGGTGCAGTGTGTGCCCTCTAATTAGAGGACTCCTCAATTACCATACACCTCCTCTCTCTGTGTGTGTGTGTGTGTGTGTGTGTGTGTGTTTCATTCCTACAGTAATGGGAATGCGGTGCAATGGGAAATGAGAACAGGACACCGTGGCTTTCAACACCCTGACGTCACCTGCGTGTGAGAGGTGTTTATGAATGTGCAATTGTGTGCGGGTGGCAATGTGTGGGCATATTTATGCAAAGTAGTGGATAAGCATTGTATGTATAATTGTGTGTGTGGTTCTGCATTCGCTTTCACAGTGTACACCATTTATAATAAGGGCTGCTTCCACTTCGTTAAAAAAGATTTCCGTCCACACGTTCTTCTTTTTACACGATCACAAAACGACTACAAATGTTCAAGCAAGCATACTAAGCCAGTAGGCGGCGATAGAGTATAGATCAATGATTTGTCAATTACCAGAGAAGATAATTGTGAGTACGCTTTATGAGCTTATGGAGTGAGGAGTATTACACAGTCTATTCTTTTTCTAAACCACAACACTAAATTCGGATATTGAGACATGGGCCGAGACATTAGTTTTGTAGTTTCATAGAACAAAAAACAATTGTAAATCCCTTTTTAAGATTACACGCAGCTTGGTTAAGTTTTCCTGTCTTTACAGAGTAAAGATACTTTTGCTTTAAAGGAATTCAATTTAGAAAACAGGGATACTGAGCATGAAACCTGGGAAAAGAGTAACATACTGTATCTTTATCAAGTTTTAAATGGATGCTGATGTACTATACCTGAGCTGAGGTGCTGTTGAGCTTCTGCAGGCCGTTCTCCAGCCTCTCCATATTGTTGGTGAGGAGCTTACTCTTCTGACCCAGCAGGCTGCGGTACAGATTGATCTGCTCCAGGAAAGACTTGGGCGTGGTGTAGTTGTAGCGCCGCTCATTGGCCAGGTACTCCTTGGATGTATGATTCACGCTCGTGTGCACGTACGCCATGAATTTACTGACTGAGTCCTTCACTTCAGGCTGTGGGAATTATAAGTTACAGAGCTGGTTACATACTGATTCACACAGAAAGCGGATGAATCTGCAGATTTAGTGGAAAAGCAATATCTCCTGAGGCTCCAGCTCTGAATTTAATTCATGGGTTTCCGGTCTTGCTCTTGAAATTAATATCACATTCATTGTGTCACTGTGCCTGACATTTGAAATTGTATTTTCAGGGCATGAACCTCCTTTTTTGTGGGATCTTCATGTCTGTGTGTGGATTAGAGTATGAGCTGCTCTCACTTCAATATTTTCCACCTCCTGTAGGAACCTGAAGCTGACCGACTCCAGCGCCTCCTGTGGCCACTCATGGAACCAGTCGATAGCCGTGCAGTTCACCACTGCAGGGAACTTCCTGCCGCGAACCCTCAGTTTATTACCCACTGGAGAGAAACACAGAGCCACCTGCAATACATGGACGTGAACACACACACACACACACCAAGGTCAAACACATTTGAGTTTGAAGTCTGACACAGCAGCAAGATTGAGCTAATTTTCTTTCACAGTCAGACAGAGAAAAGAATTCCTGCTCCGATCAGCACTTCTTTGTGGTCAAGAGGGAGATTGGAAAACTCTGCATTTATTATTTGCAGCTCCATCATTAAGCAAATAAAGCCCCAGCGAGCATGTGGATTAAAAGTGCGTTGAGCTGTGGGCTGTGTCAGACTGATTTTCGCTGTTGGAGACTAACAGCTGGCTTGTTGAGAAGCTCGGCCAGATGCTCAGGAGCATTAGACTGAAGAGGCAAACACACAGAAGGCCCAGCCAAAGACATGACTGATGACAGAAACAACAAACAACTGAAAGAAACAACAACAATGTTTTACATTTCCTGTTATATATGTCGTACGTACTGCCTCACCTCGCTGCTTTGATCAGGAGGGACTCTATGTGTCATCAACTAAACCACAAGGTTCAGCTTCTCATCACTGGTTCATTACTTATTTTAGTCCGTTAATACAAAACCATGGCAACTTGTGGTAGAGGTTGAATGCAGTGCCACATGAGCTGTGGGGCCCCACAGAGTCTGATTACTAAAATTGATATTTTGCAAAATTGTCTTACTCATTAGGGTTTATTCAGTCACGATGTAGGCTTCTTTGATTGGTCAGGGTCCTATCACGTGACCCCCTGTCACGCAGAGCTACAGGCAGTGACAGACACCTCAGCAAATTTGATGCAAACTTTCTGAGTGACAATGACTCTTTGACGAGCAGCTCTTTCCGTCCAGACAGACTCATTATGAAACAGAAACACAAACAGGGAGAGAAATCCACTCTTTTCAAACCCGTGCCCATGGGACTGTCTCCCTCATTTGTTCACTCTCCAACCCAGCGAGGCTTGAGCTGGGAGGCAGGCAGGGGTGGAGGATGTGGGCGGTGGTGTTGTGGGCGTGCACACTGTAATAATGACAGGATAAGCAGCCCCCTGGAATCCCTCATCTCCCAAGGGGAAACAAAGTGTCTGCACGTTGGTGAAATCATCTGAAACTATTGTGCTTGTGATTTATATTTATGGCGTCCACCGTTTGCCGATGCATTCAGGTTCATCTGAAAATGTCAAAAAAGATGATTCTCTAGGGGGAGACTTCATCATAAAACCAGGTGTTTATCCAAGTCTGAGGGTTGTTTTATTTGAGAGTGTGAGGCAGCATGCCACTGCTGTATTAAGACAGGAGGGAGAGCAAATTCAGACACAGTTCTAAGAGAGAGATTAATGTCAAACTTTTCCCCCAAGGTAAACCACTGAGAACGACTCTTTCTGCATGATTGGTTGTGTAATTCAAAGTAACAGAAACAGCTTTTTGTCCTGTACTTGTGTTTCACCTTGAGTTGTTTGCGAACGCGGTCGATGAAAAACTTCCAGCAGTTTTCCCTCGTATCCATCAATCCCGAGGCGCGGACCTCTGGCCTCACGCTGTTAATGATGTTCTCCACCTCGTCGTCTGGGAACAGGTCAGGAATCTCTCCTTCAATGGATAAAATGATAAGATGATATTGAATCTCTCAAGTAATAATGCAAGAAAAATTATGAAAAAGTCTGGCATTTACAGAGTGCTAATATCTATGAACAGATACAATTTGGTCTGGATGCCAATCATTATCCAGATTTTCAAATCAAAATAAGCATTTTAGGGGGTAATCTATATTCACTCACTGGGAGGTAAGAAATGGACTTTGTGATCATTAAATTAAAATGTTCTAATCTTTCACTTTATTCTAATTAATCATCACAGAGAATAGATATTTATCAGTTTGTAGATAAGTTCTGTGTACATGACTTAAGTATCTTAACAATTCATATTCACACGATATGGTGATTAAGTGGCCACTCAGCCTTGATGGAGGTACTCGCTCTCTGAGGGTCCTTCTAGTGAAATAAGGAATCCAGAGCAGAATGACTTTTTTTGCCAGCGGAGTTGAAAAGTCGGAAATACAATTTGCTAAAACAATTCAATTTTGTAACTTTTGTTTACCAGTTTTCACTTTCGCCATGAATGGAAGTTACAGACACAGTAACACAATGAATATCACATCATCATTAAGAAACCCACTGAGCGTAAATGATAGGGAGACTGCAGCAACCTGCAACATTACATGGGTAACATGATGACTGCCACATTCTATCTACCTACTAATTCCACAAACATTGGCCGCGGGTGCTGCTCTCCATCATGGCAACAATATTCATAGAATCACTTCCTTTTTAACATTTTGTTTACAGTGTAAAAGCATAACTGTGTTTTGCTGTGGCAATGTTTTATATCAAGCTGAACTGCAGAGCTTTGATTTTAACTACCAAATGATTCCTTTGCTAAGATTGGTATACAGAGAATCATTTATCCTCATATTTCATTATGCTTCGACATGTGTTGTGCCCATTGATTGTAGAGTAAAAATCTACATGTGGCTCTCAGCCGTGCCTGCAATCCCTCACAATGATGTGTTTGGTTGATGAGTGAAGCCGTAGAAGCGGCACCGCAGTGATTTGTTGCTGAGGTGAAGCAAAAGCATTTCTCTGTTGCAAAACAGGACATCCAGTAATTAGCGGAGCCTGCTGTTACCTGATGCCAGCAGATCGTTGACCAGAACCAGGAACTTCTCGTCTGCCACTTGGGCATCAGTCATTAGGAACACGGTGCCAATATTCTTCACACCAGCTTTCATGTAAAGGGCTGCCAGGTCACACTGGGAGATAGGGAGAGAGAAAGAGACATGGAGTGAGAGGGGGACACTCAGAATGAGACCAGGATGTTAGCGGCCTAACGTAGTGGTCAATTCAAGATTGAAGATTGAAGATTTTTTATTGTCAAATGCACAACAATAACATTAAGCAGTCGCTGCCAATGAAATGCTTGAGTCACAGGCTCTCTTCTAGCAATGCTCAAGTAAATACAACCAAAAAAATAAAAATGAAATAGAAATAGTATAAAATAGACTAAAATAGAATAGCAAACATTTTAAATAGAATCTAAATATATATATTTACAGATGAAGAGAAAAATATGGCTGAGACCTGGATAACTGACCACATTCACATGGACATCAATATTCATATATTTACCTGAATAAGACAGAACAGTGTGAATAAGACGCTGCCATGTAAACAGTCTGTTCTCATAACCTCAACCTGAGTGAGGTCATATTCCAAATAAGCAATAATTGAATCAAGACATTGTAGTATTCTGACCTGAGTTGCATTATATCAACATGTATTCATCCCATTATTACATCTGATTGGAGTTTTCCCAACATTTCAGAATATCGACCTGAGCAGCAGTTACCATCTGCTTCACGTCACAGTGATACTTTGCTCTGTAACATGTAAATGGTGATTTGAATGGGAAACTCTTCAGTGCGAGGACACCATATTGATTCTCCCAGTGTTGACATACTGTCGGGATTATGCCTGTCTTTGCCTCAGACACCACCATGTATACGTTTGAACCTCACCTGGCTGATCTGTATGCATGTTAGAAACTTGTTAAGACTCAATATGAGACAAACAGACCAGCGCTGATGGATGTTTGTGCAGAGAGGTAAGCTTGCAGTGTAATTCTCCTCATACCTTCAGGTCAGGGATGCCGTAGCCTTTCTTCAAGGTGATCTGGAAAAACTCCAGATTGGAGATGAAGGCAGCCAGTCGGGTCAGACTCTGCTTGCCACTGCCGCCCACTCCGACCAGCAGCGCATTACCCCGTGGAGACTCCAGGATTCGGTTGATGCGGCAGCTACATGTGGAGGTGCAGACATTCGGGGGAGGGAGGAAGGACACATATGATGGAGGAGAAAAGTAGAGGGTGAAGACAATCTGACTCATAATACAAACACACAGGTTGCCTTTGCCTCCCGCTCTCTGCTCTCATACAAAGAGTCACCCCCGCCCTCATCACTCTGTTTCATTAAGCTGTGCCACAATGAAATGTGTTGCAGATTGGACCCAGTTGTAGTGGACTCCTGAGAATCTCTGTGTCTTGCTTATAACAAGATGATGTCTCTTCATGGTGAATAGGGGAAATTAATTCTGTTTTGCTTTGTTGTAGCTTCACTCTAAAATAAATACACCAACACCTCCACTGCTTGGAGCAGATGCTGCAGAACTTGGACTGAAACTGAACCACTTTCATCATTCACAGCTCAGCTGACGTTCAACTTGTATCTCATGCTTTTCAGCTGGTTTCATCTCTCACACTTCAATGGCTTTTATCCATTTGACATTAAACATACCTGAAGTACCATATATATTTCACATGCAAAGAATTTGACTTTTTTCCATCGATCCATACATTATGTATTCCACTTAGCCAATCCCAGCTGACACTGAGGGAGAGGTGATGTACACCCTGGACAAGTCACCAGTGTATCACAGGGCCATGGACTTTTTGCGCACACAACAAAGAACAATTGAAATTCCCTCAGAAAAATATGCATTCTTTTGTACAGGAGATAATCACTACAAATCACTGCAGTGACTTGTAAGTGGGATGTTGATTTGAGTCTGTTTCAGGGACTTGTTGACAATTAGAAAGATATACACCGTACAGTCAACTAAACTACATTTTTTTTCACATTTTTACACTGAACCTCTACTCTCAATTTTGTTTAAGCCGTCATGATGTACTGTCACTGCTTGGTGTTTTACTGATTTCCCTGTGTCTGCTTTTGACAGTCCTCAAATGGAAATGTTAGACCTACATCACCTGGGAAGCCATTGGCTTTTCTTTTTAGACAATAAAGGACCTGACAAAAACACTTTTCTTCACTCCTTCTGTAGTCTCTCCCCACAGTCCCAGAGGGGGTTGCAACACTTCCACTTACATGTGAGCCATGGCATCCTCAAACAGCACCAGGTTTAGTGTGGCATTGACCTCGTTGTAGGCGTCCAGCACTTCGAGCAGGGTTTTGTTGAGGCTGCTCCAGGACTCTGCAGCCAGGTACTTGGGCTCCCCCAGCCCACTGGCAAAGTGGCAGAACAGGTTCATCTCCTTGACCTCCGCCAGAGTCTCGTCTATTTCCTAGGGGGCGGATACACACACAAGCACACACACATTGGAGTGGTAAACATACAAATACACATGCTACCCCTGTCAGCATAACATTAGTGTTAAGCTAACAGTCTGGACAGGGACACAGCTGAATATCACAGCTGCGCACAGGGTGACCTAGTTCATTTTCACCCGGGCAACTATTGGACCACAAATTATTTCACTGGAGAGATTTTGTGTGTCCCTAAAGGATGCCTGCTCTCTCTGTAAACTTTCACTGGCATAGAGCTGCAGGAGCTGTGATGAATGAGGCATTTTTGTACAGATTCACATATAATTCATGATTTGTTGCAGTCTTCAATTTCATAGGAGCGTGTTCTTACAGCTCTATGTCTCTAAAGATATTATTGTTTGTGTGTAAATATAGCTGGAAAACTGCTCTGTGGCACAAATTTTCATAAGTTTGCAGAAGGTGTGAGCTTTAAATAATATATTGTAGAGAGGGTAGGATTATTTTTCTCCTCCTTCTATTTCTGTGGGTGTCTGTAAACATAGACTTGTCAGGCTCTTCATTGTGCCATGACTAGTGTGCATGCAATAGAGCCAGAGAGGCTAGTGAGGGGAGCAGTGGACAGAAAACCATTAAAATGTTTTCCAATTTGCTGGGTTGACAGCACAGACCCTGACAGCCAGGCCCCCATACCATACTGATTCATATTCTCACTAACCCTCTCCTGGCCCTCCGTCCCATCAGCCCCCTCCCACACTAAAACACATTCTGTCTTTTCTCCTCTGCTCCTTCTCCTCGCTGTGTTGACCACTGATGTGGAGGTCCAGACACAGAGCAGGCAGCCAAATTATTTCCTCCACCTCCCCTCCCTGTTCCCTCCACCTTGTCTTGCCCGGCAGAACTTTGTCAAAAACTCTTACCTCGTAGAACTTTTTCACTGTGTCCACCTGCAGCTTATCAAAGACCTCGAAGTCATGCTCCTCCACCAGCTTGTCTCTGTAGACCCGGCTGCACTCGTGCAGGTAGATTTTCAGCAGGTCCGGAGGGGCTTTCAGACACTCGCTGGTACAGAAGAGAATGCCCTGGGCAGAGATGGGAGAGAGCAAAGCTTAGAGTTTCATTCCAGAAGCTGATTTGGCCCATTTACACTACAACGAGGAGCGAAATACTGCTCAGTCACTCAGAGTAAATCAATGGATATTGAGTGGGCAAGCTGTTAGTCAGAGAAACTCAGAAAATAACGGCAGAGCTTTCCTTTCATCTCACTGTCTCAGAAGTGTTGCCGCATGTGGTTACAAGTTCTGTGGGCAGGTGTTGGATGGAAGAAATGAATTATGAAAAATCAAGTAATGGGGTTTCATGTGGCTGCCGTGGGTTTATTTGTTTTAGTCTATGAGCATGTCTGGAAATGATTCCATTTTTTACTATATATCTGAAGTCTTCTATTTTTGGAGTGTCCAAATTCTGCATTTCTGAAAACGTATCATCAATGTCACAGCAACACATTTACCTAAGTCCCTATGTTAATATGCACACAATGACAACTTTGCCAACATGTTTAGTGAGCTCTCTGGGGCCAGGGTCTACCACACCAGACAGGATCCCAGGTGCAGGATGTGTAAAGATGCACCTGACATGACAGTAAGGACGGCATACATGGAACACAATAACCATGGATGACATGAGGAAGAGGAACATCTGTGGCAAGTATGGGCTGGAGGTCCCAGAGAAAAAACCTCCAAAGGTGGTTGAGAATGTCCTGGCTAAGATCCTGTGCGACCCCCATATCCGAACAGATTACTACTACTACTACTCATCCTAATTGAAAACAACAGAAATCCAGGGAATCAATACACTGAGCAGATGAGTGTTTAGTGGATGATTGATGATTAACATGTCTCTACTGGATGCTTGTATAATGTATATGTTTCCCACACGACCATTCCCACCAAGACGAGTACCTCTAGGCACCTTACATAACAGGTGTGGTAGAGGATGAGAAAGAGGACGGGCGCCCGGGAACTTGTTTCCCTCTGCACATTGTCCCCCAGGAGGCTGAGCTAGGCAAACAGATGTTGTGTGTTTCCAGCCCCAGAACTTATTCTAATCAACAGAATAATCTCTGGGGGTAAAGCCAGCTGAATCTGATCTGCCTTCATATCTGAGCCCACTGAATGTGACAATTGGCTGCTAGATCCACTGTGTAATGGTGCAGATAGGGGAGGTGTGCTGTGTGTTGATTTGTGTGCATGTGTACTGAGACAGAATTATCGCCATTTTTCTGGATCTGCAAAAGTCAAGATGTTTTCTTTTCCACGTATGTGTGAATGAAATAATCCTTTGAATGTTAATTGATCTCCTTTTCTACTCCATATTATTGCTTAATGGTGACAATCATGACATCACTGTGTGTAAAAGTGTGCCTGAGCAAAACAAAACACCATATGGCAACTCCTCATGGCCGTCATACTCAAGTCTATAGCTGTGCATCGTACCAATCAAACAAAAAGCAAAGAGCTAACAATATGAGGAACTTTGTTTTCCTACTATCCATCTGACTTTCTGTCCCTGATTCTTCATCGCTTTGTTCAACTCAGATGAGAGGGATTAGAGAGTTCTGTGTGCCGGCATGTATCTGTCTGTCTGTCAGGCAGTCTGCAGTGTGCACGCTTTCCCTGTAGCCTGACAGCTGCTCTGAGCCCCAAACACTACTTCCCCCCCTAACTAATGCACCCAGCTGACTATCCACGAAACATCATACAGACATATTGTGCAGTCAGAACAGTTCAGCTTCAGAGTCTCTCTGCAACGTGACTGTCATGTACTCTGTTTCTCTCTCTTTGCCTTGTCTCTGTCCTCCTCTTTTACTCTGTCCACATCCCCCCATCCTCTCACTTGCCTCTTGAGCTGGAAGGAGCTCATTTAGGCTGACGTGGAGAAGACAGGCCCGCAGAAATGCCTGCTGGTCATGGCAGAGAATGAACCCTGGCAAACAGAGCTCTTTGACAATGTTCCGGGTCAGATGTGAAATTGTTTTTCTTGCACTTAAAGTCTAATTTGGCCACAGCAATTGACTTATAGTTTGTCTAATTTAACATCCACAGGGTGTTCGCCCCAGGGTTTCATGGAGACAGTCTGAAGCAGAAGACCCAGTGAGAAAGTAAGTGCTCAGGGACAAAGTGGGAAATATTGTTGAAAAAAAGGATAATTTAGCTCCACTCATATTTCAACATAAAGGCCCTCACCTGAGAATTTTGTCAGCAAATAACATAAACAATATTTTCATAAAGATGCATCCTTGAGCGTTGTCTGGAACAGCTTCTCTTGCCACATTTAAAAAAACCTTTTCAACACACAGAGCCTCTGAGCTCATCTTTGTGCCTTATTAGAGATGATCATAACGAGACGGTTACCTCTGGCTACATCTCTCAGCTCCAAAGATTTGAAAAACAAAGTGAATCGCAAAGAGTCCCCCAATTATTTCCGCTGAGGTAAACATCTGAAACCTCAAACCAGCAAACGCTAAGTGACAATTAGGCCTTGTGTTCGATATTAAAAGAATCGTCTGTACAGTCGCGGCAAATACTTTCCAACTTCTGAAGGTGTTAAAGCGCAGAGGTGTGGAGGGGGAATTACAGCGGAGACAGATCTGTGAGCTGCAAGTCTGCTCACCTTCACCCGTCGTGCCAGGAGATGTCGGGCAGAAAGAGTTAGACAGGAAAACTTCAAACGAGCTCCAGGAGTCCCTTTCTGACGTCCTTTAAAAACTCTCTAGAGGAACAGCGACCCAAACTTTCACACTGTTTCCACTGAGTGGCCATTGGATATCCAGTTGCCCTATGCAGAATGACTTTGACAAAAAGGCAGAAAGGTCTCTTCTAACCTCTGGCCTCAGAATACTAATATGCTAAACTACAATGCTTGACGTTAGCATTTAGCTTTGAGTGTCTCTGTGAACAGCCTGAAAAAGCTCCTTGCACGGTGCTCGTTTTTCTTGCCTGCATGTTTGTTCAGGCCCTTTTGGATTTAGTTGCTTGTCCTCCCCTTTTAATGACCGGCCGTGTAGTGCTTTTGAGTCCAAACTATAAACAACTCTTTTAACATGATATATAAGTTGTATCTATTGTTAACATAACAAATATCGATTAGTGCAGTTTTTAACAAGTGCACATAAAATATCATTTTATTACATCTGCAGTAGTAGATAGTTGATTATATTGTGAAAACCCACAGCTGCCTTTGTAAACTCCGAGATGGAATTATGAAAAATGAAGTTTTCTATAGCTGAGTGGCTTAAAACATTAATTATTACAACGGAGTGTGTTAACGAGGGAGCCTGCCCTCCATGAAACCGTGGAGGATTCTGACAGAATTATTGCCCCAAAAGCTTCTCCCTTCACAGCCTCCCTGCTCTGATATTATATTCATTTAAATACATTAAATCATCACTAAAACCCTTGGAAGGGCAAATCCATTCTATTTTCTGTTACACTTATCTCAGACTTATTTCTAGCTTTCAGACTTGGCTCTTAAATCAATAATCATTTAGATGAGAAATTAGTGACAGAAGCCTGACTCTGTCCACATGGGAGGCAGAGCCATAGAAACAGAGAGAGAACTGCAGCAAACCACATCACTCCGTGTTTGAAAGGGAAAAGGGAGTGAAGTGAAGAAGTACACAACTCCCAGGCAACTCCTTTCATTGTGAAAGGATTAACCTGAGGTTGTTCCTTTTTCTCAAAGAACGTCTATGTGGATAAATCCTTCTAATACATTTTCTATATATGATTCACCTGGAAGATGTTGGAGAGATCTCTCAGGTTGAAGATGTAGTGGAACTTGACTGCGGTGGGAAGGAAGGTGCAGGAGATGCGCTGGTGCAGGGCCAGGGCTAACTGGACCAGGGTGGGGCAGCTCTTCTGCAGGGCGGCGGTGAAGCCCGGTCCTTTCAGGTGATGAGACAGGATGGAGGTGTAGATGGTGCTCAGGGCCTCGGCTCCGGGAAATGACAGGGCAAAGACTGAGAAGTGCCGCTGTTGATGGAGATACAGCACAAACAGGGAAACAGTAAACAGGTTGTTCTTCAACCTGTGAGTGTTTGCAGCATTAAGTAAAGGGAGTTTGGGGGGGGGGGGGGATGTACCTGCAGTCGTGGATTAATGGTGAAGCTGCCAGCTGTGGGGTTCATGCAGGACACGTATTGAACGTTGTTTATTTCCTTCAAAAGCAGTTTGGTACGGTCATACCTGAGAGGACACACACACAAAAAAAATGATTATTTAACAGCCTCGAAAAACACAGAAAACACACACCCTAGCTCCCACACACACAAAACCCTTCCCCAGACTTATGCCGATATGGATGCCTCAGCTCCCACTTAAGCTGGCTTGGCTCAGTAGCATCCTCCTTCCTCTCAATTTCATACCTGAAATCCTCCCAGCATATCTCTAATGGGCTGACTGTGTCTAAGCCAGTCAGCCTGTGTCTGACGCAGTGGAACCATGTTCAGAATGGCCTCACTGTGTCAGAGAGATGAGCAACAAAATCCTTTTAAGGGGAATCATACAACTGCTGCTCTCGCATTTGACTTCTGACTCTTGTAGAAGTTGTAGCCCATTGATACTGATGCGGGGATCTGTCTGAATACTAGAGGGGAAGCGTTTTCAGCAGAAAAGCTGAATTATTAGGGTATTAGACCTATCAGCTGCTGGCACTCCATTATCTGAATGATCCTCTTCTGTGTTAATACATGGAGAAAATGTCTGAAAGTGTCCATCATTTAGGCCATTACCGACTGGAACAGCTCCACTGCTTCCCACCCAGGAAGACGGTCTAGACATAATATTCCTCTTTTAAACTGCAACAAACTCATGTTTACTCATACTTACAGGATATGTGTCATAGCTGCAATATAATGTCATAGCCTTACCAGTGATTATAGTCCATGTGTTGGCGTATGATTGTGTGAGGCTGCACGGTGCCATATGCATCCACCTCAGGCATATTCATGTCATCTATGAAGTAGATGAGTCTTCTGCTGCCTGGAGGTCCGTAGTTACGCCCTGCTTTCTTCTCCAGGGGCTTTTCCAGCACCGCTGTGTAGGAGAAGAGTGATGGAGCAGAGGTGAATAAACAATATTTGTGGAGCGGTTGAGGTAGGGAGTCGGGGGTCAGTATTGACACATAACTGGAAGAGCACACAGGAGGACCCCCAAAAGGATCACAGTATGAATAGGGTTGGGGGTCCTACACGTCCAGGATCCACCAGACCGAATCACAACAAGGATTTTGGTGCCTCATTTCAGTGCCTGAGATTTGTACTGAAATAGTTTCCGTGCTTACTGGCCACATAAACATAAAGACTCTCTACATGGCTCTGGTAAAGGCCTATTGTTCACATGGAATGAATCACAATTTAACTACAGGTGTGGATTAGCCTTAGTATTATGAAATGTTTTAAGTCTAATACATGCAGCATTAAACATGGTTTTCGAAGGTAAATCAATCAGATGTTAATATTTTCTGTATCCGTTGTACAAAGGCTAATGTAAATGCAGGGTTATTACCTTGGAGCATAGCAGATGTAGTGTAGTAGTTGAAGGGCGCATTTTTAATCATGTATTTATCTGCGTCCAACGATCCCAGTTTGTCCCCGACCAGAACAGACTTCCCGGTCCCAGCATTACCCACCAGCATGACGGGCCGACGGTGCTCCAGGAGGCGGTCCATAAAGTAACGGACTCGAATGGTCTCCGTTGTGTGGACTAAGCAAGCCTGCACATGGGAAACACACACACAAACACACACATTTGCACAATCACCTAATCCAATATGCCTATTCTAATTATCAATCAATCTGAGTGTTAAATCTTTTTTCTGTAAACTGTGAAAAGGTAGAGAATGCTTAATAGAAGATACTGGATTTCCTGGATGTGACAGAAACATTCCTCAAATATCCAATTAACAATTATATAAAAGATAAAGAGCACTAGAGCCAGGAAGGGATACTAGATAAATAATGTTATTGCCAATACAAGTACAGATGTTTGAAAAAAATGTAATAATACTGCTCACAACTAAACCTGTTTGGTTTTAAAGTTTTGGGTGACCAAAATTGGTACCGAGTGTGACATTGTATACTTTATAACTTTAAAGTTGACATCGTTTCCTGGTGGACAAACCAATTAATGTTTTTAAATGAGCTCAAACAATCTTTACAGTAATTTATTGTTATTGCAGATAATACCAATATAGCAGCTGATACCTGTGATAAAGAAAGAAATTATAATATTGATGCTTATGTATCAGTGGGTCGGGCTTTGAATTAAGATATCATATGAAACAAAGACCACACATGAAGATAAAACTCATGTCGGACATGTTATGGTCACGCAAAGTTGGTTGAATGAAACTATTTAAACATCCAGCTGCCACAGAAGATAATAGTGTTATCATTCATTTGGAGCCAGGCACATTGTAGTAGATCTATCAGAGCGGTATCATTGAATACAGCAGCAGCAGGAAACTGAACCCTGTTTATTCAGAAACATTAACTGATGTAAATTGAACCTTTTAGTCAATAGTTGATTAACTTCTGTCAGTTGACTAATTGACTACATGATGATGTGTGTATGATGTAATCCACTTGATGAGACTGGATGTAAAATCCTGATAGAAACAAGCTGTTGTACCTGAAGCGGTGTATCTGCGTCCATCTCAAACTTGGGCACCAATTTGGACCAGGGTTCAAACTTCTTGCTCTCGGGGTCGATGTAGTAATCCAACACAGTTCCATGGGATGGGAACTTGATGGTTTTGAACTCAGTCACCCACCACTTGCTGAACTCCACTCTGTAGTCGACCAGCTATTCACACAGAGCACACATGCAGAGACACAGAGGGTCAATACTCCACAATCACTTCCTCCCTGCTTTTTTTTCTCCTCCATACAGGAGCTATGGATCTGGGCCTTTCAATGGCATTGGTGTGCCTATGAAGCGGAGGACAAATAAACAGCAGCAACACAGAGACGCAGAGATCCCTTTTGAAAAAGCCTGTCATTTCAACAACTCAGAATCATTTTCAAATTACTTTTCATGAATAGATACACAAAGTTGAGTTTCATAAGAGTCATCGAGGCCTAAATAATACTGATGAATACCCATAATGCAAGTATAAAAAACTCTTTCAGGAAGGAGTTATGAGGAGAGCGGGAAATCTTTCAGCTTTTTCACTTATGCAACATTCTTCTCCCTGTTTATGCAACCACTAAGTAAGTGCCTCACATGGCCAGAGGACCACACAGTACCTGGTCCTGGAACATGGCTCCCCCGAAGGCCCAGACCGCAGCAAAGACAAAATAGAGCTCGTAAAGTTCCTTGGCACAGTCTGGTGGGGTGTTCTCAGGAGTCAGCAGACACTCCAGCAAGTAGCAAAGCATCTGGACCATACTCTGCTCAGGGATAGGGATGATCTTCTTGAACCTGAGCAAAGACAAACACATTTACCAGACCAGATTCAAGCATTACCACGGACTTGTGCTGTAAATGGTAAATGGTTTGTATTTATATAGCGCTTTTCTAGTCTTGATGACCACTCAAAGCCCTTTACAGTACAGTTTTACATTCACCCATTCACACACACATTCATAAAGTGCATCTATTCGCAGCACTTAGTTATTCTATGGGGGGGCCATTCAGGGTTCAGCATCTTGCCCAAGGACACTTCGGCATGCAGATGGGTCAGACTGGGGCTCGATCTGCCGACCTTCAGATTGGAGGACGACCACTCTACCCCTCAACTACAGCTGACTCATTGGGTCAGAATAAGAGGTACTGTGCAGAAAGAGTTAAACAAAAGGTTTAAATATGTTTTCACTGAAATATTTAACATAACAAATAAAGCAATTGTGTTTATTTCAAGAAACTGGATGACACATTTATAAGCTGTGGCGTAGTGGTGCATTTTTCCGGTCTTTGGCCTCTCATAGAGGACAAACTACTCCTCCTTTGCTTCCTGTTTTTCTGTCTCATCTCCAACAGCAGTGGTGACAGAGGTGTTAGAGGAGGCGATTGGTCCTGTGCAGCAGAAGAGAATGCAGGACAGCATCCAGATCTTCTGAGGCACTCCCGGTTTGCTCCTGTCCAAACCACCCACCTCTGCACAGTCCCTCCCCCAAGACATGTCGCTTCCCAACATCCTGCGTCAACTGGACGTGTCTGTGATCATGATGTTCATAGTGACACAGTGAAGCTGAGGAGCTGCTTACCTCGTTCTGAGGACGTCCAGGCAAGAGGGAAGGTACTTGTCGAACAGTATGGTCAGGTTGGCTTTCTCTGATTGGACCGGCCTATTGTCAATCCAGCTGGATACGGGGGGGTTCCAGCCAAGATCTGCTGGGTTTATGTACAGGATGCCTGGAGAAAACACACAGGTAAAACTATGTGGTTGGGACTCACAGGCTCCATGCAAGTACTCTAAGTAGTGGCACCTCAATGATTCTATCAAAAGCAATGTACACAGCAGTATATTCCTGGCAGCTTACAATATTCAATAAAAACAATTCAAATAAGAAATAAAAAAAATAAAAGGACACATTGACAATTTTTGTGTTATAAAGTATGTATGCTAAACATGTAAATGGACAAATGCACAACATCTCTCAACATGTTATGTGTTGTGATTTGATTTAGATTGCGGTTCTGAGGTTTCTGAATGACACAGAAAAACTGATGCTCACTTCACTTCGACTAATTTCAAGCGGACGTGAACATAGCAATCCCTGACTGGTCTACTCAAAAATATCATAATTGAGCTACAGCTATTGCAGAACTCTTCAGCTGGATTGCTGACCTGGAACAGAGAAAGACTAATGTTATATATAATAATGATATTATATAATCATTACCCTCACCAATAATAATTGATGATCAATAGTACTTTTGGTAAAAAAAAGTTTATTAAGTTGGGCTACACATCACCTTGTCTGCTGCATTGTATTTTCTTATTGTTAATTCCTTTTATAACTTTTGAAATCTATTTTCTGTAATTTCAGTGAGAGCATTTGTATTTGTTTTGTCTAAGCTTATCATCAATTGTGAATCGCTTTGAACTGCACTAACGTTCGATTGATTGTTTGAAACGACCTTTTCGATACAGAGCACAAAGAGCAAAGAGAGATGAAAAGAAAGAAGTACCTGCTCGGGACACTGTGGCAGGAGTAGCGGTGCGGAGGTGACTGATCTCGAACACCAGCCTCATGGTGGGGTTGAGAGGGATCCGCTCGTTACTGGCCAGAGTCAGCACCTAACAGAACCAGACACAGTGTATGAGGACATTACCGAGAGGGAAGGTGCTCATTTGTGCTTCCTCCTCAAAACAGTTCTACAACATACTGTCACTTTTTATTGTTTGTGTGCTGGAGTTTGTGTGGAGAGCTTTTTATAAACACTCTATTGTCCAGAGCCACAATCTCCTGTTCATATCTGTCTGATCATTTACAGCAGACAGTGAATGTGTCATATGTATTCTGAAGGAAAGACTATAAGTCAACGCATTTACAAAAAGCACACACATGCAGACACACATACACACACAATCTTTAATTTGCTCACACCTTGTTGTCATCCATGACTGTGTTGAGGGACTCAATCCACATTGGGTCAATGTCTCCATCCAGAACGATCCACTTAGGCCCGTTGTGAGCGACATTGGACAGGTCACGCAATATGTTGGAGAAAAGGCCTGCAGGAAGAGAGAGAGAGCACACTCTAGTTAATCTGTTCTTGAGTCACTCTGTCATACACTTTTTCTACATGACTCCTCCATCACCATCTTTCCACTCTCTGGTGGCTGGGTTGATGATCCCGAAAAGCTCGTCATTGGTCACAGCCTTTGGGTTGAGGTCGGTCCACATGGGTCTGCGCTTCATGTTCTGATAGGTCCTCTGGAGAGACCTCAGCACCTTACTCTTTCCAGTGCCAGTGTTCCCGATCACAAACACAGAGTGGCGCACAGCCAGCAGCTCCTCCAGCTGCACCACCTACCAAACAAACACAGTGAAATGTTTAAGATAATGCTCTGTCTTCCTCACATAGAGGGCCGATGACAAAGATTGGGGGGAAAAAGCTCTAAAGGATATATATTATTATTTTAATTTTTTTAATTTTACTGTGGTCCTGTTTTCCTTCACTCAGTGGTCTAACACTTCCCGTGAATCCAGGTATGTGTGGCGACACCACAGAGCGGGTAACAGAGAGTGGCAGGGAGAGGAAAGGGGAAAGAGAGATTTTCTCCCCACTTCCACTCAAACATAGAGATGGCGGAGCTCAATCAATGCCATCGACCAGGCTCCTTGCTGCTCCTACTCCTCATCCATTCAGCCGGGGCGCAGGCGGGCGGCTTTACACTCCCAAAGGCCCCGGCTGATTACTGCTTTGATGCGGAGAGTTCTAATGCTAGCACAGGCTAACACTTTAAGGGATGCACTCTCTCTCTCACCTCGCCCGCTCCCCCTGAAATCAAAAGGTTGGCCATACAAACAAAGGCAGTAGAAGTTCAGGCTCTGGGTGTGGATGGTTGTTATTGACTGACATGCCATTCTCTCTCCCCCTCTGTTTCTCCTCCTCTTTGTTTATTTCTGTGGCTGTCTCTCATAATGTCAGGGTTAAGTGGCATGGTGCAGTGCCAGCCTCCATTGATGGACTGGTATTACATGGTTCCCATGTCTATTTGACCTGAGGCAGATTGCACTTATTTCCCCTGGTCCTGTGTTCATGTGACTCTGACATATAGTGCCTTCTACTGTGCATGTGTTTGTATGTCTGTGTGTGTGTGTGTGTGTGTGTGTGTGTGTGTGTGTGTCTGTGTGTGTGTGTGTACTCATAGAGACTTTAGTTTACAATGGGTACAGACTGCTGTTTGAGAGTTAAGAGTGGTTTAAGGGTTGTGGGAGGATTAGGTGTAGGTCAGTTTGAGGAGATGGTGAATACGGTATTTATTCCATGGTTTTCTTGGATTTTCTGATTTCACAGTCCAAAAACAAGCAGATTGGGGGGAGGTTGATTGGAAACTAGAAATTAACCGTATGTGTGAATGTGAGAGTGACTGTATGTCGACCCTGCACAACACTGGAGACCTGTTCAGAGTAAACCGTATTGGTATCGGTGTCAGTAGGGATTCACTCCAGCTTCATCTCCGACCCTCAAAGGATAAGTAGTATAGATAATGGATGGATGAATAAACTAGTGCGACAACTCCAACAGCTAATATCTGATAGATTGTTGTGGATGAAAACCCTATTTGGGGACTTTGCTTTTGCTTCTCAAACTACCTGAGCTTGCCTTTATCCTTGGTTTAGCCACATTTTTGAGTTTAACATCAGCAGACAAGCATGAGAGCTGTCAGCAGGCTGTGGAGGAATCGTGTTTACTTTACCTTAAGTACAAAATTGTCCTCAGCCTGTAACTTCAAGTCCAGGATAGAGTCCTTTACGTGCTTCTCAAATTCCAAATCTCTCTTCCTGGGCACGTCCAGGGCAGGAAACAGATCTCCAATCAGCCCCATGAACACTGGCATGTCATCTGTCACAATCTTGGGGATGTTGAAGTCTCTCAGTGCTCGCATCAGCACCTGGTCCTCCGCTCTGTCAGGGTCTCCTCTCTTCAGGGAGCCGGCCACCACCAGCACTGACTTGATGGCTCGTAGGCCCCAGTCATAGTGGTCCTTTGGTAAAGACCAGAGAAATATCAGTGCAGGAAAATACACAAATACACATATCATGACTCGTCATCAACAAATGGTAACTCCAAATTTCCAATTGATCACTGGTTCATTTAACCAATTCAAATTTATTAAAATGAATTTCTCCATATAGACAAGAACAAAATAATAATCCTAATATAACACATTTTTACACTGAGGTTCCTCTGTCATCACTTTTGTTTTATACTGCATAAATGTGCCATTGATTTGCAGTTTCAGCCCTTGTGATAGAGCTTAGAGAAGCAGTCTGTTCATTATCATTTGATTTCATTACCACTAAGTGGCTAAAGATGGAAATTTGTATCAGAACTGAGGCAAACAACTTTGAGCAACGTTTTAAAAAAGTGTTGTTACGGGGATATTAAAAAAAGTCTGGAGAACTACAGCTATACAAAACAGTAAAAAAGCAACTGCTATGCTTTCAGAGTGAAATGAGGCCTTTGGTTGCTGGATTTTCTCCTCATTATATTGCTTAGCTGAAGTTATCTACACTCCACAGATACATTGAGGTAGCACTGTACATAACCTTATTGTTTTCTTTAAATTATCTCCTGCATGTAAAACAGCACATGACTGGAAAATAATAATAGTAATAATAACTTAAATTAATATAGCGCCTTTCAAGAGACCAAAGGACAAAACGAAAAATTAAAGAAGGATTAAAGAAATCACTTCTAGATAGAACAACATCACAAGCCTGCAGCTTCTCATTCATATGCATGTAACTTTCCATTCTGACAGGCAAGTTAGTGTCTCATCTCTTGTGTGGTGCTTCTCAGTCATTCCTTTATCAAAAGCCTCAAATGTGTTGAAAAAGAGCATTGTGTCAGTTGTCAGGCTTTGAAGTGGATATAGATGTGAGTCTTCAAAAACTAGATCAGATGTGTAACTTTGAAGAGATCAGACAGTACCTGTTTGGACAAGAGCTCTTTGCACAGCGTGTAGAGCGTGATGAACTTCCTGGCAAGGACCCGGGCGTCAAGAAAGCCCTCAGCCACCAGCATGATCTCACAGATCAGCTCGAAGTCTGGCACCACCATGGCACAAGGTCTATGGAGACGTGGAGAGAACACATTCAAATGAGCTCAGTTCTTCTTCATAATCATAGTTCTGGACAGATACATCTTTTGCCATCCAAAGTGCATCATTTATTCAAATATGCACATTAACTCATGGTAATTTTACATCATTTTGACATCACACACAACTACAATTTCTGCCCTGCAGTTGCATGCCTCTGTTAAGCAGTCGGATTCAGTCAACATGGGTTTACAAGGCAAAAAAAGGTTGGACAAGCTGAGAACACAATGCCTCCATCCACTTGCTGTGGCTGACACAGAGGCATAAAAAACAGAGAGATGTCAACATTAATACCCAACACAGTCCATCATGTTTAAACCACTACTGTATACTATCACAATTAAACAAGCCACACAGCTTTGCGCCAATATTATGCTTTATCCCTTAAAGGCTATTAGGCGTTTTGCATTAAAACCAATCTATCCCTTCAGAGAGGACCTTATATCTGGCATGCTCTCTCTCCCTTCATTCTTGCCCTTACCTTGATTCATGTACCTGCAGCCTTGTGGGTTTAGTGTCATGTTCAAAAATTTTGCTTGCAGGCTTCTCCTTCGTCTCTTTGGACTGAACTAGTTTGTCACTTTGGACAAAAGTGTCAGAAATGTAACTTTAAAGTAAAATTAGCTTAACATGAATGTAGTCAGGGAGATATATAAGGTAATTAGGGCCCGAGAACATAATGGTGAGAGGCCATATTGAAATTGTAAGGATTCATCTTATTATCATTGTGACGAAACTGAATTGGCTTTTTGAGGGCTTTAACATGCTGAACCTCTTACCAAACTTTGCAGAAAATTTGAATGCGGTGAAAATTGTACGGATTCTGGAGTATTTGAAATTGGTGTGGCAAAATGGCTCAACAGCGTCCCCTAGAACCAGCCCTTATGTTTCCCCTTGACCGATCTTCACCAAAATCGGAACACAGGTGTATCGTGACCAGTCATACAAAAATGTCTCAAGGGGCATTGTGAAAAACGCAACAGGAACCCAGACATTCTCAATTTAGTGGCCATTTTGGCCATATTCCACCTTTTTACTTTGAAGTACTTCAGTGAAATTGTTGTTTTCAATAAATTGCCTGCTCACAACTTTTGGGCTCTTGTTCCCATTTCTTCTTTTTGCATTTTGAAATTCTACTTAGAACCTTCCTAAGATTCAACAGTGCAAAATGCAAATTCATGCAATTTTTTAACTGGTCTTAAGATTTTGATCAGGAGTGTATATTGAAGGCTCATGCTCCTTGTTCTTAAAGGTTCCATTGATAGGTCCTTTATAGCAAAATAAGACGAAGGGAATAAACTTTAACTGACTCAGAAATCTGTCCAGAATAATTCTAACTTTCTATTTAAAAATAATAAATTAAACCAGTGATGGAAGGTTTTTGTCACCAGAACATGGGGACTATACAAGACCCAGCAACGATTCTACAGAACTCTTTTTTTATGTCTCAACAAATAAGCCACCTAATATACCTGCTGGCCAAGGAGAACACCAAGTTCCAGGAGGAGAAGACTAAAAAGAACGTTCTCCAAGAAGAGTTGGATAAGCTCAAAACTTCTCATCACGAGGTCTGCCAAAGTCATGCAACCAACATGGAGGAGTTCAAAAGTGGTCTCCAGGAGAGAAGAAGAAGAAGAACGATTTCAAGGAAGAGCTGGAGAAGCTCAAAACTTCTCACCACGAGGTCTGCCAAAGTCATACAACCAACCAGGAGAAGTTCAGCACCGAGCTCCAGAAGGAAAAGAAGAAGAACAACGTTCCCCAGGAAGGTCCTATAGTGACAATATGATTTTAATTACAGTAAAGTTGGTTCATTAGAAATTCCTTAGGACTGCCTACAAATGTTGAAGGTTTGGTTCACTCAAATGACATGGTTTCATTTGTCCAGATTTTGAAATTACTGCGTCTGCCCTGAAACACTTCACAGACCTCAGTGTCAATAGTTCTTCAAATTTGTATCTTGGGTAAAGAAAGAGTCACTATATCCTTATTTTGTCATGTAAATGAACTGAACATTGAGACTCAATCCAGATGAGCATGAGATGACAGAGTTCTGTTAAAATCCCAACTTTTTAACTTCATGGCAGCAAAGTTTTTTGCCATGTTCATGTTCAAGTGACAACACTTGAGGATATTTATGAGATTTTGACACTGCTCTCTCTGTAGAGGCTTTACAAAAACCATCCCAGTAAGTACACTGCCATATCTAGACACAGAATTTGATGTGTGAAACTGGTGACATTTCTCTTTTGAAGCATTGACAGCGCTACTAGAGTTCGTCCCGAGAAGAAAATAAGCTTCTTTATGACATTGAGCAGATGTAGACATAAGTAAAGTAAGTAAAACAAAGACATCATATATCTGTAATAGAAAAGGTACCCACCAAATTTGGACATTTGGATGTCTCTGCCAAATTTCTCGGCAATCCATCAAATAATGATTGAGATATTTCAGTCATGGACCTCATTATGAATGGTGAAGTGACTTAAGCCTTGTCCAGTGTTATGAGGAATCGGAACCTATACTAGTTTATAATTATCAAGAGATCTACCTCAGGTCAGAAGTCTTTCTTGTCTTTACAATGTTTTAGTTGAATCGTACCTATTCTTTAAATTGTATCTAATTTAAATTTGCCTGGATAATCACACGAGTGACAGATAGCAGTAGATAGCTGATGAGAGAACTGAGAGTCATTTTGCTCACCTGAACAGAGCCTTCAGGTTCTCAGGGAGCTCAGTCCTGCCAGCGTAGCCGGGATTCATTGTGATGAAGATGCCGACAGTCGGGCAAAGATTCACGTCCTCTCCCATGAAGTTAAATCTCTTCTTCTTATCGCGAATGGCATCCTGGATACTCTTGACCTTCACATGAATAGAAAAGAAACACAATGAACTGTCACTGCTGGGTTTACTGAATAGCCAGTATTACTATAATACTTTATCTTGGCACGGCATTGCTTTTAATGACAAGTTAACATTAGTAAACACACAATGACATGTTATCATACATTTACTCGTTTTTCTAGGTTGTGGTCTCCACCCACCCACCAAAAATACTATCCGCTGCTAAATACTTGTACTTTGTTTGTCTGACATTTGGATTCATCGAAACTATTTCAATTTTGTATCTATCTAATTTAACATTAATTTAACCAGGCAAGCCCTACTGAGTACATCAACATATCGTTAACATCACTCAGCAATCACCAGAGTCTATTAGTTACAGTCTGTCAGATTGTTACGTAGCATACACCTTTTTTTCAGGGACGCAATGTCATCAGCATGGGCGTGCTATCAGCCAACTGGATGGATGAACAGCCAAGGCTCTGTTTGTCTACATAATGATTGAATGAGATATCAGAAATGAACTTTTTGTGCGTGTGCGTGTTAGTTTGGGTCTCAAACTCTGACTCCCGGCCTGTAAGAGGCTTTATGGATTTCACATGCATGTGGTAACTGAGCGTAGCGAGTCGACAGCTGGAAAGAGGAGGAACATCTCTTCATGGATGAGTACTCGGCTACAGATCACTCAGTCATACTAACACAACAGGGAGAGGACAAATGCAAATGCAAAAACACAACGCACAAAAAAACAATAAAAGTTTCCATGAGAACATCAGTGGGACTTTTTACCTGGAATGACAGAAGCCCACCACTGTCGTCCCACAGGGATATGAAGGGAAGTTAAACAGCAGAAGCACATTTTAGAGAAATTCATGAACAGACACAGTTTTGAAAGGTGGGATCCACTGGGATGTGGCCCATCTCTTTGCTGTCTCCATGAATGTACAGACTGGAACTAGCAGCATCACAGTCCAGGGGCAGCTCTGACTGGAGCAGAGGCAGAACTTCACCAATTTATCTCCATGTAGTTCTGTGTGACAGCCTTCTGTTTGTCCATGCTTTATTTAACATAGAACTGGTCCTGCCACCTGTGTTAGCTGTCCATCCTTTAAGAGGATGGAAAGCTAACACAGGTGGCAAGAGAGAGAGAGAGAGAAAGGACAGATGGAAAAGTGACGGGTCATTCTAGCAATGAATAATGATCCTTTGAGAAACTTTATTTCCATTACCATCACGGCCATAATCAGCCTCCTTCTTAACTGTACACATTTTTACTTTGACAGTATTGCCCATGCATTGCAATAGTGTCTGGTACAACAGCCTGCAGGATATGAAAACACCAGCGGGACTTATGAAAGCACAGAGAGAGGATCTGTTTGATCTGGGATAACTGAATGCAAGATGGCAGAAAAGCTAGCATCAGCTGAAACACACAGAATATGACTGATTTCTCTAAAGAGGCACATAATCAAAGGGCTAGCTGCTGTAGGTTGCCCTGGTTGTACACTACTGCGAGTGTGGAGACTATGAAGCTTTTTAAAACTTTATTAATCTGTCACTGTGCATGAAGTGGAGACAGAAGAGGAGAATGAAGGTGAAGACACTAACTTGCATGGAAGTGCAGACTTTAATCCTCTTAACTTTTATCAATCAACATAAACTGTTAACAAGGCTGTAAATGTGACTCAAAAGTCTGTGGCCTGTTTACACATTCAGCAAACACAGAGGAAAAAATCTATTCACGCCAATCACCATGCTGTTTTCACTAGCTTTGTCTCCTCTAAGCTTGATTTCCTCTGCCAACAAATGTGTTGTCTGTGTTTGTTTGTTTGTCTGCTAGTCAGAAGGATTACGTAAAAACTAGAGGACGGGCTAGATGAAACATGGTGGAAGAATGTGTTGTGGGTCAGGGTCCAGATCTGGGAGTAGATCCACGACCATGTTTTAAATTTCTCCTGCATAGTGAGAGGGAGTTTTGCTAAATTTTCATTGATTTCTCTGGGAATGATTCATTGATACATTTTTGTGCAGATCCAAATAAAGATCCAGATCTAGTGAATTCATAAGGGGACTGTTGGGCCTTGGCTAAGCTATATGCACTTTACAGAAACCCAGGTAATACTTTTACAGAGGCTAAAATTTGGTAAGATCGAGATCACTTTTGTAAACTGTTCTAATTCACTGTTGCCAGACAATTAGAAGTTATAAAATTGTGTAGATACAAATCATTTTAGGTGGATTTTGATTACTTGTGATTCTACTCAGAGCCCTGTCAGTCGACCCAACTCACAAATAATCACTTCAGTTCATACCAGACTGGATTTCTTTCTGTTCCGTCATAGATCTGTGATTATAGTCATGTTTTGTTACTGTTTAACCAAACATTATCTCAAAGACTAAGCTGCATGTCTATCGGTTGTATTTTGATCCATTTCAAGATACTTCAAATTATGAAACACATTGAACTGACTTTGTATTTACGCAGAATTGACACAACAAATACTAAATATAATTAACTATAAAAATATTGGTCTTTTTCTATGACGAGCTGCTTCCAGGCTAAGTCTGAACTTTTTTTCTGTCAGCCAATCACAACAGAGCTTCCTACTTTACCAACATGATTCAATTGAAAGCAAAAAACTCTCGACTACACGTACAAGGTATTTGTACATATTTAGAAATCTGGGCTGTGCTCAGAGAACTGAGCAAATATTCATTGGTCTAATTTATTGTGGCACATCCTTTGTGAGTTTTAAGTGGGTCCAACCAGAAATGCTATTGTGAGTGAGAGGAGATCATGACCAGCAACACAAGTGAGCAAATAAAGTGTTTTTTCCATCCTCCACCCTCAAATCAGATCCACCCTCAAATCAGATCAGAGAAGCCTCCACAACTTGATATGGATGGACCACCCCCTCAAATAAAATGAAAAGTTTTGAGAAATGTTTATGCTCCATACGCCGAGGGTGCAGACACACAATGAAGTCTTTGAAAGGGATTTGGGAGGCAGGAGAAATGGACTTGTTCTTACCTGTACGGCCACCACGGACAGCACCTCCACGGAGATCCTGTTAAACTCGTCAAAGCAGCCCCACGCCCCCGTCTGAGCCAGGCCTTTGTAGATGCTCCCACAGGACTGGTGGACACAGAAAGACAAAGACATTCAGATTGATACAGTGGGACAGGAAGTCGGTCTGTCAGGCTCGATGATGGGAGACCTGGACCAACTGCGCGATAAGGCATGTGGCAAAGCAGACAGAGACGTATCACCAATTAGTCAGAAGATATATGGGAGAAACATTCTTTGCAGCAACACAGCAGCCTGAGAGTAGGCGAATAATAACAGGAGGATACAAAACAGGGCCCTGATGGCAAAACGGGAAAGGCCAAATAGTCTACCACCCACAATTTAGCTTTCGTCTCTACTTGAGAGCAGGTGAACAGCCCTTAGGAGAGCAGCTGGACCAGGATGAAGCAGGCAGCTGACTTTTCTCACCAATTACAGGGCCAAGGAAACCTTCTCTGACGCAAACCGGAGCTGACTGGAGGATTGATCCAACTCGTATGTGTGCGTGTGCATAACACAGTATGAGTAACACTGTGAGGCTCTGAAGCCTGTTTCTATTGCCTGTGTTCCTCCTGGAGTATATTAGCACTTCTCTCTGACACCTTGCTGCAGTGGGTATAGCCTAGGGTGCTGTACACCTCTATACTGTAATGATGCCCCCGTCTGGGGGAAGCAGGAGCAAGCTGCATCACAAGATTATGTTTATGTCTCCCATGACCGCTTTATATGCAGAAAGTGTGAGTGTTAAGAGTGTACAAGTGTGCATAATAACACAAGGTGGAGGCTGGATACGGAGAGGGCATTACAGGAGAAATAATAATCAGAGTTTAACCGATCAGCTCGTCTCAAACGGTAGATGAGAAGGAGGAAGATGAAAAGAGGAGGAACGTGAAGGTGGGTTGTCAACATTAATGACAAATGCAAACCATATCGCTGACCAAGGCAGAGATGAAAAGAAACATGCTGTGAGTGCACAAGTACAGTCGCATGTGAGTGTTTGCAGCATCTCACCTTGTAGTCCATCTGCTCGGAGCAGTTGAACACGTAGACCATGATGCCCAGAGCTCGGCCCAGATCCTTGGTCGTCTCGGTCTTGCCTGTGCCAGCGGGACCTGCTGGAGCGCCACTCATGGTCAAGTGCAGGGACTGGGTCAGGGTGATGTAGCATCTAAAGACGCACACAAACACGCACAAACACACAGACACACACACATGCTGTTATTCCATTTAAAGAATAACAGCCAACTGAATCATCAATCCCTCCACTCACTCACTGTGGGGACCTTGACTACACAGGGACATCTATAGCTGTGTTATGTTTTGTGTTATCTTCTGGGTATATACTTTAAGAAATATATAAACCTGTGTGTGTGTATGGTTATTTGTGTGTGTTGTCTGGGTAAAACAATTCTGCCATTTTGTATAATGGTGAAGCTTTGGAGTTCCTGCAGTAAGTATTGAGCGAATGCAAACATTGTGCCGATAACATTCCTGCTGTTATAGATTAGCACCAGTGATTCCTTTAGCCTAATTATACTGCTGCAGAAGGTGAACATGGCACACTAGGTATAGTTGTTTAGTCGTAAACAAGCACACACAGGCCTGTGTTCATTATAAAGTTTACTTAGCTTTGGAGCAGCAGTGTCAGTGCTGTCCTTTACATCCATTTAAATTACAGTCATAATATGAACTGGCACTGGTTCCAAGTGTCTAAGAATATATTATTTAAATATGACTAATACCTATGCTGCCAAATATGTATATATATACTCTGAGCCAGGTCTGCTTACTCTGTCAGGCAACAAAACTCAACGTGGAGAGGAAACAGAATCAATATGAATATCCAGTGTGATTGTCCTGTCCAGCTAGGGCCTCTTCTCAATCAGAGCAATCAACTAAGGTAATAGTTTACTATTTATTAATTAATGATTTAATTATTCCACTTTAGCTTATGTGATTTAGTTTGTGTGTATCTGTGGGTTTTTTAAGTATTTGAGCGTTGCATTGTATTGTTTGATTTTAATGTATTTAATAATGGTTTATTTGCATATTTTTACCAGTGTAGTGTTTTCATCATGAGCTTGTTGTATAGTTAGTTTGGAGGCAGTTATAATGCAGATGAACTATCCATTTATATTTGTAGTGACTTAAAATAGGTCACTTAATTTTATTTCAGGTTGCCTTGAAAAAACTAGCTACAGTTTCAGTCTGTTAATTAGTGAGCAGCCTCCCCATCAAAGAAACAAACTATCACTTCAACAAAGTGACATCTTAATGTTTGTCAGAATTCAACAATCATAGCTGAGCAACAGAAGGGGACAGTGACCACATTATTAGAATAGTTTAGATGCTGTCTCCTTGAAATTGTTCATTAGATAGTAGTAATAGTATATAATATGGGTCTGGACAAACATGCATGTAAAAGGTGATGTGAATGTTCGGCAGAGGCATTATTCCTGTCTTTTGTAAAACCTGATCCTTTAAAATCCTTCAGGATGTAATCAGACATCCACACTGTCAAGCAACCTGAAACAAGGTTTTCCTTTTCAGATACTGTGATGTCAGGTTTTCACTTGACAGCAACAAGATGAATCTTCTGTTGCCGACTTACAATATTTTGGAAAAAACATGTTTTTATCTGTTTTCTCAAGTCATGGATTAAAGGATTTGACACCAAGCTCCCTTGGTCCGTGGTCCATTGTTGAAATGAAAGCCAGTGGCAAACTATGTGAGTCTTAGCGGGTCCCAGTGAGGGCATGCGCCATATGGTGGAGTCTCGCTACATGTACGGTGATCCAGCCATCAAAGCGTATTGTTTGTGCTTTGTTCAAGCTTCAAAGGGAATACTGGTCAACCTGGAAAACCGCACAGTCAAACGCAGCAGTTTGCCAAAGGGCTCTGGGAGGCAGGTATTCATCTCTGTGTAGTTCAAACTTTATAAAGAATACAGCAGAAACACATGCATGTGCTTAAACAACCTGTTGGAACAGAGCCCAAACGGAGCTGTTCTAAAAGGTTGTGCATGTGGTGGGTGTAAGTAATGATTCAAATCAAGAGTTCCATCTTCTGCTCAGTTCTTAACAACACAAATAGACTGTGTTTATGTACTTAGAGTGGATTTTGAATTACCTCCATGAAAATTGGCAGTTTTGATAATTCCACCAGAGGTGCAGATGCACAATCAAATTTAATTTTTTCTTATCAATGGCAACTGCTGGATGTAGCAACAGTAAGCTAACGGTCAATGAAATATCTTCAGGCAATCAAGTTATGTCGCCCTTCAGTCATTACAAGGGCCCAAAAGAAGGAAACCACCATACCTGTCTGTCAGAGGAGTGATGACTAGTCGTGGCGTGTTGCCCAGGTATTCATACGAGTAGGTAAAGTTGGCATCACAGATGTTGACAAAACAATGCCCCTCCTTCTCGCCCCAACAGTGCCTCAGCTGGGAGAGCCACACAAACGCCTGAGAATTGTCCACCTTAAAGAAAAAATAAAACTAATTTGTACCAAAGATTGATAAATACCAAACATAACAAGTGCTTTTCCACCTTCTGATTATGGTGGTGAGACACCTTGCTTGAATAACTTGACAGCATTACACACTGGTTACATCTTCACGAAAAATGCTGCCGTCATGTCTGCATAAGAGTTTGAAAAAGTTATGTTCTTAACCAAATTTATGTCTTCCTGCTCACCTTCTGTACGATCATCTTGGCCACCACGTCTCGGGCGTGGACGTCAATAGTGCAGATGGTCATCACCTTCTGCCGATCGCCCGGCGTGAGCTGGCCAACCAGCATGGAGATGAGGGTATTGAGCTGGGTCACCTGTTTCTTGAAGTAATCCTTCATGGCGTTTTCATAGCCCTCCTCCAGCCTGATGAAAGCCATGCCAACGTCAGACGTCCACCAGATCTGAGAGCAGGTCAACGCCACCTGAATCCGAGGCAAAGAAAGGTACAAATAAAAGGAATAAGGAATTATTGTAGATTGATTGCTGTGTTCGGGAATTTAAAAAATACAGCATCTAAATGTGAAACAAATGTAAGATCTGAGCCAAGAAACCATATGGTTTGACAATATGCCCTTGTGTTTCATACATAAAACTGGCAACCCCTCGCATTTAGAGCACAGAGGTTTCTCTGTATGTGGGAGAATTTGGACTGAGATGCAAAGTTAGTTCTTGACAACCAGGGTTGCTTTTGCTGATCAGTGTGAAAAGTCAACTTCAGTGAAGACGAGGCGGGCTGGGCACGTTTTATGAGGTCTGGTCATCAATCTGTCGAGGGTGTAATTCCAACTAAAGACCAGTTTCTATACTCAGCCCTACTTTGATTCTCTTAGTAAAATCGTGCCAACAGTGTCCAGCTGTCATCATCCACATGAGAGAAGATAAAAGTGTTGACACAGACATATTTGACACCGTATTTCATCACCATGCCCTCGCAACAACAAGCTTTATGAGGAGGTCTATTTATTACCATCCTGATAGGGCCAAAGACATTGAATATTTTCTGTTTTTCAAACAACACTATTTCTTGATCGGGACATGAAGAGTATTTCAACAAATTCAGAGACAACTTAGCAACCCTACTCTACCATGTATTTTGCCATTCAGAGCATCAAATACTTACTTTTCCAAATTAAAAGTATTTGCAAGAAGAGAAAAATTTTCCATTAATATAGCAAACCACTATCTGTAATTACACTGTTCAGAATACTCAACTCTGTCTGTAAAGTGTTAGTGAGTGTATGGACTGGGTTGAGATGTCAATGGGAGACAAAGTAGTGACTTTGGAACTGATCCATCAGATGTTGGAGAAGGTGACTAATTATAAAATCCCCAAAGTAAGTGTCGTCAGTTAAATCGATACGTACTGAGCCTGTTTTTACCTGAGCTGGATAATCAAACAGCCACTGCTCTCTGGGTTTCTCCTCGTAGGCGATCACTGCCTCAGTCATCTCATGGCGAACTGTGTCGCGCATGGAGTCCATCACCCGGTTCAACCACACCTCCACCTTATATAAGGCACACACAAACACACACACACACACACACACACACACACACACACACACACGTACACACATACACACAAAAGAGGCCCATGAATACAAATGTATAAAAATATTGCAATGTCTGTAACGTAGGCACCAGCCAATGCGGTCATTATTGACCGCATTGCCGCATTACCGTAATGAGGTCATTAATAAGCATTAGTCAATGTGGACATAGGCAAATACTATGGGATGTAATGGAAAATGAATGGATTTATGGGCTTTGAGATGCAAAAAACCTGAGGGGTAATGACAGACTAAATTTAATTAATCTCCCTTATTGTGGGATATGATATCTGTATTTGCTACATATTTTCCTCAATGTCTTTCCATTACAGAAAATGGCAGGTAAGTGACTGTTCTCATCCATCGCCTAAAAGAGACAAAGATAATGAGTCATTGGAAGTTGCGGCACCACAATTTTAAAGATGGGACAAAGTTTCCGAGTCTCTTTTACCTGTCCAGTGCAGTCACAGGGCTGATTAAAGGGGACGTACTCTTCCTCTTTGCTGTACATGCCCAGTCCAATCTTAGTGGGCTTCCCTTCTCCATCCTCTTCAAATCGCATCTTAGCCATGTTGTCGAACAGCTTGGACAGATGCCTTTGGACCTGAGCAAACACACAGACACATTAAGCTCGGGCTCGATTTACACTGAGCTCACGGCCTGACCGGTATTTTCTTTGGCGCTGCACAAATAACATTTCATTACTGTTTTTCAGAGTTCTTCGTAGAAGGGCAGGACCTGTGTCCTGCTGCATGCCTGTTAACTTCCTCTTAAAGAGATTTGGTATCTTTGGTATTTGGCAAGTTGTGCTTTACAGTGATTTATTCCTACGAACAGGAAATGAATAATACTGTGTCCTGATGATGGAGGTTGATGTGGGCTGCATGACTATGAGTAACATTGCTCCTGTGTGGGCACTGTGGGAACTATACAAGTCAACAGAATACATCAGAAGAGCCAAATGGTGCAGTGGTACAAGGTTTTAAAAACTGTTAAAAAGTAACTTGTAGAAAGTGCGGCTTACAGTTTTTTTCTGACTCTGTGAACACATTGAAGCATAAAATTTGTTGGCAACCCCTCAGGCAAATATAAGTGAAGTCACCTGGTGTGGGTTGGTCCCATTAGACAGGATGTCCAGCAGATCAGCTGACGAGACGAAGTAGAATCTCGGGAAGGCAAGACGCTTGGTGTCCAGGTATTCTGCCAGAGCTTTTTCACAGAGAGATAGTCTGTAGAGAAATATACAGTCAGCGTATTTGTGAGACTGCCCCTGATAACAGACGAAGAAGAAACAGAAAGACGTCTTACCTGCTCTGCATGTCCTCAAGCTTGGAAAACAGCCCTGGTTTATTGGTGGCCTCCACCACATTGGGAGTTTGATGCAATGCGTTTGCAAGCTCTTTGAAGCTGGTGTCAATTTCATCGAAGCGCTTGGAGTCCTGCAGAGGATTTCACAAGGGAACACAGTCAGGGGATTTAGGTTCCCACAAGAGAGACGAGAGAATCACAGGTTTAATAGCAAACATCTGGGTTAAGCACTACCCAAACATCAGGGGGGCAATTAAAATAGTTTTGTAATCTAAGCTCTTAAACTGGGAGTATGGTCTAATTAATGCATTCCTAATTAACAGCTATAACAGCCATGCTATCTGGGTTCATATGGCAACACAAGGGTGTAACCCTGCATGAATTGGAGCTTGTCACTGATGTATACCTGAAATATAGAGCTGTAAATTATTGCGCGTGTGTGTGTGTGCATATGTATCCATCTAATCAGTTTGTGGTGGGATTTGTCTGTAACCTCAGGCAGCTGTTTGCGTATGTCCTCAGAGCCAATGAAGATGCTCTCTAGATGGGTCCACGTCCGCTGCACCTCGAACCAGATGGAGATGACCGAGTCGGCGATAGACAGTTTGGTCTGCCACGACGACACCTCCTCCAGGAAGTGCCCAATGTACTTGGACGTCATGAGGTTCTGCAGCTGGACCTGGTTGTCCTCCAGCGTCTCAATGAGCTCCTCGTCCGTGCGCAGCAGAGGCACCTGGGTGCGTTGGTGGGGCTCGTATTGGAACTGCATACCTGCGTACGATCGGTAAACTCAGTGGACTGGAAAAACTTTGCATTCTGGTTAAACAAGGTGTCCCTTTCCCATACCTGTCCATGTGGTGTTGAGCTCTGTAAGAACTTTCTCCATCCCCATCTCTTTAACAGCCTTATCAACGATTCCTCTCACATCTTCTTCATAGCAGTGCAAGTCGAGCTGCAGCAGGTCGGCCAGAGTGGTATCCTGCTCACAGAAAATTCAACAGTACTTGGGCTGCATTATGGGCTGCATTACATAACCGGATAAGATAAGTAACATATGACAGGTGAGCGCAGGCTTCTCTCACCTACATCAAAAAACTAAAATGCTTGTGCAATTTGGACACTTGAACCACCTGCAGGCAGTGACAATAACTACAGAAAGCATTTCCCACAGAATGAATTCAATCTATGTTAGTAGTTGGTCAAAGGTCACTCTCACGAGAAACAGGTTCACAGACTCAAGAGTGAAAAATACGTTCTATGTAAGAGAAAGAACTACATTGCATCATAAACTATGAGGCCTGACTGTGTGGGTGGTAAAGAAGTAATGGACCATAGCAGGAGCACCCAGTAGCGCCAGTGTTACGGGACCAATCTCAACATTTTTCAAAACATAAGGAGGAAGCCACGCCAGAGTTATGCTTAAAGCAAAATGTTTGTGTCAGCAGAAAACCCTCATTAAATAACTAGGAGAGTGTGGAGGTGTGGCCAGATAGAACAAAAAATGAGAAGATCTAGACGAGCCAGGTAGTGTGGGCTGTCAGACCCAGAAACTTCTCCCTCACTACCTGAGTGAAATAACTAAAAAGAAACAGGACTTACTCAAAAGAAACAGACAAAGAGAGACAATATAATATGTGCCAGGATGATGGAGGCTGTATATCTATTATATTACTATGAAAAAGTTTGTGGTACATTCAGAAACTGTGGACGGACATTAGAATAGACCCATGTTAAATATTCACAGGCTGCAAGTATTGCTCGTACAAAGGCAATACAAAGTTTATCTGACTAATAAGTGGCATAGGTTAGAGCTCTGCACTGTAGCTGCTTGAGCTAACGTTAGCATAAGAGAGCCTTTAATATCTCATTTCACAGAAACGTTCATCCATCTATCATCTGTCCCGCTTATCCTTTTGATAGTCATTTCAGAGATATGAAATGTATATGCTTTTTGATTGTTGAGATAAAAAAGTAGTCATCATTCAGCTCTGAGAAGTGCTGTATAAAGCAGAGGAGAAGCCTGTCGTAAAGACCTTTAAAAACCTTGAAAAATATGTCTGCTCTTCACTTTCAAACCAAGTCCAGCAATGTTATAAATCATTGTTACCAGTGGAGAAATATTTATGGCGAGTGTCTAACAATTAAAAAGGTATTCTAAAATTTGAGGGTACCACTCTTGTAACAGAGTTTGGTGGTAAAGACTTAAAAGTGAAGCAGGTCCCACTGTCCCCTGCTACTTTCCTTTTTTATAGTTTCAAATATTAAAATGTTTGGGTTGTGCAATAATAATTTAACAATAAACACATTCACCCAAAGCAATGAACAGAATTAGAACAACAGAGTGCTCGCATTGCGTATCTTTAAGAATAGATTGCTAACCTCGTTCATGGTGAACCGGACTCCAGTGGCGGCCATTAGCTGATGCCAGTGGCGGAGTCGTATGGCTGGGTTCTGGAGCTCCGCCACAGCCCGGAGGGAGACAAGGAGGTTTTTTACCCTGCTGTCGAGACCTGTGAAGGCGTCCCACGCTCTAACCTAGAGGGGGCAGAGGGCAGGAATGAATTCAAGGACTTTTGACAGGTTTTTGCTTGGAGACACAATTTCAGGTTTAATTTCAATTTCATTCATTACCCTTAACAATTAACTAAGTTGACATTTATTCAGTTACACATAGAGGCCTTGCTCAAGGGTACGCACACACAGTTTCATAGAGATCATACCCCCGCCAAGGTGCAGCAACCTTAATTTCATTCAAGCTGCACCAAATGTTACACACTTATAAATATCAGTTCCCTAAATGTGCCTGATTCCTCCAGGAACTATTTCACAATGAGTTTGTTGAAGAGGCAAGTCTCCATCTGACTGACAGTATTACCTCCATTGAGGAGGTTAGGGTTCCACCCCTCTCTGTTCGGTCTCTTTCTCTAACGTTGCAAAAATATTTTTAGTTGATGACAAATCTGGCATGTTTAGGGGCCTGATACTGATATTGGGGTGTAAAGAGAGTAAACTTCCCCCAAATAAAATAAAGAGTAAGACAGAGAGGCAGCTTAAACTCGGACAGCATCTAGAATGATGGAATAATGTTCATATAAGGGTTCACTGAATGGTCAATTGCAGTTTCAAATGAATACTGTGTGCCTAATGGTGCACTGCCAGGAATTGCCTATTACTATTTTGTATACTTATGCTGATTCTTCTTCTTCCGTACCCTCCAGATAGTTACAGGATTTTACAAGGAAGCCCGAAGGGAGGCTGGATTTTCAAAATAAAACCCTCCAGATACAGAATGTTACCAGGAAACCATAAAGGAGGCTGGATTTTCAAAATAAAACTTTCACGATAGTTACAGAATGTTACCAGGAAACCCGAATAGAGGCTGGATTTTCAAAATAAAATCTCCCAGATATTTACAGGAATGTTATCAGGAAGCCCGAAAGGAGGCTGGATTTTCAAATAAAAAAAAAAAAAAAAACAAGATAGTTACAGGATGTTACCAGGAAACCCAAAAGGAGGATGGATTTTCAAATTAAAAAAAACCCAGAGGGATACAGAGTGATACCTACAGGAAACCCAAAAGGAGGCTAGTTTTCAAAATAAAATCCTCTAGATAGTTACTTGATGTTACCAGGAAAACCTAAAGGAGGCTGGATTTTCCAAATCCCAATCATTTTAAGATTAATTGTCCTCTTCTTCTCAGCCTAGCACACTTTTCAACCTTTATACTACTCTATGTTATACATCCTAGTCTTGCCCATTCTCCCCCCCTCACCTCTTTATCCAGGCCCCGTATATCTTTAGAGAAGCGTTTGCACTCCAGCTCCATGTCCTCCACTTGGACCTCTGTCCACAGAGTTGTCCTCCATGCAGCGATGCTAAACTCCACCGTGGTGATCATGTCCCACAGCTCCTTCAGCAAGCCCACTTCACACCTTGGGGATGAAGTGGACAAAGTGAATTCAACTGAATAATACTGACTGTGAAATGCAAAAGTCATACTTGCTTCAAATTTGGCACAGGATGTTTGCATGCCAGCGTCGGGCTTTACCTGCATTGTCGGAGCTGTTTGAACTCTGAAACGTTGACCTCAAACAGGTTGGCAGACTTCACCAGAGACGCCATCATAGCCTCCCGCTCCTGGATCTGACGATGGAAGGTGTCTAACATCTGGAAGGGGGTCTTGCTGTCAAACCTGTTCGGGTGCATGAGTGCACAAAAGCACCCGGCGAAACACACACACACACACACACACACACACACACACACACATACAAGCCCAGTATAAATCAAGCTGCTTATGAACGGCTGCATGTGACCTCTATCCTCAAGTGAAAACTTCGCTACATCTTTTTTCCTTTAAGTTTTCGTGAAATTTTGTTTAAAGTTAACAGGCAATGATGCTGATTTACTGGCCAGTTCAACCAAAATTGAACTTTGACGGCAAATATAGCAACCTTCCAGAAACATATCCAGTGGGAAAGTATCTGATTAATAGAAAGTTGAAGATATCATTTTACTTTTGAGAAAAATTTTAAATATACATTTTGTATCTTTGGATTCTGTTGTTATTTAATATTGTGCAATTTGGGTTTCGGTTGTCCTCACCTGAAAGGCCCATTTTTGCGAAAGTCCTCCCTGAAGGTGTGCTGCTCCACATCAAATGAAGCACATTTGCTACGCAGGCTAGAGACCTCTATGGCCTGCAGAGGCGCCACCTGCTGTTTAGCTAACACCGTCTGCTTTCTCACATTGTTCCATTTTTCTGGCAACTCCTGCAGATGGACAGATAGATTTGATGCCGACAGAGGGAGATCAAGATGAAGAGAGAAAAATGAGGGGTGCAGGAGTGACAGATGATGAATGGCCAGGAGGAAGAGGGTGGAACAGGAACAGGCAAATGGAAGATGCAAAGTAAAAGTAAGAGAAATGGTTCTGTCTACGCTAAAAGAAACAGATGGAAGAGTACAAGCTGGTGAACGTGATCTGAAATGACTGAACACCTGCACTTACCTCTAACTGTTTGTAGACCACATCAGGCAGCTCCTGCTCATACACCTTCAGCAGAGCGATGGCTTCCTGCAGTGGCTCAAACATGGCGTCTGTGTTTTTTTGTCTTTCCTTTACAGCCAACAGGTGACCCATGATGTCCACCAGTCCATCGTAGTCACCCTCATTCACATGTTGGCCCAGGCCATCCTTAGTTACACAGATAAATTGTTCCAGGTCTGACAGGCTGGGGAAGAAGGACTCTGATCATTTAAGCGGTTTTACAAGAGCTTTACTTTTCATAAGCAGTACAATTGAAATCAGTCGTGACCCAACATTATGTCATTAGGGGTCATCCAAGTTCAGAAAAAGTGAAAACAAATTTTGAAAGGAAATCCTTCATTAAAAATGAAAGCTTGAGAAACACAGGCATTGACCATGGACAAGAAGAGAGATTTATCCAATTGCTTTACAGAACATGGAGGATCCAGTACTTTGGAGCTTGAATCTTAAAGTGTAGAATTTGTTAGACTCTAAAATGCTAAAAGACACCTGAAGTTATTGGCAAACTTTAATAGCTTCAAATTCGAAGCTATATAAACAGGAGGGTTTCTTCTGATCTGGCCCTGATGTGCACACTGTATGAAAAGTAATCCACGGCTACAAACGTTCCATTGAAAAAATTGCTACACCAGAGGCATGTTACATGGGTGTGTTTTGTGTGTATGCAATTGAAGAAACTGTGCCTTCTCCAATTCCACTTAAGCCAGGTGAACTTTGGCAGATTGATATTACAGACTAGTCATGCAGATTTTTGCAGACAAAATGTTGTCACTTTGTACACAAGAAAATCATTACAAATCAGTTTGTGTAACAACTAGACTATACGTCCATTGTGCATCATTCTGGTGAATGGAGTAAAGAAGTCTGAAAAATGTAATATGATCAACTCGAAGCAGAAGGCTTGTGCTAAATTGCTTTGAGTTGAAGTTTCCAAAAATTATGTGAGTCATGATCTGATGGTTTCACCCAAACAAGAAATTACTTGAGGTTAACCCCCAACTGTATGAAATATTGCCTCACCTGTTGGTTACATTGTCAATTAGGTGCTGTTTGAACATGAAGCTCCACTTTTTGATGATGTTGAGCAAGGCATTCTTCATGATGCGGCCATCCACCTTCATCCACCCATTGAACACATGCACTGCCTCCAGACCCTGCACCTCTTCGTAGATCTTCTCATACCTGGATGATGACAAACAGTTTTCATTCGGGTATATAAGGACTTAACCCTTAGACTTATTTCACCTTTTTCCAATCTTTTCTCCAAAATAAAATCCTATCCCAATTCTTTAAAGTTGAGATAAACATAAGAATAACTAGAAATTCAAGAGCAAACACAAATAAGTGCTCACTCTCTGCTTCACCAATACCCACTTGTTTATCTCCTCCTTGAAGTCAGCAAGGGTTGGTGGGCTCGCTGGGACTTCATCATCAGCATTAACCTCCATCTCATCGCTTGTGAGAAAGTGTCCGTACAGGAGGAACTGACGCATTAACTCCCTCCTATCATCCACGTACAGGAAGCTGTAGTGGTGCAGAGAGCTGCGATACTCACAGCACGTAACCATGACACCCTGCACACGTTCCATAAGGTCTTGACGCATGTCAGCCAGGTCAGCTATGTCCTCCATGTCAGCCTGAAGAAAACGAATCACTAACATTTAGTCAGTAGAAAGGGTATGCATTTAAGATATTACAACTTAAGGAAAATGACTGTGAATTGTAGATATTGGAGCTGAATCAAAAACAACAGTACCTGGTAGTGGGGGAAGGGAATGTGCTGGGCGAGGCGTGGCACCAGTGAGGAAATTCTGAACACATCATTGATGAGGCTCTCCACCAACTCAAAGAAACTGTCCCCAGCTCCAGACTCCAGAGAGGGAGAGAACACCATGTCAGGAACCTTCAGGCTCAGCTGAGTCTCAAAAAGAGGGGGCACGCCAGGTCTCTGGTCTGGAACCAAAGGAAAAAAGTGGAAACTGTTAAAACAACACTGAAAACTCTTCTCAAGTAAGTAAAGCATCCTGGCATCCTGCTTTGTCACATGGTATTTCCCATCTGCCTCTCCTCTTGAGTTACCTGTCAACACTGAGCAGTGATAAAGCTTTAGTCTATGGATAATCTCATCTTCCCGCTAGATATTTCAGGGTCAGTTTGCTTTCAAAAAAGCTTCCTGATCGTAAAAGATTTTCTTAACCCAAACAAGAAGAAGGACAGGGAGAGGAGGATGATGAAGTAGAAGCAAGGAGGAGATGAACTGGATACTGTAACAGGCTGGCAAGGATTCTCCACATCTTGAACCACGTCCTAATTCATTTAAACCCGTTGACAAAACTTGTGCCAGCAAATAGAAGTATTTCATGTCCACAGCCAATACAGGAAGACACCCAATTGACATCAAGAGCCCTGAGGACATGTTTTTTCAGTTAATTGTGGAATCAAAGTAGTGATTAGAGCTTAATATTCTGATATTACATTTATGGTCGGCGACAAGATTTGAGGCTTTGAAATGAGAATAGTAAGATCACTACAGTACTACAGATACTATGGGCTCTATTTTATATCCAAGCACATTGCATCATTTGTGTATTAATAAGTCTTTAATTTTGTGATTCAATTGTTCAGTTTACTTTTTCCTCATGAATGTCCTACCTGTGTTATCCAGGAAGAACTTGAGAGAGTTTTTGATACTGTTGAAGAATCCGTCTATGACCATGTTGTCCATGTACTCAACATAGGCCTTCCACTCCTCAGAAGATGGCTCAGCTCTGAACAGCTCCAGATTGCTCTAAGACATGACAAAGAGTTACAAAGAGACAACAACCAAAACATCTGAATAACCCAGACTTATATTAACAGCATAGAATGGCGGAATTAGAGCAAAACTCAAAGCCTATTTGGTATTCACACAAACACAGAATAAGATCTTTTATCTACCTTAAGCATGAAGTGAATCTTTTCTCCTGAGGACTGGACCAGACCGTAAATCCTTTCCACCCTCTCAGCCCTGTCCTCAAGATTGAGCAGTGCATCTTTTTTGTCCTCCTTCCTGTTGAACATAGGGGTGGCCCAGGACCTCATGCAGCTTTGGATCTCCTCTACATTGTCTTTGGTTCTCTGGAGTTGGCTCTCCAGGTCACAGACAGAGTCTCGCACTTCCTGGATATACTGCCAAATACCTAGAGAGGGAAATATGACGGAGCAGTGAGAATGAGAGTGAATGAGAGTGTGTGATTGAAATACTGGGACCACCTACAAAATGGGTTCTTCTTGTGTCCCATTTTTTCCTTCAGAAGACAACTTAACCTGCATAAGGAAAATAAATTTGACAGCTGAGTTCTATAATCTCATTGCTTCTGGTTTCCTATTACAAATTGTGTAGTTTTCTGAAGTACTACTTTGATTAATATCCAACCGGCTGGGGAACCTCTGGAATGTGATATATAGCCCATGACACAATTCGATGATACATCTGTGTGCCTGCTCTGTGTTGATGCTCTCACAGTGATAAAAAAAAGAAAATTTCTTCTGTGACACAAAGAGAGACACTGAGACTGAATAACCATTTCTATCATGATGTAAAAATTTAAAAGATAAAAAATCAACTAATCACCAAATCGAATAACAAAATTAGAAACTTTCCACGCACGCAAAGCACAACATCCATAGCAAACATAGAGACATTACAAATGCTGTGCAAAAAGCCATTTTAGAGTCGTATCACTTCTGAGTTTGACTTAAGGAGGAACTGCTGTCTTAAAAAGTCATGCATGGCCACACCTGATCACTACCATCATATGCCTCAACAAAGAGAAACAGTTCCAGCTGGCATTAGGGTTAGTATGATTATGACAAGAAAACCTGAGAGAAGAAGAAAAAACCCTGGAGCAGAGGACAAATCTGAGAGTAGATGTTTCACAAGCACACAGAAGCAGCATGAGCATGAGAGGAAGAGCTGAAAATTGAAATGGCCCTTGACAGAAAAAGGTTTCCCCTCCCCTGCCATAAAGAGAGGTCAGTGTGAGTGTGCTTCAGCAGCTTTTACAGCATTTAAACAGACTCGCTTTAGTCGATATGCATAAATATTAAAGCGTTCAACCAAAATACAGTCTGCCAAGACACTCAGCATCGAGTGTGACCAGTGGGTGTATTCAACAAACACACCAATGGACATCTGCTTGACTGACTTTTTAAAAATGAATTACAAATATATCTTTCTTCTTGGTACCTATCATAATGGTAGAGCTAGGTTACCATCCAGGTTGCCTAAAGCAACAACAACATCTGACACATGGATACATTGATAATATGCATGTGAACATGATGTTATCAGGCCCAACATGGAATGAAGACTCCAGTTATTTCAGAATTCAGTGGCTGCATCCCTCAGACGCTGCACTTGAAGAACAGTGGCCCCAATGCGAGTGAGTAGTGGGTCCCATTCTAAGGCTCCTTCAAATGAGGTGAAGAAATATGGTTGGATACTTCTCAGCACAACCTATCTCAAGATTTATTGCCTGCCGGTGATGAAAATAACAAGCTAGCTATGTAAGCCATTGAATGCAGCAGCTCTGATTAGGTAACGATGCACCGGTAAGAGTGAGACAAGCTAGTGACACATACAGGAAATCCTCCATAGACCAGACCGTCTCATTTAGGTTCAGCCTTCAAAGTCTAGATTGGCCTGGTCCTCTGAAGGATGCGGTCCCTGAATTGGGAGACAGCATGTCCAGGGAAATTTCATGGGAAATTTCACTGGGAAATTTTATTCCTGCATAACATGTATATTTAAAGAAATACAATTCTAGTCATCCTATACTCCTTTACCAAATGAACAAACCATATCCACAAAATACACACCCACTGCACAGCATGAAGGAGATAAGTGTGTGCAGCTACTGAACATTCTGCAGAGGGACTGTGACTTTGTCCCCACAGACAGCTGCATGCTTTCGCTTTTACCGTAAACTCTCTTCTCATTTCTGCTGCGTTCCTCTTCTGGGAATCCCAGGGGCGGAAGAAACTAACAGTGCAGTGTCAATCAGAGCATATCAATGATTGAACACCTCTCCTTTTCTTATTTTACATGTTTTAAAATGCAAAGCCTCGCTGTTCATGTCACATCTCTCAACATCCTGCTCTTCCCTCGAAATGACAAGTATGGAGGGAAACGCCAGGGAGTTGGAGGAAGGAGGTACATTTTTATCATACAAATAAATATCTCCTTGAACACTGTGTATAGCTGCTTGTCATTATATAGGCTACTATAATACAAGTCCTAAAATATTTTTTGGTCGATTTGACATTTCCTTCTTAAATACAAATGTTAGCTGTTCTTTCGTAAACAAATCTCACACAGCCTCAGCGTTCTGGGTGGGTCGCAGCAGCAGGGACAGACACTTTGACTTCAACAGCAGATTGAAGAAATGACATCACAGAGCTGGACTCAAAACCAACTGCCGTTTTGGCATTTGAGATGATAACAGAAACAAGTGGGCTCTAATCTACATGCAGTTCAGCAACATACATTTACCCCTAAAGTTCGTTAATTAAGTCAGAGTCAGATTTTTCATTTCATCCAATGGTAACCAATGAGGCAACCTGAATGTGATGAAAGGCATGAGAAGAAAGCACTGTTTTGTTCCCAAAAAAGTATTATCAATAACCAAAAAACAGTTTGTGTATTTTTATACTTGACTACGATAAAATAATATATGTATAGATTATCCCAGGGAAAGAAAGCAAAAAAAGCATATAACCCAGAAATGTTGACCTAACTATTCCTAAGAAGGATCAAAAAATTATTTCTTTAAGCAAATTAACAGTTGTACAAGTGTTGAAAAACAAATACAGAGCCTTTGTTTGTAGATGCCACCGTCACTGTGTAAGAATTTACAGAAAAAGCACATTGCAATCGCTGCTTTATCACAGAGAAAGAATGCAGGTAGATAGAAAAGGTCATTGCATTAGACTCTAAATAATATATCTATTGCACTATAGTCTTGTGTTAATACAGACCCTGTATTACAGGGGTAATTTCTCAATTATGCATCTGCTAGTATGATAAAATATCCAGACCTTGGCTGTTCCAGTTCAGATTTTCCTCAGCGTTTTTTAGGTTAGCGTCGATGTCCCTGAGTTGGCCCAACATAAGGGGATGTTCCACCTCGAGCATAGAGTGCATCACCTGCGGTCAAACAGTGGGAGAAAACAAAAAGGAAAAGAGGGATGAGATGTGATTCTGTGCTCCCATTAAGCGTTCACAGTAATATAATTTTAATAGATCCACCAGTGAAAGGCCACACAAGGGCCCAGAGCAGCAAGACGGCTGTTGTCCTCATAAGACTCACAACCATGTTGCTCCGACTTAATCTGACTTAAATCTTTTGCTACCTGGAGCAATGAAATGCTGTATTTATAAAATGTTGCTAGCTATGACACATGTGGCTGAGCTGAGTTCCTTACATGGTGATTGCGCTTATATTGTTTTATGCTACTTTATTGCATCGTCATTTTGATCTTTGCCCATTTCCAAATACTGCAACAAAAGAGATTTTTGTAACATTATATTTTATGTTCTAATGTCTAAAGTCAGTAAGTGAATTCATACACACAATGTGAATCCTTAATTGCATAATTTGAGGATCATATTCAACTACATTTTCTTGTTTTAGCAGTCTACAGTGTGTATGTCTATGTGTCCCATTCTAGTGAACATATAAAGGGAATTTCTTAAAATTAAACAAATGTTCACGAATAAAACATTAATTTAAATTCTGACGGTCAAGGTTCAATGGTAATCTGATTTCACAAAAGACAATTCTTAATCAGGTATCATTCTTCAAGAATGAATGAATAATTATGACACATTTTCTGACAATTACTGAATTAAAAAATGTGAAAAGGATAACTTTCATGAATCTAAAAGGTAACATCACATTATAGTGCTTAGCTTAGTTTAGCTTATCTTCCACACCAGTCAGTGTTAATGTTAATGTCTGGACCTACTACTCTATAGTGCATGATGAGGATGACATGAGAGGAGGTGACATCAAAAGCAGGACTCATATATTTCAAAGAACTATCGGATGTTCCCGTCTCTACAGCACTGATGCTAGCATGGTTTAAAAAGCCTCAGATTGCCATCTAGAGGTTGACATGTTTCCCCTGCTGCCAACTGTGATCCACCTCATGCTTTGATATCACACTTTATTTGCATCCGTGTATACATTTCCTTGACGGCTTACAGCCTGATCGACACGTACCTTGTTGTATGCGTCAATGGTGAGCTCCAAGTTGGCAACATACTGCTGCAGCTGCCCCCTGGTGGTGTAGATCTGCATTGCAGTTTCAGGGATGGCCACAGTCTGACTGGCCTCCAAGTACTTCACCTCCCGCAGCAGAGATGTTAGCTGAGGAAGAGGAAGACGGAGGCAGTGAGAAACATAACACATTCACAATTTGATTGTCAAATTAGATTTTGATCGGTGAAGGCAGACACTGCTTAAAACCTTTACTTTCAAGCCCTGTGTCACAGTAAAAACATGAGGATCCAGTACAACAGTTTTGGTGTTGCTGGGAGAAAACGTTCCACTAAAGCTCAGATTAATGAGAGATCAGAAACTCTTTAGGACAGCATGGCCCAACATCACTACCTTTAAATGAAATATTGAAATACCGACTCAACTTATTTAAATGATGAATGCGCAGGGGAAACACAACTTTATTTAAGGAGTTATGGAGCTGTGGGCAGGTGTCTGACACTTAGGGAAAGATGTTTAATGAAAGAGATTAGTTTGATATACGGGAAAACCAAACTAATATATCACTCAGAGCGTGTGCAGAGTTTCTCAGAGTAAAAGGTTTAAAAACAGTGGCACCTCTAGCAGCCTCCCTCGGATCACTTTTTAGAGAAAAGTGGATTAATGTAAAAACCTGCGGGCTGAAGTTGACTGAGATCAGCTTAGTGGCCGGGTCTCTGCTGATTAAAGGCAGGTTCAGGTTGAACTGGGAGCTCTCGCTCACGGTCTCTGTCCATGTCTCATACAGACTGGTGGAGTATCTGGAATGGAAAACACACAGAAAACAACACTTTATCTCAGCCAAACTGAAGTTATTATCACACAGAAATATACCCATTGTTTTTAAGCTCTCTGATAAGTGCAGGAATCTCTGTGCATCTGACTGTGACTCTCAGGGCTCTGTGTGGCGAGATGAGCTTCAGTGAGGTTTTAAATAAACAGGTGAACAGCTCTTTGTGCAGCGGCAGTGGAGCAGCTCGTAGGTTAAATCTTTATGCATTATAGCTCGGAGCTCGGAAGCTGCACCTGGAAAACAACCTCAAGTCCCAATTTCGAAGGAACCTCACCACCCCTGACTTTGAAATCCAAGATGGCGGCTCCGTGTTTCAACATTCAGTAAAAGCTGTAGTTTTTACTATTTATAAGCACTTAAATTGGTCGTTCACATAGTGTTGTCCAATTACTGTCGGTGGTTGTGTTGCTACAGTATAAGTATGCCTGAAATGCCATGTAATGCCTTATTATGAATTGGTTATGCTAACAATAGCTAACGTAAAAAAAAACTCCAAGATGGCAGCCGCAAGAGAGGCTTTCTCTTTCTTCGACTTCCGACCAATTGTACAACTGGAACGTTATCAACTCTGATTATTCAGGAAGGACATCATTCCAAAGCCGAGCTCCGAGGTGTAATTGAATGCAGCATTACTTTTCGAGTCTCAATAACGCAGGTCACTTTTACAGTTTCAGATAGAAAGCTGCAGCCAACATGACCACAGGCCAAACAAACAGCCCATTCTAAACAGGCAGGTTTACAACAAAACCTTCACTAGTTCCCATTAAAGGAACCTTTCTTTCATAAGGGCACAGGTTGAAATCAACATAGAAATCAACCAAAGCGAATAAGAGGCACGTGACATTTTCCCCAAATCATCCGAGGTTGTAAACAGAACCAGAGGCGTTATTTGCTTTTCTAGGGCAGAGGGAAAGGCAGCAGTTCAGGAAGGTTACATGCAGGTGTGCAGGGGTAAGATGAGGATAAACCTTGATTCATCTGCAAGAGGCTGGGAACAGACAGCATTTCAGGGCTCTGTACAGCTATATCAATCTGTAAATAGTCGAGATTATGACGAGAACTTAAGTGTGCACTGTGTGCTCCTTATTGGATTTCTGCTGTGAGCTTCATTTCCTGATAGTGGCACCGCAGACGCAGAGGCAATCAAATGCCTCGGTCACACTGCATTTTGTCTGTGGGGGTAATGAGTGGGGATGCCAATTCTGTTCCTCACTGGAAAATGTATAATAATGGTGGCACTCACTTTCGACTCAGGCGATGATTATTACAACATAACAAGAGCTCTAATTTCTGATGGGAGTAAATTGAGAGCAAAGAACTGCTGTTGCTCATAATTCCAATACTGTGGGTTCGGGGGGGGGGGGGGGGGGGGGCATCGAGTGAAGGAGTCATATTAGGTGTGGAGCATAAAGAGTGGGTATCTGTCAGGCTGTGTGTGTGTAATAATGTGCATCATTCACAAAAGACCTTTTCACACACGCACACACATTTACATTACCATACTTGTAAGGACTCACTTATCTCTTTTCTGAGCTTGGTCTGGAATAGCTGTAACTTATTTATCCTCATCTTAGCTCTAACACAATATACTGACTGCTGATATTTTAAATTAAAATAATAATGATACATTTTTGCATATGCATAACATATTCACTATTGTGTAAAAGACAGGGCCCCATTTTGGAAACAGCATATATTTCTATACCGGCTCATTTACACCCATAATCTGCCTGATCTGATTGTTGTGTTTTTTCTCTCTCTCCGTTTGACCTGCATCTCTTGCTCTTTTCTTATTCCAACAGGAAGCAGCCAAGCACACTGGAGGTCATGCAGCAGATGGGATTCTATGGAGATTCTTCAGAAGCAGAATGCTCACTCCATTCTGTCTCTTACTCATCCTGGCATTGCACACATAACTGATTAGTCTCTTAAGTTATAGCATTGATCTCTTTATGTAAATAGTGATTTTTTTTTATTCCATAAGGTGTCCTCCCTCATTTGTCAATCATGTTTTGTGCTATCCTAATTATATTATTGCAAAATAATAATATTTTGCAATACACAGACCTTTTTATTTTGATTATATTTCTTTACGCTTTGACTCCCCTCAACGGCCAGAATCTATATTTACTGCAGGTTGTACGTTCAGAGAATTCAGCTGTCAGCTTTTCACCCGAGGCGAAACCCCATCACTCTTGTTTTAGCCTCTTTACACTGGCTCCTAGTAAGTATTTGTATCGATGTTAAGAACTTACATATAATATAATATTCTTATGTATTTAGGCCTGGTTCAGGACTGCCTTGGACCAGCTTCTAGCTCTACTGCTATAGGCCTAGATAAATTAATGTCTCATTGATTCATGTTACTGACTATATAGCTTTAATCAGCTGCCATGTGTAGAGTGCTTTATAACGCCATGATGTGCAGACATTTCTACACAAGTGGAAAAACCAACATGCCCTCTCTCTCTCTTTTTGCCTCGAACATAATTCCGTTTGATTCCATGCAAACAGAATTTTCGGACCTATGGGATGCTTTTTCTTTCAGTTTTTGATGTTGGATATGGTCTAAAAGGCCATTCCTCACTTGGCATCAGTGAGTAGTGAAGGAGCATATGGGATTATGGGAGTGAAATAATCTGTGGAGCAGCGCCACAGTAATGAGAACATAAATAATGCTGGAAGCTGCGTGTCTACATGCTATTCCACAGGGGCTGCTTTCATAAATGTTACATGCTCAACCATCAAAATCACAAACATGCAGGTTCAAAACTGAGTCTGTGTGAAGTCCCAGCCACAGAGGGATCTAATATCTGAGTAATGTGATTGGCTTTCAAGGTTATTACAGTCCTGAAACATTCTGTCACTGTCTATTCTGTTTAACCTCCCTTTTTGATCTTGTATTCAGTGATGCATACATGCAAGCCTGATGACAACTGTTGTAATACAGGAAAATAACATCCACACTTACTTGTCCAACAGTTGCATCATCTCCTCATACTTGTCGATGACCTTGGCTCCTTCCGCAGACTCCAGACACCTGTAGAGAAGATGAAATCTGTCAACCCATGCAACAATTGTAGCCAATACCTTCAGGGGCCTGTTTTCCACATCATCTTTTTTATGAGGCCTTTAAAACACCTTAACAAAATGTTATGAAGAGGAGCAGCTAGTGCAACAGATTCACAGTTGGAAATGAAAAACCACAAACCAATTCCATTTTTAATCTGTGTTGTTGGCAATGGGAGGAAAACTCACAGGCAGGAGAGTTGTCTGAATTTGGAGAACTGGGTATGGATGCGCTTCTGTAGACTCTGGGCCCATCTCAGCCCGCCAGCTACTGGAGGCATATTTTTACTCACAACAGGCGAACCTGAGGAAGTCAAGGGTGCTACAAAGGTTAATGGTGACTGAGATAAGAACTACACAATTTGCCTAACTCAAGCTACATGGTTTAACCTCCCGATCACTCTCCAGTTTGAGGGCCATCATTTTGTTGAAACTTTGCTCACTCTTGTCTCTCTAAAGTATTTAAAATGAAAATTGTAAAAATACAGGAAATTGTTCTAAATCTCACCAAGCTCCTCCGCAAGCTGGATGTGTTTGTCATAGATGAGTTTGCAGCAGTTCAGCTCCTTATCAAACACAGAGACAAGGCGAGGGTATCGGCTCACAGCATCGGCTGCCACTAGGGGGCGTTCCAGCAAGCTACCAAACATATCCACCACCTGCAGACAACAGATTAGCAAAAGGGCTTTAGTACTCGTTTGTGACTGTGTTTGTGCATTTGTGAGAAGAGACAGATTCAGTTCCCAGACCTTGAAGGTGGGCTCCAGTCCGGCGGCATCATCGAAAGCCAGACAGAAGATGGTTCCTAGTCGACGCTCTATGTCATCCACCCTCAGATCAAACTTCTTCACATCTTCTTCAAACTCCTGCAGGGTACAAAAAGCACAGCTACAGCGGCAGCCAAAAGAGCACACAGCTTAGACTGTGACAGGCCGGCATATCCCTTTTCACATCTCACTGACTCAAAGCCATCCAGAGGGGAACACTGACTGGCTCCTACACAAAAAATAAATTACTTTTCTTGCCATTGCTCAGACACATTTTGGTTCCGCAACTAAAGAGCATTGGAAAAGAAATACTATTTATGTAGAAAGCCAATTTGCTCTACAAACACAGGACTGAACAGGTTGTACTGGTGTTTGCCTGCTTGAATAAAAGAAGCATAAACTGAGAAGTATTCAGGGCTAAAAATTACACTTTAATAGTTGACCTGCAAAATGTCTGCTTATTTTCCCCTGCTGGGATTTAAGCGAAACCCCTGTGCACCCAGTAATCCTCACACTCCGTACCGTATTGTTCAGGTCCAAGCAGTCATAGGGCTTCTCTGTGATGAATTTGTAAGTTTCTGAAAACTCTTGGTTGAGCAGCTCGACCTGCTGACTGAGTGCGCTGCCTCTGACAGCTCCAATCACCAATTTCTCCAGCTTTAACATGTCTAAAGCTGTTAACAGGATGTCCTATAGGGAGACAGTGAGAGGAAATTGAGGGGGATTGAGCTCAACTACAGTATCACTGAAGTGACTGCATCTCTATTCTCGTGCCAAAAGTGCTGACCTTTGATTAAATACTCACCTTAATGGCAAGGATTCTATTGATAAAGCAGTCAAATCTTGAGAAGACCAAAAACGGAGAAAAGTCCCAAGGCTTAACCAAGTTCCCGGCCCTCTGGTACTCGGCCAGATTGGCCCTGCGGTCCTCGTAAGTGGTCCTGAAGAGCTGCAGGATCTCCAGGCACGTCTGCACCGTCAGGAGACTCTCAGAAACCTCTCCTTTCAGAATCTCATCTGGAACTAGAAACATCTGGGACTGGTGTTGGAGAGGAGTAGCAGCTACAGTTAGTTTGGATTCCAACACAAAGAGCCTAATCTCAATTATACGCGATGGAATGGATTCTATCAAGACCAAAGCTCTTATCAGTCTTGAAGACGCCTGGGAGTAGGATCTTGGGTTGGAGCTGTCAGGCAGGATGTGGGAGACTTTTGGACTAGTTACCTCCTCATTATGTGCCAAATACAGACTTATACATGTTAGCACTTAAATCATATTCATTGCTCAAACGCTAGCTTAGCAAGGATATTTTCAGGCACAAGTGATGGATGGATTTTTTGTGGATTGTTTTGGACTTGTGCCCATTATTCTATATTTTGGCGAGTCAATTTAAAATCCTTCAGAGACATATCTGGCGCGGACTTTTCCATTCCACTGTTTCCTAACAAAATCACATTGTTAGATACCTTGCACTCCTTAAATGGAAACTAACTCGGCATCTAACCTTACCACCTAACCATGTTAAAGCCCTGACACCTATTCCAGAAGATGGGGTTAACTAAAACAGCATCTAAGTTTATCTTTGTTTGGCTTACAATACAAATGTGATAAAGCATAAACACAGCATAATGCAACTCCCTCTAGGTGACAATAAGCGAGATCCTATATATTTGGCTGCAGTCGCACATCAGTCCCTTAAACATGTTTGATTTCTTTCATCATTTAAGCTAAGACAATCATCCTCCTGGTACTAGCTAAAAACTTAACAAATATATTGTTAGTGGTATCAATATTATTATCTTACTCCTGGCAAGAAAGGAAAATAACCCTTTATTTTATTGTTAATATTATTTTTGCACTAGTGCAGTTCACGTTCTAAACATATCTGTTTGGATTGTTGGTTTGGCCTGTGGTAATGCCCCAGAGTTTACTTCTTACTTCTACTCCTCAAACACACCAACAATATACTTTCACTTTTCCATTGTTTGCTTTCTAACCCTTCGAAAACGTTGTGTTCATCCTACCTGGTTTATGTCCCGCCCCCATTGCCTGCTTCAGAGTGCTGGATGCATGTTTATTCAATTTGTATTCATATGGAATTCATCACAAGGGTTTAAGTAGGTAGATAACTTTGATAGCCTATGTCACACCAGCTGACACACGGACATCATGGGTAGGATATGTTCTCCAGGAAGGACAGAAGTAAATTGAGACTGCCCTATGTAAACCGCTGTGTCACATCACTGTCCCAGGATACACAGTTCAAAAAGAGAGAGAGAGGAACTTTGGAGGGGCTGGTGCAAAACGTTTTTCAAAATACCACGCTAGAGGGTTAATCTAACACTGCTGGCTTGTAAGACTTTCCTGGGAAAACTTTTCTGATGCACTGTGTATTTTCAGCAGCAAATGACTTTTGTGTCCAATAAACTGAACACAGAGGAACTGAGCTGGACAGAAAAAAGCATTCTAACCAACAGAAAGTGACACTATATCAACCAATCCCCAAAAAAATAGCACTCACTTACTTTGTGCTGAAAGGTGACCTCTTACAATTACAGGCCAGAAACACAACGGCGATAACTAATTAGCAACAACGATAGTTATTTGAGCCGTATATCACTGCTGGCGTTTATCTTTTATCATTGTACAGAATAAACAATGGAGAAAAATCTGCACTTGTTATTATTTTACATTTGATGTAAAAAGAAAACAATTATCTAATTTTATGGAAATGTATTTTATATTTTTGTAATTTAAGTTTTATATATTTTGTTGTATTTAAGTTGCCTTATATTTATAATAAAGGCTATGTTTGAACAATAATATCAAGCTTCATATTCATTGGCTGATAAATCGATGCTGGTAATCTTTTACTCCCGAATTACTATTAATGCCAAATATCCATATAGTTACGTCTCAAATCTTTAAATCAAAAATAAAACAAAGAAAAGTATAACTGCTGCTGACCTGCTGTATGAGGAGGTTGCAAGTCTCCTGCAACAGAAGGATGAGGCGTTGTGGTGTGTTGTAGTGTCTGGAGTTTGCCCACACCAGGCATACTGTGTGCATCAAAGGGCCAATCTGACGTCTGACTTCAGGAAACTCCATGCTCTCCATGTCCTCAAACAGGCCCTTGAGGGGCATCAAGTAGATGCTGATGTCCTTTGCTTCTTCTAAAGCTGGCAAGTGAAAATGTGATCAACCACCACGTGTGAAAAAGAAGATGGTGATGAATCATCTCAAATCATGCCTCAACCAGATACACACTACACCTCAGAGACCCAAGACTAATTAAATGTTTTTCTCAGGTCAGATGGACAGATTCATTACCTGCAGAAACATTCTGTTGCATGTTTATAAAAGCAGGGAAATAGCTGCTCTCCGCAGCCTCCAACAGCTTCCCCATCTTATTCACTTCAGAGGCTGTTAACTGGGAATGGACACCCTCCAAATCTGCATATCTTCAATTGGGAAAAAGAAAGTCACATTTGTAGACAAACACTGGATTGTTGCAGCATCTATTTTAAAACGTTTTTAGACTTGTGATTTATTAAGTTGGTTGTAAACTCTACTGACAAAAAGTAACAGTTTAGGGTCATATTAACTTACTTTGATTTACTGTGCTTGAATTATACAGGCATAGAGAGCTTGTGTGTCAGAGTTAAAATATTGGATGCACTTTAAAATCATTTGGTGGTAGGGGTGATCTGACTATGCTAACCTAATCAAAGTATAATCATTAAGTGAAACATTAGCAGTGTGGTTTATTATGTAAATTGGTGTGCATTGTGTTTTTGTTGAGTGTAATTCTACCTTTAAATGGAGCTTGTGAGCTACATTGTGAGAAGTTGTGTACACAGTGTTTGGCATTTAAGTGGTTAGGACCTGAAAACACAGCTGCTAGGCAACAGCAACATGGTTGCTAATGTAAACATTATTGTTTGAGTCTCAAAGCTCTAGCATCTAACAATTAAGTAAGCCAACAGGCATATAAAATACAAAGGCATCACAACAAAGGGAATCACAGCATTTTCGTCAGATCTATCATCAAATTCAGCAAAAAAATTTAAATATATTAACTTTTTATTCAAAAGAAAAATAAATTCATGGGCTCTTGCAGTTTACAGGAGAAAATTTCACAGTGGCAATTCCAGAGACTTGAAATGTCAAAGGAATATATGTTTTTTAATGGCGTTTGGGAAATAACATTTGGGTGCATTAACTCCACCTTCTGAGCTGGAGTGTGGAACATTTACGTGATTAAACGTGAAAGAAAAACCAACATGGAGGAGGACCAACATCGTGTGCTCTGGTTGTCGACAATTATGGAGGCAGTCATGGCTGAGAAGGCGTATATATATTTTGAAGCGCGAGCGGGAAATGTATTGTTTTTAGTCACAACTGTACAAGTACCTTACATCTGGTTGGTGACACTTCCCGGTCAATGCACTCTCTCTTTTGCTCTCCATCGCTATTGTGGGTTTCTGTCGGAGTATATTTGTATACTTACGAGATGAGGTTCCAACTATATCGGTAACGATACAAATATTTTGTGAAACCCCAACCTTATTTGCGCAGATATCAGCACAGAGTGACCTCCAGTCGGGAACGCCCCCGGGATTGTTTGAAGGAGCAAATCTAAAAGTTTTTCAAGTTGTAATTCTGATACGTTAGTATAAAAAGAAGAGAGCACCAAATTGCTTGTGTCCCTTGACAGCGCATGTGTGCTCTGAAAATCAAAATCAGCAAAAAAATTGAAAAAACAAACCAACTTTGAGGTCCTACAGGGACATTGTGTTATTAACACACAATCTCATCCCTGGAACAAGTGGAGCTGTGGAGCTGCCAGTGGATACTTTGTGTCTGTAATAACTGAGGTGCTGACCTGTTCTTCCAGAAGAGCAGCTCTGTGTCAGGTGTGGGGTTTTTGCCTTCCAGCAGATCCCCAGAGGAGTCTATCTTCAGGACGGCAGAGATCTGACGGCTCCACTCGATCACTGCTGACTCCAAGGAGTGGATGATGCACCTTTCCACCATTCCCCCCCTGTGTGGTTTCATAAACCATTAGAATGTGCAAGTAGGAGAAATGATGCATTGAAACAAATATTTATTTCCCAGCTGTTTGTTTACCTTTTCCCAATCTCCAGGGCGGCTTGCTCCACTCTCTCGAAGTCCATGGGGAGGGGCAGCAGAGTCTTGCCTTGGACTTGACCTGACACCACAAACACATCATTCTTGAGGGAGTGGACGTTGCGCACGACTTCCTCAGACACGACCTGTGGCCATTCAGTGTGGTTGCTCCTGTTCGAGAGCAGCGGGACCAGCAGCTGTGAACGTGTAAGGAAATAAGAGTTTTTAAGTGCAGAAAAATATTTGCAGTTTCAATTTTGCATTAATATTGAATGTACCACATGTCCAAATCGTACCAAACTCCACACTGCGCTTCCCTGGGCCATTAAGAATGTACTTGCCAGGTTAACGGCAAATTAGATGAACAGTTTGCGAGATATGCGTTCCACATACAGACAGACGTTTGTGGAATTAGTATAAAGAGAGGGTGCAAATGGGAAAGATGGTGGGTTTTGGCTTCATTTCTGGATAGTTGGAGGAGGGGGGGGGGGTCTTTCATATCTATACTCAAGTCTCTGTTGACTGTAGTACTTATACACGGTACTGGATCAAATGTACTGGGATGACTGACTTGGAGTGATGTACAAACTTCAGAGTCACTTCATGAAGTCAGACCCACTGCTCACCTCAACTACGGCGGAGAAGTGCTCCAGCGGGTCGGGGGACATGTCTCCGCAGGTCAACTTCTCCCTCATGGTCTCCGCAGTGAGCGCGCTGTTTCCCCGCTTCACGAAGTACACCGCCTTGGTTCTGGGCGGCGCGGCGGAGAAGCCGGCGGCGGCCTGGAGCGTCCCGCCGCCGGTCAAACCCACCACGAGGCTCCGCTGCTCGGCGCTCTCCAGGAAGTCCCGCAGCACCTGGCGGTTCTCCTCGCCGGAGACACATTTCTGCCACTTGTCCTGTTTGACTTTGAGGGACTTCAGCACGAAGTCGGCGATGAAGAGCAGCCGCCGGTCCTCGGCAGGTGGCTCCTCCATGTTGGCTCCTCTGTCCCCGGTGAGTGCCTGAACTGATTGTGTCTCCGTCTCCATGGCAACGCAGCTCACACCCGGCCGTTGACAGTGAAGGAGGAGGAGGACCTGGATCTGACCCTGGATCAGCGCTGACCTCTGACTGACACCTGCTGCTCCCCCGTCACACCTCAGTCTGAAGGCAACAGTGAAGACTCATGATCCCACCATTGTGTGACCTCCTCTCAGAAAATCTGGACAGCTCAGAGTTATACTTCATTTTAATAATCAATTGCATTTATACCGCATCTTTCCTTCGTAAAAATACAGCTGAAAATATGCTTTACAATCAAATCAAAGACATGAAATTAGAGATGAACTAGAACACGTTCGCAATAAAACTAAAATTTAGGATAAAAATCTGCAAAAAATATGAAAATAAGTCAAAGAAATAGATCTTACTGCTTCACCGTGCAACATAGACAGAGTTGGAGAGTACAAGATTGTTTTTATCCTGATCTGTTGAAGGTTTTCGATTTTTGTAGGTTTAACTACACATATACACATGAAAGAAAAAACAATGCTTGATCAGGTCACCCTCCACTGGAACTGCCTAGGTTAGATCATTTAAAAGACAATGAAGTCTGCCTACTCATTCCACAAACTGTCTGTCTGTTGTTGAACACGTGTCTTGGGATGTGTACTGACTGCTCATACGCAGCAAATGGCCAGGCGTTAGACAATGACTAAAATATCCGGACCAACCGTATTAAATATAAAACCAAGTGTGGATGAACCGCCTCATCTCCATTATCTTGTTCTGGAAATAACAAGGAGGTTCTTCACATCTTCCAGGGGAGGATTTGAACGTCCGGGAACCAATCACAGAGTTTCTAGTTCAACAGTGAATTCCCGGGTCATGAGTCTGTTCAGTATCAGTTGGGATTTATACAAGTTGCTTGATTCCTTGACTGAACACTGATCAGACATCAGAAGCAAGGGAATCACCATGTTTCATCGGCTTTCATCATTGTCTTTTTAGATTCCTAATTTCTCGACTACTATGAAAGTTTGAAAAGAGGAACAAGGGGAATTTCAGAGAATGAGTGTGTGTGTGTGTGTGTGTGTGTGTGTGTGTGTGTGTGTGTGTGTCTGTGTGTGTGTGTGTGTGTGTGTGTGTGTGTGTGTGTGTGTGTGTGTGTGTGTGCAGGAGAGTAGGCTCTGTGGTTGATCTTCACGGACAAGATGTTGGACAGAGACTTCACGCTGCTCTCTGAATATGGAATCCAGCATCTGTCCCTGATCAAGATGCCGTTGACCTTTGTGCTGCTTCACGAAGCTACTTCCTGTTTACAAATGTTGAACCTTTATTTCAATAAATCTTTAAGCGATGTTCCCAAGTTGACTTGAAATATGTTTGAAAAGTTGCTGTTGCACTAAATAAAACCGTGTGCTCTCTAATGTCTCATGTTTGATCAGTGTGTGGGTATTAGGAGGTTAAAGTGAAGCCTCAAGAATCTTTAACAGGGCATCAAATACTGTTAAAAAAGTACGATTTTTTAACAATAACTTTACTTTACTACTTCTAAAAGGAACATGTTGATTGACCGAAGGCGCAAACATGGATCCCTGCAAAGTCTCTATCGGCTCCATCAACAAAACAGGGATTAATAATTATTCTATTGCACCAAATTAGTTCGTATGGTATTTTATTTCTTTTTAAATGAATAACGTAACAATAAAAAATAGTCTACACATTAGAGAAAACAAACATACAGTATGTATGGGTTAACTGTATGTGTACATGTATGATCCAAAGATCAGACATCACTGTGAATAAGTGTCACGGTTATTTTTATAATTCTTTCTCATTGCCCATTAAAATATGGAATCTAAAAAGATCAACTTTGTAACATAATTTGTTTATTGACTTATGAATTCATTTGTAAATAAATGCATTAATGCGTGTTTTTCTCAATTTTTTATTAATAAATTAAATGATTTATTACCATTTCCTTGTCACTTGTGCTACTCCATGGAACTCAGTGTGTCACTCTACAGCAGGGGTTCTCAACTTTTCCATACTTTTATTATTATGGGCCTCTTGCGATCTTTAAAAAAAATCTTTAGGTCTGTCAATGTGATACATGAGCCTGCTTTGCCTTGCAAAGATCCTCAAATCTTCATATATGATAGAGAACAACTTCTGTCCATCGGTTTGACGGTAAAAAACACTTTTTCACCGCCTCCGACGACAAACAAAGGAGACTACCCATGGCGCTCTTTACCTGCCATACCTGGAACACGGTACGGCATTCTCACACATATGTGAGAATGCTGTTCATCGACTACAGTTCAGCATTCAACACCATCGTGCCCCTGAAGCTCGTCACCAAGCTAAGAGACCTTGGGCTCAACATCGCCCTCCATGAGTGGATCCTGAACTTCCTGATGGGCAGACCACAGGCAGTGCGGATCGGCAGCACCACATCGTCCACCCTGACTCTCAACACCGGTGCCCCCCAGGGTTGCGTGCTCAGTCCTCTTCTGTACTCCCTGTTCACGCATCACTGCGTGGCCACCCACAGCTCCAACACCATCGTTAAGTTTGCTGATGACACCACTGTCATAGGCCTGATCACCGGCGACGATGAGAAGGCCTACAGAGAGGAGGTCAGAGCCCTGACATCTTGGTGCCAGGACAACAACCTCCATCTCAACGTCAGCAAAATGAAGAAGCTGATCATGGACTACAGGAAGAGACGAGGAGAAGAACACGCCCCCCTCTCCATCAACGGGGCCACGGTGGAGGTCCTCGGGGTCCACATCACTGATGACCTGACCTGGACCCATCACACAGACTCCATCAGGAAGACGGCCATACAGCGGCTCTTATTTCCTCCGCAGGCTACGGAGGCTCCACATGGACTCCAGGATCCTCTGCAACTTCTACAGATGCACCATAGAGAGCATCCTGACTGGCTGCATCACCGCCTGGTATGGCAGCTGCACCGCCCTGAACCGCAAGGCTTTACAGAGGGTGGTGAAGTCTGCCCAGCACATCACCAGGAGAGCGCTACCATCCATAGAGGACCTCTACACCCAGCGGTGCAGGAAGAAGAGCAGCCGGATTATTAAAGACCCCTTTCACCCCAGCCATAAACATTTTTGCCTGCTGCCATCTGGCTGACGGTACATCGCAGCATCCGGGCCCGCACCACCAGGTTCAGAGACAGTTTCATCCCCCAGGCCATAAGACTTTTAAACTCGTCTCCGTGACATATCTGCATTTTTGCACTTTTGTTTTTTTATTTTCTCCTCAGCTGTTTATATATATTTAGATATATATACATTATTTCCTATTTTGATACTCTATTTAATACTATTTCTATCTTATTTTATTGTATAGTGTGTAATTACTTCAGCATTGTTAGAAGAGAGCCTGAGACTCAAGCATTTCATTGCCAGCTTACTTGTTATTGTTTTGCATTTGACAATAATAATCTTGAATCTTGAATCTTGAATCTTGAATGTCGCAGTTTCCAGAACTGATGCGACCATGCCAGAGAGCAATTTTTTGCGTGAAGGCTTTCACTCTATCAGCGAGGAGCACAACGTTAGATTCGTGGCCATGCAAAAACAGGTTAAGGCCACTCAGCGGGTCAAAAATTTCCACCAAATAGGAGAGAGAGGCAAGCCACATGGCATCATCCAGGTGCTTCGCCAGATCTGTTTGACTTTCAGTCAAATACAGCTATACCTCCTCTCTCAGCTCATACAGCCGTTGTAACACCCGCCCCCTGTAGAGCCAGCGAACTTCAGTGTGCAGCAACAGCTGTTCGTGCCCTGACCCAACTCCTGGCAGAGGACCCTAAACAAACGGGAGTTAAGTGGACGAGCTTTAATATGGTTAATTATTTTCATGGCCTGGTGAAGCACTGACTCGAAGAGCGGTGGCATTTTCTTGGCAGCAAGTGCCTCGCGATGTCTTGGATGAACGAGTCAAGGACATTAAAGATTGCCTCCCCTGTTGTACGGGTGTGAAGAGGCCAAAACAGGATGTCCTCCTCAATTTCCTTTTTCCGCACATACCTGAAAAAGTGAGAAGCTGGGCCTGTCCAACCATGTCAGTGGATTCGTCCAGCTTCAGTGCATAGTAAGGACTGATTTGAATGTAGTGTATTAGTTGCCCTTTGATATCACTAGACATTTCTGATATTCGGCGTGACACAGTTTCATTTGACATAGGTATTGCGCTGAGTTAGTAGCACTCTCTCCTATCATAATTCTACACATGTCTCGTGCGTAAACAATTCCACTCCTGCAGTGACAGTGTCAGTCGTCATAGATCAAAGGAATCTTTTTGTTTTGCAAAGGTGACGTCTCTCTCTCATTCTTCCTCTCTCTCAGAATTCGGACATTTCCTCAAACCGTTGCAACATCTCCTTTGGCGAAGGTTCTGTTGTTGTCATAAATCCACTCTGCATTTTCCTATCACCACCAAACTTCTGTCTCATGATCAGAGTCCAAGCCTGAACAGCTCTATGTGTCAATATTTCCTCAGTCATTGTTTATTTTTTTCATGCAAAACGCATGCAACAATTCAAAATGCATGTGGTTGGCCCGCCCCCAGTGCTGCTTTGCAGTCCTAGACATTTTTTATAGTTGGTACTTTCCAGTTATTATTGTTATTGTTCAGGCAAATTAATTGGCTTTTTGAGGGCTTTAATTATTTTTTATTTGTTTTCAGGCAAAAGGCAAAACGCATGCAACGCTTCAAAATGCATGTGCTGGGGCCCACCCAAAGCTGCTTTGCAGTCCTAGAAATTTAGGTTATGTATTATTATTATTATTATTATTATTACTTGAGTTATCTAGATCAACCTGGTCTTTTTTCATCAAGATCCATGAATTATTCCCGGGGAAATCAGTGAAAATGTAAAGCCCTATACATCATTATGTTAAAGAAAGAAAAACAATTCCTAGATTCGACCCCAGATCCGCAACTTAACTTAATTTCTTAAATTCAAATCAAGTTGTTTTAATTTTTTGACTCTTTTTCCATTTGTTTGTACTTTAGCTCTCTATAGCTCTGCAGTTACGGGACAGACACCTCCACCCTGCATTTTTTGTTAATATTTAACTTTCACCAACGTCTGAATTTTGCCTCAAGGCTGAATTTTACAGCCAAGTCTCTTGTCGTTGTGAGCTTGTTGCTGACAATTGACTTTTGACCAGTTATCAAATCCAAGGCTTGAATTACTTTTTACAATCATGTCCTGACACACTTCAGAAACATCAGTTCCTCCCTGAAGAGACGCAGGCTGAAAACCAGACGATCACATTCACCTTGCAAACAAAACTACCCGAACCAGACCAAACGTCCTGAGTGAGTCCAGCTATGAGAGAAGAGTCAAACTACAACCTGCCGTCGCTCCACACACTGAACGTGAGTATAACAAACACCTTGACTCAGAGGGGAAGTAAACCTCAGTGAAGTTCGTGGAGCTGTGACTGACTGAATGTCTGTTTTCAGTTTCACCCGGAGACTCAATGGCTTCCAGATTAGAAGAGGATCTATACTGTCCCATCTGCCATGATGTCTTCACAGATCCTGTTCTTCTGTCATGTAGCCACAATTTCTGTAAAGACTGTGTGAAGAGCTGGTGGAAAGACAAAGAAGTAAAAGAGTGTCCACTTTGTGAGAGAAGATCTTCAAAGTTCGAACCACCTTGTAACCTGGTGTTAAAGAACCTGTGTGAGACCTTCTTAAAGGAGAGAGATCAGGGCTCTTCACATGCTCTCTGCAGTCAGCACTCAGAGAAACTCAGTTTCTTCTGTCTGGACCATCAGCAGCCAGTGTGTGTCGTCTGCAGAGATTCAGAAAAACACACCGACCACAGAATCAGACCTATCGATGAAACTTCACAACAACACAAGAAGCAGCTTCAGGACATTCTGGAGCCCTTGAAGGAGTTACAGTGTTTTGAATGAGTTAAAGTAGAGTTCGAACAAACAGCGGAACACATTAAGGTCCAGGCCGGACTAACAGAGACAACGATCAAGGAGCAGTTTAAAAAGCTTCATCAGTTTCTGGAGGAGGAAGAGGAGGCCAGGATAGCTGCACTAAGGGAGGAAGAGGAGCAGAAGAGTCAGATGATGAAGGAGAAGATTGAGGCTCTGAGCAGAGACATAACGGCTCTTTCAGACACAATCAGAACCTCAGAGGACGAGCTGAGAGCTGAAGATGTCTCGTTCATACTCAACTACCAAGCTGCAATGGAACGAGTCCAGCAGCGCCACCCGCTGGATGATCCACAGCTGGCCTCAGGAGCTCTGATAGACGTTGCCAAACATCTGGGCAACCTGAGCTTCAACATCTTGAACAAGACGAAGGACATGGTGTCCTACAGTCCTGTGGTTCTGGACCCAAACTCTGCTTATCCAGACCTCGTCCTGTCTGAAGATCTGACCAGTTTGAGAGAAGGAGAGGACCAGAAGCTTCGTGGCAATCCAGAGAGGTTTGATACATTTCTTCTCAGTCCTTGTTATCATTATTATTTATAGAGAACTTTTCAAAAGCCAGATTACAGAAGTTACACAAGGCAGCACTAAAAAAAAAAGAGACATGAAATTGTTTAAAAGACAATTCCTTTAGATAATTATAATTGAAGTAAATCAGGATCTTGAGTCATTGTCATTTTACTGATGAATGAATCCTTTTGTCAGAACATTTTATATCAACTCACTGATGATGTGTTTCGATGTTTATAATTAATCTCCCATCAGTGCTCAGAGTGAAATAACCCTGGAGGGCAGACTGGGGGCGCTGCAGTGCCACTTCACCTGGGATCTGGAGCCCGGCAGGAAGAAACTTTTGAGAATCAAGGACATGCTGCAGGATATCCGCACAGAGGAAGGATGCAAGTGGCTGGGACATATTTACAACCTGCAGGGGTACATCCACTTCCAGCTGGGGTCCATTGAAGAAGCTAGGAGTTTCTTCAGCAGAGCAGCGAGGGCCTTCAGGAAGATGAGAGGAGCAGAGGAGGGTCCCTGGCTGGTGGTGACCTACGGGAACCGGGCCTGGCTGCACCACCATCAGGGAGAACAAGCAGAGAGTCGGGCTTGTCTGTCAAAGGTCGACGGCCTGATGACTGAGGATCCATCACAGGACGAGCTGCACCCAGAGATCTGCGCTGAAAAAGCCTGGACTCTGATGAAGTTCAGCAGAGAACAGAAGCTTCTGGCAGCTGATTACTTCCAGAGAGCCATCCGGATGCAGCCGGATATGGTGGAGTGGCAGACCAGCCACGTGTTAGCATTAGTTTACGTGTCCAAACAAAGCAAAACAGGGGTCGAGGCAGACATCATGGAGAAGCTGAGAAAAGCCAAGGAACAGGATCCAGACAACCTGTACCTTGCTGCCGTTTACCTCCTGCAACTTGCTAAGATAGGACAAACAGACCAAAGTGGAGCATGTGAGTTAGCCACAAAGGTTCTGAGAAACCCTGTCAGCAGCTATAGTGGAATCAAACCTTTGCTGTGGTTTTACAGAAGCTTCACCTCCTTGGACGAGGCTGTGGCTTTGGCAGAAGAGGCTCTAAAGCTACATCCGGAAGAACGTTATCTGAAAAGATGTGTCGCACTCAGCTACAAATGGAAGATCTGGGAGAGGGACAGTCGCCCAAGTCCGAGCCTGATAGAGAAAGGGATCCGTGCCCATGAGGAGTTGCTTTCTCTTTATCCTGATTCCTCATTTATGAACAGAATAGACCTTGCGAATATTTACGCAATGTCAGAGAACACCAAGGCCAAATCTGAGAAGATCTTCCAACAGCTGCTCGTAGAGGATCTGGAACCTGCTGAACAACAAGTCTTCTTCAACATCTACGCAAAACATCTGTACTTCATTCAACGGCAGCCTAACATGTCAATCCAGTATCACATGAAGGCGGCGGAGATTCCAATCAAGTCCTTCTTTCAGGGGAACAGCATCATGCTTCTGGAGAAGATCAGACACAGAGAGGGCAACCAAGAAGTAGACAGGTTTCTGTCCAGGCTGAAAGAATCTCAGAAATAAATCCACCAGATATCATCCACACACAATCTGAATCTATTTGCATTCATCTAATTCAGGGAAAAGTAAATCCAGGTAGATTTATAGATTCAGCTGTTGTGAACACCGTTGATCACATTTGAATTCAGCTTGTATTCGTACGGAGCCAGATCACAACACAGTGACTGACAGGGAAAAGTCGTTGAGTTTATTTTTCAACGTGAGGAAATGTTTGAGTTTAACGACATCTAGCTTGAGAATGTTCTGATGGTAGAGATAATATATACTTATTGAAACTTCTTCAATATAATTTCTAATTCTGTAGAATACCTGTTCAATAGTGGTTGTAATATTGATGTTAATAATAGTGATGCATATATAACAGCAGGTTTTAGTTATGAAAGGTTCATACATTATTATTAGAGGAAGACAACATTGAAACATATTCTTAAAATCCATATTCAGTGGAAACTGGCTGCAGTCATGTGTTGCTGATGTGGAGGAAATGTTTGCTCGCTCCTTTAAGAAACAGCTTGTTTGTAAGGTTTATTAAACAGAACAGACTGTATTGAATTTACTAATGTTTTGAGTGATGGAAATTGAACTCTGTAAAGTGTATTTCTTAAATTAAATGTTATTTGTTAATTTGTAGTATAACCTGGATATATTAACAGGTTTGCATGCACAGAGTATTTCAGCTGTACTAATGCTATTAAACATTTTAATCTTTGTGTCTTGTGTTTCCCTAAAAGAAGTCTGATAAAACCACAAATTCTAAAAATTACTGCTATCAATATTAAATATGAGAACTTCATGTTTCCAAAGGTTAAATCCTAGGTTTGGATTTTAAAAAGTGCTGGTTCACACTTAATCTCACACATCCACGATTTCAGTATCTTTTGCTGTAAATCACTTTCTAGAATTGGCCAAGCTGCTGAAGCTGAAGAACCTGAACAGGAGCTGAATCAACAGGAAACCTGGATGTGTAATTTGTCAGTAAATCAGTGAGTGAACGAACACAAATTCATCTGCAGAATGAAACACAGCTTCATTAGTGTGAAGTGAACGAGTGGAGAGCGACGAGAGAAGAAACATTCCTCTAACAGCAGATGAGACTTCATACGCAGACACGATACTAATCCAAAACATTTGAAACAGCTCACATTTTTTAAGAGTTGAACATTTTCCCCATTTATTTGAATGAGCGATTTAAATACAGTAAAAGTTTAATATTTTTAAAAAGAAGTAAAGACAAACAGCAGCAGAAATGTCCTGAACGTTCTGATGTTTGAACTCAAAAGCATAAAGGAGGAGTTTGCCATCAGGAGGCGTGGATTAGAAACAGCAACCTGTGCAGTGTCAGAACCTCCAAGTGTTCCTATTCCATTAACAAAATGATGTCACCGTGACCTCTGACCAGTTTATCTTTGAGTCAAGAGGCATTTCTTCAGATAACACATTAACGAGGGAAGAATTAGTTTCATCTGAGACCTTTGACCTCCAAGTGAACATTCATGAGACTGAATGAAAATCCCTCTGGTCCGACTCGGGAATCAAAACTTCCACAGTCTCAGGACTAATCGATCAGAAACTTTATTAACTCAATCAACAGAAAATGTTTGCAACAAAACCATTTCCTACACTTACAGATGTTTTCATTAACGGCCACAGTTTCTGTGTTTTGAGATTTTTCAGAATGAAGCTGAAAAGCTTCACACAGACTCAGAACGACACGACCACAACAGAAGTCACGTTTCATACGTGTTTCAGAGGGGGAAACAAAAATAAATAAAGGAAAAAGGAGGTCACTCGTTTCTCTGGCTCTCCTTGCGACTCTTTTTTGAACTCCTGTGACGAGACACACACAAAATCTGTTTTAGTGCAAATATTTAATAGAGTGATTCACACTTTATCAACGATAATAAAACACACTGGAGGAGATCGTGATGATCTGAACCCTCTCACCTCTCTGTAGACTTTGAGTGGCTGCCATGTTGTGGCTTCTTTGGTGACATGGTTCACAGCCAAGAAAACAACCATGATGATCCAAATGAGAAATGGAATTGTTTAAAACACAATTCGTTAAGATAATTATAATTAAAGTAAATCAGGATCTTGAGTCATTGTTATTTTACTGATGAATGAACATTTTATATCAACACACTGATGATGTGATTTAATGTTTATAATTAATCTCCCATCAGTGCTCAGAGTGAAATAACCCTGGAGGGAAGACTGGGGGCGCTGCAGTGCCACTTCACCTGGGATCTGGAGCCCGGCAGGAACAAACTTTTGAGAATCAAGGACATGCTGCAGGACATCGGCACAGAGGAAGGACGCAAGTTGTTTCTTTTTGCACACGCACCGACTTCATTTATAAAATAACTGGACACATTTTGAACTATACAACATACTTTTATTTGTTGCATATTTTCTGTCTGTGATAACTAATTTATGTTTTCTTTGAGTTACCAGTTCCTGGGGGTTGTTGCTGGAGTCATCTGGCCATTCAGCAAAAGGAGGCCTAGCTGCAGCAGACCACCTTAAATAGTTTTGAATCCTAATTGGACTGCACCATGTCTCGTGCCATCATGGGGAAGGACATTGTTGCCTTATCCCGATTTGTAATTGTTAAATCTTTAATTATTGCTTGATATTTATATTTAATTCATTTCCCTTAGTTAATATTATATGGTTTAATACTGGGATGTTATGTTGTGGCTGTAGTTTGTTTTCAATGTTAGTATGTCTATGTGTATCCCCCTCTTTGTTTTGAGTGGCTTGCCCAGCCTCTATATATGTTCCCATCTCTCAGTTGAGAGGGAGTTTTTTTTTTAGTTGTGATGCTGTTGACTGGTCTCCAGCTACTACTTGAGGCTAGTTGGAGTAATTTACCTTTTTACCAGTTGTGAAATTTACCTTTTTCCCCTCTTGTTAATGGAAACTATATTAAAAAACAACTTTTTGTTCAAAAAAACTCTGTGGCTCTCTGGTCTTCCTGCTCGGTCCCTCACACACACAAATAATGAAGAAGGCTCTGTTAGGCAATGGTTCCTAACAAAACGAACAGTACACAATGTAGACAGGGACAGCACCGAATTGCATTCAAGTGCTGGTGTTTTATTTGTTGCAACACGGTGGATGTTTGAAGATGTAAAGGTAGGTGTTAAGGAGAAAAATGTGTGAACGGCCGATTGATTGACAGGGGCGTGGAAAGGAGGCGCAAAGCTTTTCGAGGCACTTTGCGGTGCTTCTGCCTTTGTTGTGTCCGCGGGGTTAGAGGACGATGGTGTGATATTACTGCATTGGTTAAAGTATGTATCATGTCATGATTAATCAGCCTCTTGTGGCGCCCTCTCTGCAATCGCCTATGCCAGGAGCATAGGCGGTTGCAGATCCTGATCTACAGGAATGTGCTGTTGCAGTAATCTTGGCAGTGAGGGAGAGTTGACTGTCAAGTGTCACACCCAGGTTATTAGCAGGTTGATCTTTCTTTCTTTTACAGACAAATGAAAGTTACGTTTCTGTGTGCGTGTGTGTGTGTGTGTGTGTGTGTGTGAGAGTCAGTTTCTACACACAAATAAAAGTTAAGTGTCTGAAAGTGAAGGTTTGCCTCAGCTCGCGTCGCGTCACCTCATGAGCTCCATATAACGCCGCTCAGAAGTCAGACGTTCACACAGCTGCAGAGTCAGAGGAGACGAGATGAGGTGAGTTTATTTCATTCATGATACTTCATGAACATTAATGATCCTTCAAGTCAGTGACAGTGTTTGTTTCATCACATCATCTTGTGTATTGGCCTTATTAATAAAAATAATGTGAATTTAAGCAGCACTGACATTCACAGACATATCTGTGTCTGTGATCATGTTGATATGACAACTTTTATTTCACACGATAAATGGTGCTGAAAAGATTTGAAAGTTCTATCCATTCGGTTTCATTTGAGTTTTCCTTTTATTTCTAATTCTTTATAATAAAGTTCATGGTTAAACTTTGTCAAAATGGTTTGATAACATCCTCTTAAGAATCATTTTTAAATGTATGTCAGCTGTAATTGATGTTTCGATTTTGTAAATGTATTACTCTCTAATACTGACATCAGCCCAGGGTCTGATATTTATCAAAGGTTGAGTAGGTGGTGGGTGTGCTGCCTGGCTGGTTACAGTCAGTGGCCGGCCAACATTGTCTGTGGCGCAGGTTACGCATGCCTGTCAGTTTTTTTTTTTTTTTTGAGGACTTCTCAAAAGCCAGATTACAGAAGTCACACAAGGCAGCACTAAAAACAACTGAGACATGAAATTCATTAAGATAAATATAATTAAAGTAATATCAGGATCTTGAGTCATTGTTATTTTACTGATCAATGAATCCTTTTGTCAAAACATTTTCTATCAACCCACTGATGATGTGTTTTAATGTTTATAATTAATCTCCATCAGTGCTCAGAGTGAAATAACCCTGGAGGGCAGACTGGTGGCGCTGCAGTGCCACTTCACCTGGAAACTTGCGCCCGGTAGGAAGACACTTCTGAGTATCAAGGACTGGCTGCAGGACATCGGCACAGAGGAAGGATGCAAGTGGCTGGGACACATTTACAACCTGCAGGGGTACATCCACTTCCAGCTGGGGTCCATTGAAGAAGCCAGGAGTTTCTTCAGCAAAGCAGCGGAGGCCTTCAGGAAGATGAGAGGAGCAGAGGAGGGTCCCTGGCTGGTGGTGACCTACGGGAACCAGGCCTGGCTGCACCACCATCAGGGAGAAATAGAAGAGAGTCTGGCTTGTCTGTCAAAGATCGACGGCTTGATGACTGAGGATCCATCACAGGACGAGCTGCACCCGGAGATCTGCGCTGAAAAAGCCTGGACTCTGATGAAGTTCAGCAGAGAACAGAATCTTCTGGCGGCTGAAAACTTCCAGAGAGCCATCCGGATGCAGCCGGATATGGTGGAGTGGCAGACCAGCTACGTGTTATTGTTAGTTTACATGTCCAAACAAAGAAAAACAGGGGTCGAGGCAGACATCATGGAGAAGCTGAGAAAAGCCAAGGAACAGGATCCAGAGAACCTGTACCTTGCTGCCATTTACCTCCTGCAACTTGCTAAAAGAGGACAAACAGACCAAAGTGGAGCACAAGAGTTAGCCACAAAGGTTCTGAGAAACCCTGTCAGCAGCTATAGTGGAATCAAACCATTGATGTTGTTTTACAGAAGCTTCATCTCCTTGGACGAGGCTGTGGCTTTGGCAGAAGAGGCTCTAAAGCTACATCCAGAAGAACGTTATCTGAAAAGATGTGTCGCACTCAGCTACAAATGGAAGATCTGGGAGAAGGACAGTCGCCCAAGTCCGAGCCTGATAGAGAAAGGGATCCGTGCCCATGAGGAGTTGCATTCTCTTTATCCTGATTACTCATTTATGAAGAGATTGGACCTCGCATATTTTTACGCAAGGTCAGAGAACACCAAGGCCAACTCTGAGAAGTTCTTCCAACAGCTGCTCGTAGAGGATCTGGAACCTGCTGAACAACAAGCCCTCTTCAACATCTACGCAAAATATATGTACTTCATTCAACGGCAGCCTAAGATATCAATCCAGTATCACATGAAGGCGGCGGAGATTCCAATCAAGTCCTTCTTTCAGCGGAACAGCATCATGCTTCTGGAGAGGATCAGACACAGAGAGGGCAACCAAGAAGTAGACAGCTTTCTGTCCAGTCTGAAAGAATCTCAGAAATAAATCCACCAGATATCATCCACACACAATCTGAATCTATTTGCATTCATCTTATTCAGGGAAAAGTAAATCCAGGTATATTTATAGATTCAGCTGTTGTGAACACCGTTGATCACATTTGAATTCAGCTTGTATTCGTACGGAGCCAGATCACAACACAGTGACTGACAGGGAAAAGTCGTTGAGTTTGTTTTTCAACGTGAGGAAATGTTTGAGTTTAACGACATGTAGCTTGAGAATGTTCTGATGGTGGTGATAATATATACTTATTGAAACTTCTTCAATATAATTTCTAATTCTGTAGAATACCTGTTCAATAGTGGTTGTAATATCGTTATTAATAGTGATGCATATAAAACAGCAGGTTTCAGGTATGAAAGATTCATACATTATTATTAGTGTTGTCAAACGATTAAAATATTTAATCACGATTAATCGCATTAATGTAATAGTGAACTCAAAATGAATCACAATTAATCGCACATTTTTATCTATATTTTTTTCCAAAATTTTTTTTCATTGTAATGCTCTTATCAACATGGAAAAGTGGATTGGCTTGCTTTATGCATATGTTTTATTTTATTGAAAAACAACATTGCCAAACAGGGCAGTACAAAATAAAATTATAAAATGCCCATTTCAGGTAAACAAGGACTCAGCATATAGTGCAGTTGAACCATGGCCTAATATTCTCTTTTTTTCAAGTTTGCTGTGAACATAGAAGTCAGGCCTCTTATTTCAGAAACAATGAATCGAAACAGGTTACAAATAGAAGGTAAGCTACTACTTATTTGCTTTCAGCCAGCTACTCAAACAGACAAGCAACTGTTGTGTATTCGTTAGAGTAATCTTTTCGGCATGTGCTTAAAACATAATGACTTACATTTATAATGCCTGCCCTCTGGACTCTCAAAAATTGTCGGAGAGTCCTCAAGATGTTTATCTTATTTGTTCTCTAACTTTTTGGGATGACCTTTGACTTAGGGAACTATCTCTGACCTGTGTAATGGAATATTTAATTACATTTCACAACAAAGACAATTATCAATTCTGGTTCATAGAATTCTACCTAGCTGCGGCTAGGGGCCAGAGCACCCTGTCACTTAGTCAGACTTAGGTCAATGGCACAGAACAATGGAATCACATTTGGTTTATACTAAATAAGCCCCTCCTTTCACAGAGGTAGAATGTTTATCCAATCAGCTCTCTGCGTGTTGTCTTCAGGCTTAGGTTTGGTCACCTCCAATCTGAATGAGGACCCCTTCGAAATCTCACTACACATTTACATCAGGCTCTGCTTAGACTCAGTGAACCCCCGTCTCTGCTGGATGACCCATAAAGGACTCTAGGTGTGAAAACCTTGTGTCTCAACAGAGGCACAGAGGAATCTCCAACGAATACACATCTGAGTCTGCCAAGCTGACCCCCACATGTTTTCAGTCTTAAACACACAGGAACACATCAGAATAATATTTCCATCTATAAATGTCATTCCTTGCATGAAACTTAACTAAATATAAAATCTCCCATCACACCAGCTAATGGATGGGTGGAGAAGGAATGTTCTTGACCAATGTGTCTTCATCTTCAGACACAAAAACTTGCCCTTCTTTAGTCAGAAATCCCATGTGGAATGTATTTAACTGAAGTCATGGGCGGAACCAACCTCCAAATGTGCTTTCAACCCCTGCAAGCCAGATTTCACTTTTGGCCTGTGTATCTCCGGGTATCTAGACACCCAACCAGGCAAGTGTCGGCCTACTTTGAAATAAATAAAAAACAGAACTTTGTAGGGCTATTTGACTCCTCCCCATATTTGTGGAAAATGTATGAAATAAGAAGTACCCTATTTTGAAATAAATAAAAACATAAAGCTGCAGCCTAATAGCTTAAAAATATATATTTTAGTTGGTGAAATATTAAAATAAAACGTGAGAGCAGGTCAGACTGGAGGCGAACACAGATACTGAAGCTCAGTAGAAACCAACTGCAGCTTCTGCTCTGATCAAGAAGCTGAGGCGCTGATCTCTGAGCAGCTGAGACCAGAGAAACTCTGTGTTTTCACTGTTTCCATTGTTAAGAAGCAGTGAGTCACTGAGAGGCTTCCACACGTGATAGAGCTCTGATCTCCCTGTGTCTCTGAGTGAGTGAGCAGGGGCGGGGTGCGGAGCCCCGGGACCGGTGCGTTATCTGGGAGCACACATACACACACAGACACACACACTCGCCCGCTCCTGGTACTTCATGACAGCCTGATACAATGATGTTTTAAGAAATTATTGCGACTTAGTCCACCACCAACGTTTTCGTCTCGTCTCGCCTTGTCAACGAATGTTAAGATAGATTTAGTCATAGTAAATTGACGTAGTTTAAATGGGTTTGCGTTAACGTAGTTTATAACGCGTTTAACTGACAGCATTAATTATTATTAGAAGAAGACAACATTGAAACGTATTCTTAAAATCCATATTCAGTGGAAACTGGCTGCAGTCATCATGTGTTGCTGATGTGAAGAAAATGTTTGCTCGCTCCTTAAAGAAACAGCTTGTTTGAAAAGTTTATTTAACAGAACAGACTGTGTATTACATTTACTAATGTTTTGAGTGATGAAAATTGAACTCTGTAAAGTTTATTTCTTAAATTGAATGTTAATTCGTAATTTGTAGTTTAATCTGAATATATTAACAGGTTTGCATGCATAGAGTATTTCAGCTGTACTAATGCTATTAAACACTTCTCTTTTGTGTCTGTCTTTAATGTCTTTAATTGTGTCTCGTGTTTCCCTGAAAGAAGTCTATCGTAAAACCACAACTGTTAAAACCTGCTGCTATTAATATTAAATATGAGAACTTTATGTTTCCAAAGGTGAAATCCTAGGTTTGGATGGTAAAAAGTGCTGGTTCACACTGTTGTGCAATAGTAGTAGTAGATGTGACGTTGGCTTATTATTAATATCATGAAACATGATTATTAAAATAAAAATTATATATTCAAAATAATAAAAAATTATAAAGCTATTAATTAAGAATAGTAAAATAATTAATTAGATATGATACTGTTATCAATTAAGAATAGTTAAATAATTAATGAAAACAACACAATTATCAATTAAGAATAATACAATCTGTAATTATTACTTATCGTCACAGGGCACCACCCTGTTTACAGGGACAACAAGTCAATCTTTAAGGATCCGTCTCAAGTGATAAAAGTTACATTAATTATCTCAATATTTAATATTAAAGATTATATAATAAACAATGAAGGGTTTTAAGTTCGAGCACAGACTATAGTTATCCAGCTGTATTCATATACCTATGCACAAATAATCACAGAATACAGATACTTTAATTACAAAAGGATTTATTAAAAAGGGAAATAAAGTTAATGTTATTCAATAATTCTTCATTTAACAAACTCCAATATTTCAAGGATGACAACAGCAGCAGCAGCACTTATCACAATTTAGGAACACACATGTAATACTGAGGGTATCTGTGTGTGTGTGTGTGTGTGTGTGTGTGTGTGTCTCTGTCTGTCTGTCTGTGTGTGTGTGTGTGTATGTGTGTGTGTGTGTGTGTGTGTGTGTGTGTGTGTGAGTGTGTGTGTGTGTGTGTGTGTGTGTGTGTGTGTGTGAGAAAGAGAAGGGGGAGTGGCAATGGCGTAATGACGCGGTCACATGTTGACGTAGTCTGGCCGAATTCAAGATGATGTTACGTCCATGTAATTTCCAAATTGAGGTTTACGACCTCAGCGACGCCATGAGGCTGAAGACAAAATGGCGGTAGGCAGCGTGAGTTACACAAATAAAATTTCAGACAAAGAGATTCTTATCTCGTGGTTTTGGCGCCGAGATGCATTCAGGCTCTTTTAGTCTAGAATTATACATGTAACATGAAATGTGTGAATGGAGGGCGGGACGTGTGTAAAAGCAGGTTTAGGAGAAAAGAGAGAAAGAGAGAGAGAGAGAGAGAGATCAGAAAAGCTCTCAAAACATCGTCAGAGACAAATTTACAGGGACTCCACCACTCGGTACCCAAATTGGCATTGTGTACCGATATTTTGATTGGTAAAGTCTCTGCCCAAGTGAAGGAGTTCAAGTACCTTGGGGTCTTGTTCGCGAGTGAGGGTACCATGGAGCGTGAGATTGGCCGGAGAATCGGAGCAGCGGGGGCGGTATTGCGTTCGCTTTACCGCACCGTTGTAACGAAAAGAGAGCTGAGCCGCAAGGCAAAGCTCTCGATCTACCGGTCGATCTTCGTTCCTATCCTCACCTATGGTCATGAGGGCTGGGTGATGACCGAAAGGACGAGATCGCGGGTACAAGTTGCCGAGATGAGTTTTCTCAGAAGGGTGGCTGGCGTCTCCCTTAGGGATAGGGTGAGAAGCTCAGCCATCCGTGAGGAACTCGGATTAGAGCCGCTGCTCCTTTACTTAGAAAGGAGTCAGCTGAGGTGGTTCGGGCATCTGGTAAGGATGCCCACTGGGCGCCTTCCTTGGGAGGTTTTTCAGGCATGTCCAGTGGGGAGGAGACCTCGGGGAAGACCCAGGACTAGGTGGAGAGATTATATCTCAACACTGGCCTGGGAACGCCTCGGGATCCCCCCCGTCAGAGTTGGTCAATGTGGCCCGGGAAAGGGAAGTCTGGGGCCCCCTGCTTGAGCTGCTCCCCCCGCGACCCGACCCTGGATAAGCGGACGAAAATGAGATGATGATGAGATGAGATGAAGTCTCTGCAAACCTAGCAGAACGACAACAGTGCTGCCGGAGACGCTCCGTCGCGGCTTGATGCACGTTTAACACATTCGACTCAGTAAAAAATGGAACCGGATGTGACGTCACAGTTTGCCGGGTTTCAGACGGCTGAAAAATAGACGCGGCGGTCTTCAAACAAACATACACACAAATATATGACACGCTAGGTATTAAAAACCAGTCTCTGCCCAGACAATAAAGCCTCTAACTGTGACCTTGTGGCCTCTCGAGCTCGGTGGCGCTGGTTTCTCTGTGTTAGCGGGCTTCGGGCTAGGCCGGAAAATAGCGAATTCTTCTCGTGCTATTTGAATGGAATTAGCCCTTGTTCGTCTTCTTCGGCGGGATTCTGCTTCATCCTTCTGCAGGGTTGAACAGCTGTTGCGCCGTTGTCTGGGGATCGTGGAAAAGAAAGTCAGTGATCTCGACCTGCAAGTGGCCTTCCTGTGCACGGCCTTTTCAAGTTAAAAACAAAAATAGTCTTTCAAAATAAGCTTCGACTTAAGATAAAAGAAAATCAAAATCAAACAAAACAAACATCTGTGGTTGCCCCCTTTGGCAGTTAGAACATCTGGAAGACCCGGAGGGGTCCTGGTTGAAGTCTTAAGCAGGGAAAAATGGCGAAGATTTCTGTGATCTCATCGGTTTTATTCTACCTGAGAGGTCCTCCCCCTGGAGGAGTTGGTCATGGGCTATCAGCCAATTGAACTGTCAGGATTTGATATCAGTGGGCAGGGCTTAGAAATCAGCAGGGGTCCCCAAAGGATCCCAGGACATTTTAGACCACCAGGGGGAGACTCCTAGGCAAGCTGGGGTCCCTTGAAACTTGCTGGGGACTTCTTGAAACCGCCAGGTGACATTCCGAAGCTGGATCAGAATGCCCCACAAGGCCTTAGTTTTACAACCCTGTGTGTTAACCTCGGCTCCAGTGTCTGGTGGTCAGCCTCTGGGCTCTGGCCCAACAACACTTTATCTCACACATCCACGATGTCAGTATCATTTGCCGTAAACCACTTTCTGCAAGTTCGTTCAGGAGAGACTTGATTTCCAATTTCCAATATTCATTTTGCAAATGCACAGAAGAAATGTGAATGTTTTACAGTCTATGGCATTTTAGACCCCTGTGAGATGTCATCAGGATTAGAAGGGGGTGCTGCAGAGCATCGAACAGGAATACCCCCCGTGGTCTAGACACTGATGGTGGTTCATCAGTCAAACAATTGTTTTGGATGGCCCATATTTGTGAGAATTGTCCTATTGGACTTTACTCTATTGTATTGTATTTTATTGTATTCAAATGTACCGGCTGCTATGACGACTTAATTTCCCTTCGGGGATGAATAAAGTAATCTATCTATCTATTTATCTATCACCAATTGTGACATCCTCTGCCCTTAACCCTCAACAAGAGTAAGGAGAAACTACAAAAACGTAGAAACCTCAGGAAGAGCCACATGCGAAGGATCCCTCTTCCAGGACGGACAGAAGTGTAATGGATGCCACGAGTAATAGGTATTATGTCAGGCAGTTTGTTGCTTTTTTAGTCCCACAGTGATCGGGTGCCGCCGTAATCACGATACAATGACACTATTGGGATCAGTCATCAAGGTCCATGATCGCTGTCAACACAATGTGAGATTATGCATATAATCAGTTGAGTTCGGGATCAAGAAGATGTGATGAATATTTCTACTGGAGACTGCAGGAGATTGGGTTGGAGGAGCGGTTATGCGCGTCACTGAAGGACGGCTGACTGCGGAAGAGAAGAGAAAGGATTTTTAAAGTTTGACAGGTGCTGAATGATTGGCTGAAGAGACCGCACCAGACCTGATTGGACATTTAGGAACACCCACGATCAGCTGATCGTCTGCAGGTTAAGTCTTCCTCACTGAACTTATGCTAAGCTCCATTAGAAAAGGCCGAGCTGCTGAAGCTGAAGAACCTGAACAGGAGCTGAATCAACAGGAAACCTGGATGTGTAATTTGTAAGTGAATCAGTGAGTGAACAAACACAAATTCATCTGCAGAATGAAACACAGCTTCGTTAGTGTGAAGTGAACGAGTGGAGAGTGTCATGGGAATTTCTTAGTCAAGCACAAGTCATTACAATGTCTTTCTCGAAGTTTATTCTACATCTGCAGGTGGGCATCAATGTACAAGACCATGGGATAGATTTCATACAATGAGCAATGACATCCAAGTCCCTCCTAGAGAGGAAACAAATGTTATCCATCAACCTCTTTGATGTGAAGTAAATAGGTGCTCTATATCAGACCCCATGGAGTGTAACATCTGTCTTAATGTTTACAACCACCACAAATCCCCCGTGCTGTAAAGTCTTTGAGAGGTGAATTTGTGGGTGAGAAAGTCACATAACATAGCAACACCCTGACTTCTCAGGGAGACATTTATCTGTCTAAAGATCAAAGTTGTTCCTCATATTAATCAATGCCCTAATAGTAAAATTTCTATCACAAGAGCGACGAGAGAAGAAGAAAAATTCCTTTAACAGCAGATTAAAGTTCATACACAGACACGATACTAATCAAAAACATTTGAAACAGCTCACGTTTTTTAAGAGTTGAACATTTTCATCATTTATTTGAATGAGCAATTATGATACAATAAAAGTTGAATATTTGTAAAAAGAAGTAAAGACAAACAGCAGCAGAAATGTCCTGAACGGTCTGATGTTTCAACTCAAAAGCATAAAGGAGGAGTTCGCCATCAGGAGGCGTGGATTAGAAACAGCAACCTGTGCAGTGTCAGAACCTCCAAGTGTTCATATTCCATTCACAAAATGATGTCACAGTGACCTCTGACCTCTGATCAGTTTATCTTTGAGTCAAGAGGCGTTTCTTCAGATAACACATTAACGAGGGAAGAATTAGTTTCATCTGAGACCTTTGACCTCCAATGAAAATCCCTCTGGTCCGACTCGGGAATCAAAACTGCCACGGTCTCAGGACCAATCGTTCAGAATCTTTATTAACTCAATCAACAGAAAATGATTGCAACAAAACCATTTCCTACACTTACATATTTTTTCATTGACGGCCACAGTTTCTGTGTTTTGAGATTTTTCAGAATGAAGCTGAAAACCTTCACACAGACTCAGAACGACACGACCATAACAACAGAAGTCACGTTTCATACGTGTTTCAGAGGGGAAAACAAAAATAAATAAAGTATAAAGGAGGTCACTCGTTTCCCTGACTCTTCTTGCGACTCTTTTTTGAACTCCTGTGACGGGAAACACACAAAATCGTGTTTAGCGCAAATATTTAAAAGAGTGATTCACACTTTATCACCGATAATAAAACACACTGGAGGAGATCCTGATGATCGGAACCCTCTCACCTCTCTGTAGACTTTGAGTGGCTGCTGTGGTGACCTGGTTCACAGCCAAGAAAACAACCATGATCACATATTATCATGTCGACTCAGCGTCTTTATTGCAAGATGGTTTCCTCTGCGTTAAAGTCCATGAACAAACATCATCGAACTACATCACATTGCGTCACCTCATGAGCTCCATATAACGCCGCTCCGCAGTCAGACGTTCACACAGCTGCAGAGTCAGAGGAGACGAGATGAGGTGAGTTCCTTTCATTCATGATTATTCATGAACATTAATGATCCTTTAAGTCAGTGACAGTGTTTGTTTCATCAGATCATCTTGTGTATTGACCTTATTAATAAGAATAATGTGAATTAAAGCAGCACTGACATTCACAGACATATCTGTGTCTGTGATTATGTTGATATGAAATCGTTTATTTCAAAAAAGACATGAAATTGTTTCAAAGACAAGTCGTTAAGATTAATATAATTAAAGTAATATCAGGATCTTAGGTCATTGTTATTTTACTGTTGAATGAATCCTTTTGTCAGAACATTTTCTATCAACCCACTGAAGATGTGTTTTAATGTTTATAATTAATCTCCCATCAGTGCTCAGAGTGAAATAACCCTGGAAGGCAGACTGGGGGCGCTGCAGTGCCACTTCACCTGGGATCTGGAGCCCGGCAGGAACAAACTTTTGAGAATCAAGGACATGCTGCAGGACATCGGCACAGAGGAAGGATGCAAGTGGCTGGGACATATTTACAACCTGCAGGGGTACATCCACTTCCAGCTGGGGTCCATTGATGAAGCCAGGAGTTTCTTCAGCCGAGCAGCGGAGGCCTTCAGGAAGATGAGAGGAGCAGAGGAGGGTCCCTGGCTGGTGGTGACCTACGGGAACCGGGCCTGGCTGCACCACCATCAGGGAGAAATAGAAGAGAGTCTGGCTTGTCTGTCAAAGGTCGACGGCCTGATGACTGAGGATCCATCACAGGACGAGCTGCACCCGGAGATCTGCGCTGAAAAAGCCTGGACTCTGATGAAGTTCAGCAGAGAACAGAAGCTTCTGGCAGTTGATTACTTCCAGAGAGCCATCCGGATGCAGCCGGATATGGTGGAGTGGCAGACCACCCACGTGTTAGCGTTAGTTGACATGTCCAAACAAAGCAAAACAGGGGTTGAGGCAGACATCATGGAGAAGCTGAGAAAAGCCAAGGAACAGGATCCAGAGAACCTGTACCTCGCTGCCATTTACCTCCTGCAACTTGCTAACAGAGGACAAATAGACCAAAGTGGAGCACGTGAGTTAGCCACAAAGGTTCTGAGAAACCCTGTCAGCAGCTATAGTGGAATCAAACCATTGATGTGGTTTTACAGAAGCTTCACCTCCTTGGACGAGGCTGTGGCTTTGGCAGAAAAGGCTCTAAAGCTACATCCGGAAGAACGTTATCTGAAAAGATGTGTCGCACTCAGCTACAAATGGAAGATCTGGGAGAGGGACAGTCGCCCAAGTCCGAGCCTGATAGAGAAAGGGATCCGTGCCCATGAGGAGTTGCTTTCTCTTTATCCTGATTCCTCATTTATGAAGAGAATGGACCTCGCAAATTTTTACGCAAAGTCAGAGAACCCCAAGGCCAAATCTGAGAAGTTCTTCCAACAGCTGCTCGTAGAGGATCTGGAACCTGCTGAACAACAAGCCCTCTTCAACATCTACGCAAAATATCTGTACTTCATTCAACGGAAGCCTAAGATATCAATCCTGTATCACATGAAGGCGGCGGAGATTCCAATCAAGTCCTTCTTTCAGCGGAACAGCATCATGCTTCTGGAAAAGATCAGACACAGAGAGTGCAACCAAGACGTAGACAGGTTTCTGTCCAGGCTGAAAGAATCTCAGAAATAAATCCACCAGATATCATCCAAACACAATCTGAATCTATTTGCATTCATCTAATTCAGGGTAAAGTAAATCCAGGTAGATTTATAGATTCAGCTGTTGTGAACACCGTTGATCACATTTGAATTCAGCTTGTATTCGTACGGAGCCAGATCACAACACAGTGACTGACAGGGAAAAGTCGTTGAGTTTGTTTTTCAACGTGAGGAAATGTTTTATTTTGACGACATGTAGCTTGAAAAGTCTTTAATATAATATCTATATCTGTAGAATACCTGTTCAATTGTTTTCAGATGGGTTGTAATATTGCTGTTAATAATAGTGATGCATATATAACAGAAGGTTTCAGTCATGAAAGGTTCATACATTATTATTAGAGGAAGACAACATCTTGTTTGTAAAGTTTATTAAACAGAACAGACTGTGTATTAAATTTACTAATGTTTTGAGTGATGGAAATTGAACTCTGTAAAGTGTATTTCTTAAATTGAATGTTAATTGTTAATTTGTAGTATAACCTGGATATATTAACAGGTATGCATGCACAGAGTATTTCAGCTGTACTAATGCTATTAAAATTTTTAATCTTTAATTGTGTCTTGTGTTTCCCTGAAAGAAGTCTATGATAAAACAACAACTTCTAAAACCTGCTGCTATCAATATTAAATATGAGAATATCATGTTTCCAAAGGTTAAATACTAGGTTTGGATTTTAAAAAGGGCTGATTCACACTTTATCTCACACATCCACGATTTCAGTATCTTTTGCTGTAAATCACTTTCTAGAAAATGCCAAGCTGCTGAAGCTGAAGAACCTGAACAGGAGCTGAATCAACAGGAAACCTGGATGTGTAATTTGTCAGTGAATCACAGCTTCGTTAGTGTGAAGTGAACGAGTGGAGAGCGACGAGAGAGGAAGAAACATTCCTTTAACAGCAGATAAGAGTTCATACACAGACACAATACTATTCTAAAACAACAGCTGCCTTTTTTTTAGAGATGAACATTTTCCCCATTTATTTGAATGAGCGATTTAAATTGTGTGTCAGAACCTCCAAGTGTTCATATTCCATTCACAAAATGATGTCACCGTGACCTCTGACCTCTCATCAGTTTATCTATGAGTCAAGAGGCGTTTCTTCAGATAACACGTTGACGAGGGAAGAATTAGTTTCATCTGAGACCTTTGACCGAAAGTGAACATTCATGAGACGGAATGAAAATGCCTCTGGTCCGACTCGGGAATCAAAACTTCCACAGTCTCAGGACCAATCGATCAGAATCTTTATTAACTCAATCAACAGAAAATGTTTGCAACAAAACCATTTCCTACACTTACAGATGTTTTCATTGACGGCCACAGTTTATCTGTGTTTGGGGATTTTTCAGAATGAAGCTGAAAAGCTTCACACAGACTCAGAACGACACGACCATAAAAACAGAAGTCACGTTTCATACGAGGTTCCGAGGTTCTTTTAAGTCAGTGACAGTGTTTGTTTCATCATCTTGTGTATTGACCTTATTAATAAAAATAATGTGAATTTAAGCAGCACTGACATTCACAAACATATCTGTGTCTGTGATTATGTTGATATGAAAACTTTTATTTCACATGATAAACGGTGCAGAAAGGATTTGAAAGTTCTATCCATTTGCTTTCATTTGTGTTTTTCTTGTATTTCTAATTCCTTATAATAAAGTTCATGGTCAAACTTTGTCAAAATGGTTTGATAACATCATCTTAAGAATAATTTTGAAATGTATACGTCAGCTGTAATTGATATTTGATATTTTAAATGTATTACTCTCTAATACCGATATCAGCCCAGGGTCATATATTTATCAAAGGTTGAGTAGGTGGTGGGTGTGCTGCCTGGCTGGTTACTGTCAGCGGCCGGCCAACATTGTGTGTGCCGCAGGTTACGCATGCCTGACAGTATTTTTGGGCAAAGGTGGAGAAACCTTTCGTAAACTAATGTTCCGTGATCACAGATAACATCCCCATTTTAGATATGTGATCTTGAACATGATTTAACTTAGCATAATGAGGAAAGAAATGTTTTGGCAAACTGTTGTCAGGGCCAAACCACACACCAGGCCGGAACATAGCATGTCATATGTGAGTGTGACAGGCTGTTGTTTGAAAAAAAAACTTTCCATTTTGTCCAAAGGGCATCAAAATCAAGAGTTACACCGAATGCAAATCGGGAGTCAGGTGTTTCAAATGTAGCCAATTTGCATATTTCTGTGCTGCCTGTGCTGAGAGGTGATGAGGAAGAGAACTTGAGTGGAGACCATCGTTATCTGAACAAATAGAAAAACCAACACAATTAGTACCAGAGACAGGGTCACATGAAGAGGACCCATCGACATACAGAGTCAGGAGAGACAACAAAAGACGAACCTGGATTGATTTGTCCAAAAATCCAAGAGTCTCCCTACCCTGTCTAGTGCCCCTGAGCAAGGCACCTTACGCCCCCAACATCTGCTCCCTGAGCGCCGTACATGGTCGCTCACTGCTCTGTGTGTCCTGCAACAGATGGGTCAAAAGCAGAGATTAAATTTCCCTACCTGAATGAGTTTGCCTTTGCATGTCTGTGCATGTGTTTTGGATGAATAAATGGATCTTAAGATCTTAAGATCTTACTTGACAGAACCTTAATACCGGCTCATCATGGTTCCATAGACCTCACCTTTACAATTGAAGGAGTTAAATGGTTCCCAAAGTAGGTTAAACCTGAGTGTGTGTTGAGTGGTACTCAGGAAGTAAGAAAAAACAGACAGTGTGTATGACCTCACATTTAACTAAATACCTGACAAGTCCTCAGGAGGTGGTTCCTAGTCCGGTGGGAACTCTACTTTGTCTGAGTGATCATTTGAAGCGACATTCGTGTTAAGGACACCTGGTTTTTCTAAGTGTTCCTGTAAACCCAACAGAAAGGGTGGATCCCACCATGCAGGGACTTGTCTGTGTGTGTGTGTGTGTGTGTGTGTGTATTTGAGTGGGTGTGGGTGAATCGCTGATTCATGGATAAGAAATGGAATTTTTTTTTATATCTGGTTAACAACATGTTATGGATAAAACCATACAGCAGTGCATGAAGTATTTGAAATTGGTTTTGCTTTGAGGCCTATCAAACATAACTGTAACAGGAATAATGATTTAAATATTTAATAAAAACAGCACATTCAAATTTAATAAATATAAATATAAATATTAAGTTGAAAAAGTTTATGAGATGCATTACCATTGCAAGCTAATTATTTTAAAGGTCTCTGGAGAGGTTCACTCCAACTACATCCTGTTGTGTTAAAACAAATTATGGTGAACTGGATAATATTGTTTTGATTCGTCACATGCTAAGGAAAGCCATTATCAGACAAAAATATGTTTTATTTTGCCAGTAGCCTGTAGGCTACCTTTCAGTGATCTTTTTAACAAAGAAGTTCCTCGTAGTTGTATCAGGATTGTTGTTTAATCAATACTCAGAGAGATGGCAAAAGTTGGTCACGAGGTGGCAGAAATGAATTATAAATATACAATATTTTAAAAAGTCTAACAGCATGCTCCTGATTTGGCGGGTTGCAGCAGGGTTTCTAATGGCAAACGTGTGCTGAAAACCAAATAAACCTGATTCTTGGAATAGGTTTCATGTCTGATCAGAAACTTCAGAAGCCCCTGCACAACGATACAAGTCCACCTCAGTGGTTAAGTCTCAGGCAGCATCATCACCCACGATCACCTGACAGAAATAATTCAAAGACAGTTTGAAGTCATCTTGAAAGCTCTCATCTGTGTCCACCTTTTTCTCTGGTAACATCATCAAACTGCACAGGTAAAGTCTGCAGTCATGTTGCTGTTTGATGGAATTTGGCTGCAGAAAACAAAACTTGGACATGATCCGTTCACTGTTCTGATCCGGGATGTGAACGAGGATTGTCAGTGACACGGCATCCAACGGTTTCTTTTTGGTCTTTAGTCTTATGGGTGTGCGTGACACAGTGCAGCAAGGAAGGTGTGTGTGGGTGTGTGTGTGCGTGCATGCGTGCCTGCGTGTGTGTGTGTGTGTGTGCGTGTGTTTGTGTGTGTGAGTCATTCAGATTGTCCAGAAGCAGCAACTAAGGAGGTTCAGTTCCTCTGAATGGACTTTGAAGATTAAGATGAAAGACCAAAGAGAACCATCGCAGCCAGGCTTTCTATTTCAGAATCATAGGAGCCGCCCGCTCGTTGATATGAGGAAGGCCACATCCAGCTGGGTGGCTGGACACTGGAATACATAAACCAGGAGAGTCTTACTTACAACAACTTATAGATCAGTCAGAGGAATAAAAGCAAGACTGCTGGAGAAAGACAGTTGTTAGACGTTGATCAATACTCTGATTTTGATATTAATTATGAATGTACAGTCGATTGTTATAACATCCACCAAAGATGTTGTGTTTTTGTCTGTGTGTTTGTCTGTTATTCAGCAGGATTATGCGACTAGTGCGTCGGCTCTACAAAAACTGGTCCAGATCCAAGAAGGCTGTCACCTAATTCACCACTTTATTAATCAAATCCACTCTCAAACCTGGCCTTCCATCAAGTTTCAATAGGTTTTTACCTAAACAGAAAGTAAAATGCAATGAAAACAACCTTGGGCAATGCTCAGTCGATAAGATGAACTGTTCCAGGCGAAACATTTAGGAAAGAGTGACTGCCATAGGTTTGCAATGCAGGAACCTTTGTTCTATGTACACTTGTTATTCTATCATTATAAGATAATTATGCTTTAGATTAGTGCAGATGTGAGACAATGCCACATGACCAGAGGATAAGAGGACTGCATCTGACCTCCTCAGACAGTGGTGGACACACAGCTCTATGGAGCATCTCGTCCTTCACAAGAAGAACACAGCATTCCTAACCTACAAAAGAAAAATATGTTCTCTATTACCCCTAAACCATATATTAATGATACTTTAATGACGTGGAGTCTGTATCGTAACATTTGTTACAAAAAGCGGCTAACGCACATAATGCACTTCATGCCTCAGACGAGAATTAGAGAACTTTGCCTCCCCCTGCTTGTTACAGGTGTGGACTACAACCCCATGTCCTGTCTCCCAAACTAAACTGAAGTAAACACTTCCTGTAAAGTAATATTTACAATGTGTCTACTCACATATTCTACCAATAACTTCTCAATTAATTGCATAAATCCTGTCGTACTAACTTGTCATTACTCATCTAAAGATAAGAGAAGATAATCTTTATTGCACCCACAGCAGGATTCACTGGTGCCAGCAGCTGATAATCAGAATGAGCGCTACAGGGAAATGTGAAATTATACAATAGCCAATTAAATGAACATTTTAATTAGATAACATACACCTTTTAACACAAATGGAACATATTATTTGGAAGGTACTTTAGGTTGCATTAGGATGTATACTGTATTTGTGCATTATGTGTTGGAAGATATTGAAATTCATAAACAAGTCTATGCTATTTATACACAATTACAGCTGGAAATGTAGGAAAGAGACTATTATTTATAAAACCATATCTATTAATTCCAAATTGTTCTTATTCGTTTTCTGAGCTTGTCTGTACATAATATATAGATAAAGTTATGTCCTACAAAAACAACACTCACAGAGATCAATAGACACAACACAAACTAGGGGAAGTCCATGCACCTAATTATCACAACAACTTGCGGATTAGGTTAAAGTCCTGTTAATGTTTAACAACACCCCATAAATGAGCATATGGCAAGCGATGTTGCCACTGGGGTTTCCCAAACACAGCCAGCGACAAACCATTCAGGTTTCAACATCTTTATTGGTTAACAGGAGCAAAGACAAAATCAAACAACTAAACATACATTGTCCAGCACCTTAATCGGTCTCGTGGCAGCTCAACCCCGGAGCCATCATTATCTACTCACCGCTGTGCCGATGGAGGTGTGGGTGAGTCCTCAAAAGACTTTTGGAGTTTCGGAGGAAAACAGTGTTGCAAATCCAATACAATTGAAGTAAATGGTGACCACTTCTTCATATGAAATAAAACAACAGAAAGACAACATAAAATAAGGGATAGTTTTACAGAGACCCTCGTGACACATAGATGATCCTTCCAGGGGTCACAGCTAGGGATGCAAAGGGGTGGACAATTTCCGGTAAGTTTCCGAAAACTTTCTGGAAACTTTCCATGGGAATATTCAGCTCGGGAATTTTGGGAATTTGGAAAAAAATATATATACGCAAATTAAACGCTGAGCAATAAAAACATCATTAAAAACTGCAGCACACGCTGCACGTTGAATTTCAACCCTCCACTGTGCATTTCTCCATCACATGAACAGCTAATTCCCAGCATCCTGCACAGTACAGCAGGGCTATTGAGGCCAGCTGTAGTGTGCAGGACTAGTCAGGTAAGTTTCGATGATATTACTGGGGAAAATAATTTAACATGCTGATTGAGGATTGTTCATCTGTCCATCTAGCCTCTTTCTATTAATTTATCAATCAATTGTAAAATATTTTTAAAGACGATTCCGATTGTTGGGCCAACTATTTATATCTCAAGCATTGCATTAGTGTTTTTTTACAAGCTTTTTCTCATCTTATTCTACAGAATAATTGCACGTGCAATATCTCATGTGTGGAGACATTTCACCCCAGCCGATGTAGAAGGAAAGGCTGTGTACATTTGCAAAGACCTATGTTAAGAATGACACGGATCCAGAAGCATATAGTCAAGTGCCCAAAGTTTCCTCAGGGCTCAAATCAGCCTATTACAAAACAAATGTTTATATTTATGTCTATATATTACAAGGTAAATACAGTTAGTATAAATTACCCACAAGATTCCCCGCTAATTCCTGTTAAATCCTGTATATTCCCGTATATTCCCATGGAATATTTCCAACCCTAGTCACAGCAGCTGACCACCTATTGGGACACCGTCTCGTAGTCTGAGCCCTCAAAACCCTCCTTATTTCAAACACAGCCAATCTGAACTCTGCATAAAAAAATCCAATCTTCGCAGATTTTTTCTCCATTGTTTCTTGGTTCTGGCATGTGAGTCGTGCCTGTGGACATGTCTGAGTTTGTCCAAGGTCTATTGACAAAAACTGTTCCCCCGTAGACTGTATTATTCCCTGTGTAAGATGGACTTGAAAGCCGGGGTGAATAGCAGTGAGCCTGGACTCTCTGGTTCAGATGATTTGTTCTTCCTGAGTAGGTTTGATATTGGCTGCCTCCTCTAATTCAGACAGAGGGTCCAGAGGCTGGCGTTGGAGGTCTGCACCATATGGTGGTGGGGCTGGTTCTGGGTGTTCAGCCTCAGTGGCTCCTGCACCCCTCTGGTCTCGGCTGTTGTTCTGATGGGGCGGCCTCCACATTCAATTGTCATTTCTTTTAATTATTACTGAATCTTCTTTATTACTAACTCTCATTTAAATAAGATTTGGAGCATTCCAATTAGGCCTGACTATTTCTTCATTTAATTTTTCCTTGCTTTTGGAATTTCCCATTTGGTGTTCTCAATCGTTTTTTTCTTTAGTCACAATCAACATTTGCTTAAAGTTAAAGACCTTTAACTTGTTACCCGGTACCTTAATAAACCGTGATTATTATAATCACTCATCAGTCACCAGATCAGTCACCGGAGAACTTCCAAAGCTCACTCAGGTCCCGGACAGGGAGGTATGCTCTCTCTGTCCTAGGCTCTCAACGAATGCTTGTGGAAGATCAGGGAGGTCCCACAACAGAGCCATACCATCAAATATTACTTTGCTGAGCCATCTAAAGTTTTCTGTGACCAAAGTGCTTGAATAAACTAGAATTGCTGCAGCTGTGACCAATATTTCAGATTCTCACCTTTTAAGGATCTTGGATCTCCCCGAACTCAGGTCCTCTCGTCTCCAAGCCCTTTATGGGTGGTTGAGGCTGGACTTCTGTGCAGGAAGATCAGTCCCCGTCTCTCCGGGGCTCGGAAAAACTCCCACGAGAGATCTCACTTTTGACACCAAGTTTTGTGGTGGAAATCTGATACAAAATAAAAACTGAGGTTCGAACAGCTTATCATAAACCTTTGCAAAGGGTCCACACTGACAACAGAACGGTTCCTAGTGGTACTGATTTAATAACAGTGCCAATATTTATTAGAACACAGTGGGTGGATTTGAGATAAGCATAATAGTCAGGGCTGTGAGTTATCAAAAGAATTAGGATTTGCAGTTTAGCCAGCTGGAACAATCATTATGTGTCATATTCAAGGCTAAATAATGAGAGAACGGTCAAGCTGACACACACACACACACAGTATATATGTGCCCACAGTTGTTGTCACAATAATTCTTCTTTATATGTCTTGCACACAGTAGAACATATACCTGGACCAAGGCCCTACAATTTATAAAACCACAATTAAATTCACCAGAGCTTGATTCTTATTTTGAGCTTCACCCAATTACGCACACTCAATACTTAATACATCAATATCAGTCTCATGCCAGATTGTTAATTTCATCAAGATTCGGGATTTATTCTCTGAGAAATCCAAGAAAACCTTCTATCTTGCAATGTTAAAGAAGATGGAAATTTACTTCTGGATCCACACTGAATATAATGGGTTCTTCTCTGCATCCTTCCACCAAGTTTCATGGTGATAATCAAGTTATTTTTGCATAATCCTGCTAACTAACAGACAGACACGCAGAAGAAAACACAACATCTTTGGTGGATGTTATAACAATCGACTGTACATTTATGATCAACGTCAAAATGAAACTGTGAGCAGAACTGAGTATTGATCAACAATTTCACAGATTGTTGTGCTCCAGCAGTCTTGCTTTTATTTCTCTGACTAATCTATAAGTTGTTGTGATTAAGACTCTCCTGGTTTAGGTACTCCAGTGTCCAGCCACCCAGCTGGACATGGCCTTCCTCATATCAATGAGCGGGCGGCTCCTATGATTCTGAAATGGAAAGCCTGGCTGCGATGGTTCTCTTTGGTCTGTCATCTTAATCTTCAAAGTCCATTCAGAGGAACTGAACCTCCTTAGTTGCTGCTTCTGGACAATCTGAGTGACTCATACCTTCATATCTGCACACGCAGACACGTACACTACACGCACACACAGACACACACAGACACACACACACACACACACACACAAAGTCGATGCAGAAATGGATGGAGGATGGTGATTCCCTTGCTTCTGATGTCTGATCAGTGTTCAGTCAAGGAAGCAAGCAGCTTGTTTTTATCACAACTGATACTGACTCATGATCTTGGAATTCTCTGTTTAACTAGAATCTCTGTTATTGGTTCCCAGACGGTCAAATCCCCTGCAGAAAGAAATTAAGAACTTCCTCATTATTTCTAAAACAAGATAATGGAGATGACTTAGTTCATCCACATTTGTTTTTATATTTAATATGGTTGGTCCAGATATTTTAGCCATTTTATAATGCCTGGCTGGTACACTTGAAGATATAACCTGTTGGATTCACTTGATGAAATCACAAGAACGTTTTAAGTACATTTTACTGCTGTAATATCAAGTACAACTCACTTGCCAGTATCAAGTAAAATTGACTTGCCATACACTCAACATATCTGAAAAGTTTGAAGTAAATGTAACGAAAATAAACCATAGTTAAACAATTAAAGTAGACCATTTTAAAGTTTAAACTGGAGTAATTTAAATGGACACGTCTCCTACAGTGGTACACATGCCAAGACACATGTTCTATAGACAGACACTTTATATGTTGCACAGTGAAGCACTAGCATCTATTTATCCAACCCTTTTACTTATTTCATATCTTTTGCTTGTTTTATCCTAAATTATAGTTTTTATGGCAAACGTGTTCTTATTGCTCTCTTATTTCATGCCTTTGATTTGATTTTAAAGGGGACATATTATGAAAATTCCACTTTTGTAGTGCTTCTACACGTTAATCTGGCATGTCTACCGTCCCAAAAACTCTTGAAAAAGAAAACTCCCGCGATTTGTTGTGGTTCCTCTATGTCAGAAACTATACGCTAGAGTGCGTCGAATGGGAATACGACCAGAATTGACGTCACAGTCCCCGTGGAGGCGGAGATCTGGCGGAGGAGGAGACCAGGGTAAATTACGAGCCACAGCACCCTCCTCAACTCGAGGTGGCGGGTGTTAGCTGGGGAGCTAGCCGAGGGGGGACGCTAACCAGCCGGGGAGCGGGGTGAGAGGCGGAGGAAACAGAGCCTGCGGTCGGGGTAAGTTAGAGCCACAGCCCCCTCCTCAGCTCGGGCTCGCTGGATGATGTCCGCGGGCTGCTGGCTCCATGTCAGCGGCTCGCTTCTGGTGGACGTGTTGGTGTTTTTTCCGGGAACGTGTCAGTGTTTGTTTACGGGTAGCAGCAGCGAGCTTACGCTAGTTTCTGTGTGAGTGTTTCGCCCGAAGCAGCATGTATAAATAGAAAACAGCTGTTTGTGGGGAGCTAACGCTAGCTTGCTGCTAGTTTGTGTTTAAAGTTGCAGCACTTTCTGGAATGGTGGCTTGGGCACGTATTTACAGCAGTATTGCAGGGATATGTGGCACCCAACCTTTGGAGGTGCCGGTGTTAGCTCCAGGGATGTCCCGGTGTTAGCTCAGGGGACGCCCCGGTGTTAGCTCCGTGGAGGTGCCGGTGTTAGCTCCAGGGACGTGCCGGTGTTAGCTCTGGGGACGTCCCGGTGTTAGCTCCGTGGAGGTGCCGGTGTTAGCTCCGGGGACGTCCTAACCCTAACCCTAACCCTAACCCTAACCCTAACCCTTGTGGACCACTTTACCCCATGGCAGGGTTAAAATCCTAACAGCTAGATTGACAACCACACATTCCAAAACTAATATCGGACTAGTAAGAGAATCATGGGGATTGGTCGATTAAGCACATTTATGATTATTTTGATTCATGGGATCTCTTGCACACCCTAGCTTACCTGCACATTGTTTCTCTGTCCAATTGGCAGGGACAGGGATATTGTTTTTCTCTGCGTATTCAAATTCCAGTTCACAGCACTTAACTGGAGCAAGGCCATGTAACTGGTCAGCTAGTTGTTTCAAGTGTTTGGCAGGCTCCTCCTCCATCTCATCTGTGAATATTCTCTTTGCCTCAGCTACTGCACCCCAGGCTACTGATTTTACTTTCCCTTTCCCTTTTTTCTTCATGAATCTTTTGAGGGTTGTCTTATCAATATTTCTATCCCTTCCAGCTTTTCTTAAGGACTTCTTTTGTTGCATGACCTCAGAGGCTGCACTCTCCCTCTCTGCGAGGGGTGTAGTTTTTTGGCATGATGGCTTTTCTACAATGTTTATGACATTAAAAATAAAACATATATAATGTAATATAACACTAAAATATGTTTAAGACTAAACTTAACTTGTGCTTCATGTTAAGTTTAGTCATGTTTGTGCTTCACATCCACTTTTTTAGAAAACCAACATCTCTTAGCAATTCAGGCTAATCTTCAGCTAGCATCAATCACATGGTTTTATATGTTAGAAGTTCATCAACATGTATGATATAAGTTTTTCTACCTGATTCAACTTGTTTTGACACAACAGTTGATTAAGTTCAAAGCAAGAAAAAAGAAGAAAAACATACTTTCCACTGCACTAGCACCAACTTCTCCTTCATGGCAAGTGGGGAATGGGAGGGGCTTGAAAACATGGTGGTCAAATAACCACAAATGTGTTCCGCTGCCTAGATACAGGGGGTGTCTCACATTACCCGATGTCCCACATTACCCCGCTCTCCCCTACAAACTTTGTGGAATCCTCTGCCTGACCCAAGTAAAGAAACCTTTTTTGATTCCCTACAAACAAGTCGTCTATCTGTCTCTGCATCTGAGTCATCACCCCTCGCAGCTCAGTGGTAGGCAATCTGCCTACTACAGGGGAGACCCAGGTTCGAATCCCCGACTGATCCTGTAAAGATCAGTGTCATGTCGACTTCAGCAAGTTCCTTACACCGAAAACAGAGTCCCTCGACATATCACATAAGTGTACAACTACACTGGGATTAAGCACATACTCACGTTTCTCAAAAAAGGAAAAAAAAGGAAAAATACATGTAATTTAGAAATTTACAAATCTGTGTTAAGGATCAGGTAACTGTTTACCGCCATCTACTGACTTGATGTTCGTTTCTAGAGGTACTGCAATACAAGGTCGATCCAGGTGGAAAGTGCAAGCACACGTATTGTCTGTGAAACAAAAGCCTAATACCAGACTGATGGATATAATTGTTCAATGAGTTATTCTTGTGTTACGGTCAAAGTTGAGGGGTGTGGCTTATTGTTACATCAGAGTTTCCATCGATCTATAAGTCCCATTATATTCCTTTAACCCCCTTTGATCAATTCCTTTAACCCCTTTTGATACAATTCCTTTAACCCCCTTTTGCCCCAATTCCTTTCACCCCCTTTGATACAATTCCTTTAACCCCCTTTGCTTCAATTCCTTTAACCCCCTTTGCCTCAATTCCTTTAACCCCCTTTGTCTCAATTCATAGTATCCACTTTGCTTCATTGAAGAATCAGTCTGCAACAACCAGCCAATTGGTAGAACAAAGAAGTTAAGAGATTTTCATGGAAAACACACTTTTAACAGCAAAAAGAACAGTCGCAATGGATTTCTCTCAGATAGTTAAACAAATGGACATAAATGCAGAGACTGTCCGCTCGTACTTTGCAATCTTCTTTACGAAGCTCACTGGAGAGCAGTGGGAGCTGCTGAAGTCATGCCAACCGGATGAAGCTACAACATTTATGTTGGCAGAACTTCTGCTGAACTTAATGACGTCTGTTTCAAATGCCATTGTAAAGCGACGTCCCCGTTCCCCCGTGTCTGAGGATAAAGTTCGGTCCATTCTGGGCGACACTCTCAACCACAGTCTTTCACCAGGCAGCACAACAACGTCTGAGAGTTTGGATAAGCTCACAGACTTGTTTGTAGAGGAGGTGACGGAGACTGTCAACTCCACCTTGTCTGCAAGCTCCATCTGTGTGAGCTCTGAGAAGCCCATACCAACCCGCCTCATTAACCCCGCTAAAGTCCAGAAGATGATCTGTTACGCCTGCGAGTCGTTAAAGACAGACGGAGGAATCAAACAATTTTTCAAGTGTCAATCGCGCAAGCAAAGTCAGACCATCTCCTCAGAGGAACAGGACCCTTCAGATGATCCCACTCTCGTGTGTAGGACTTCTTCAAGCTCCTACTCTTCAGGAGTAAGCTCCAAGTCCGTCAGTTCCTCAGAGGGAGGTTCAACAGCAAGCAGTGTGAAGAGGCTTATCCAGGATACAATTAACGATAGTTTGACTCACATCACAGACCACTTTAATGAGTTCAATGACAGCCTCTCTCCTAATTCATCATTTTCTCCGGAGATTGATATGGCCTTAGATGACATAATCGAGGCAATCAGTGAGGAAGGCACAAATGGTAAGGAATCTCCAGAGCCAAACTTCTCAAACGGTAAAGGAATGAGAAAGCTCAATAGGCTTTTGATAAAGAATTTTGCCGTGGCAGGGACGCTCCAAATAATGTCACAAATGGCGAAAAAATTCAATGAGAATCCCAAAGTCACTAGCAGGAAGGCAATAAAGTCATTGATTGCTAGTATTGACTCTGTGCTTTTGGAGAAGGAGAAGCCAGGAGGTGGAAATGAAAGTTCTGCATTCCAAACACTGGAAAAGCCTCCATCTGAAAAGGTTATTGTTTTCACAAAACGGCTTTCAGATCTGATCTATTTGCACATCGCACCCCGCAAGAATTCAGACATGGATTCAGGTCTAGTGAAAAAGGTTTGTGTTCCTACTTCACACAGGGGCATATATGCAGACATTCAGACCAGGGTGTTTTGTTTTCTGTCCTTGATAAGCTGGTGGCTGAACAACCAAGTTAACCGCCACACAAACAGAGTGTCAGTCGCTTTATTGAACATCGACTCATGGCAGTCATCATCAGTAGAGGTCCACAGCTTTGAGGAGAAAAGATCAGAGCAGTCGGCACCATCATCAGAGTTCACCTGCAGAGGGAAGAAAATATCTAAGCAGTCAAGACCAGCCGTGGTCACCAACAGAGGGGATCAAATATCTAAGCAGTCAACACCAGCAGTGGTCACCAGCAGTGGGAAGGAAAGACTGAAGCAGTCACCACCAGCAGTGGTCACAAGCAGTGCGAGTAAAATACTGAAGCAGTCAACACCAGCAGTGGTCACAAGCAGTGCGAGTAAAATACTGAAGCAGTCAACACCAGCAGTGGTCACCAGCAGTGGGAAGGAAAGACTGAAGCAGTCAACACCAGCAGTGGTCACCAGCAGTGGGAAGGAAAGACTGAAGCAGTCAACACCAGCAGTGGTCACAAGCAGTGCGAGTAAAATACTGAAGCAGTCAACACCAGCAGTGGTCACCAGCAGTGGGAAGGAAAGACTGAAGCAGTCTACCCCAGCAGTGGTCACCAGCAGAGGGAATGAAAGACTGAAGCAGTCAACACCAGCCGTGGTCACCAACAGAGGGGATAAAATATCTAAGCAGTCAACACCAGCAGTGGTCACCAGCAGTGGGAAGGATAGACTGAAGCAGTCAACACCAGCAGTGGTCACAAGCAGTGCGAGTAAAATACTGAAGCAGTCAACACCAGCAGTGGTCACAAGCAGTGCGAGTAAAATACTGAAGCAGTCAACACCAGCAGTGGTCACCAGCAGTGGGAAGGAAAGACTGAAGCGGTCATCACCAGCAGTGGTCACCAGCAGTGGGAAGGAAAGACTGAAGCAGTCAACACCAGCAGTGGTCACAAGCAGTGCGAGTAAAATACTGAAGCAGTCAACACCAGCAGTGGTCACCAGCAGTGGGAAGGAAAGACTGAAGCAGTCTACACCAGCAGTGGTCACCAGCAGAGGGAATGAAAGACTGAAGCAGTCAACACCAGCAGTGGTCACCAGCAGTGGGAAGGAAAGACTGAAGCAGTCAACACCAGCAGTGGTCACCAGCAGTGGGAAGGAAAGACTGAAGCAGTCAACACCAGCAGTGGTCACCAGCAGTGGGAAGGAAAGACTGAAGCAGTCAACACCAGCAGTGGTCACAAGCAGTGCGAGTAAAAGATTGAAGCCGTCAACACCAGCAGTGGTCACCAGCAGTGGGAAGGAAAGACTGAAGCAGTCAACACCAGCAGTGGTCACCAGCAGTGGGAGTAAAAGATTGAAGCAGTCAACACCAGCAGTGGTTAGCAAAGAAAGTAAGAACTCATCATCAGACAGGAGGGCCAGGGTGAAGATTGAAAAGACCCAGGCAGAGGGCAGATATAAAATGTATCTGTGTTCTCTCGGACAAGCTTGTCACACGCATCTATAGAATGGTGAACTGTACTGATGATGACATAAGGCGTCATCTGGAGAGATTAGGGCCGAGGTCAAAGACATTGACCCAACTTTCATCCCTAGAAGAATCCTTGACAAGGACATTTTCAAGGAGTTGTGTAAGAAGTGTCCAGAGATGCTAATGTCTTCCCTTCTTGGAAGAGATCCAGAACTCGAGATATCAATAATCTCCATTGTGAGAAGATGCCTGTGCAAAAAGCCTGGTTTTCAGAGCAGGCATCTCTTCCCTGTCACCTGCGCTGATTGATCCTATGTGGTGCCGGTGCCCCATTATAATTTTCAGGCCAGGGATTTATCCGGCCTACCCTAGCTTTTACTAAGTCTTAAGTTTTGCAATGGGTTTTCTCAGGGTGCTCCTGTTGTCCCCACATTTATAAAAATGAATAAAATTTCTAAAATGGAATTATTTGTTCTCAGTATTTATTACGATTTATTATTATTTACCAACCTGCAAACTGGCTGCAGACTTTAAGGGATATAACCAACAACAGCAACGTTTATTAAATCTGAAGTGACCTTCTTTGTTATTATTCCTACAGTATTCCGTCAGGGAACAAGATATTCGGCTACACTTCACAAACTGTTGTAAAAGGATGTAAAGAAGTCTTCTGATTGGTCACTATAACAGCTTAAATGTATTTAAATATTTGCCCCTGATGTTGCATTCAAACATCCCGGTGGTTCCTCGCTTCGACCCTGATGACCTGTGTTTTCCTCCCCTCTGTAAGAGTGAGGCTGATGAAGAAGGAGAAGCAATTGGTCCACCTGGAGGATGCGGAGAAGGATGTGACCAATTCAATTTTCCTGTTTTGTTCATAAATTTGATTTGTTAAAAGTCTCATTAAATTTCTTTCTAACCATTTTAACATCTCTGCTCTTAATACCTAGCTGTATGGAGCAGTTCTGTATTAGCAATGTTTGACGCTATTCGGTCAAACAGCCTACATGGAGGACTTTAAGACAATTAAAGTTCAAATTATGAGGGAATTTCAGCAGAGTCAACAGCTTAGTTTGCCATGGACATGTGAATATGGTGCTGTTTTTGCCAGTATTTTGGGAGGACAGATATTTTTATGGAAAGCCAGTAGAAGTTTGGAGCTTACATATCATACCCAGCATCATTTCTTCCTGTTGAGCAGATTGCTGGTAGATATGTGGTTAACACATCCACTGTGCATTTAACCAACACAAGTGAAAAAGTAACTGTAATCATTCCACTCTGCACAGTGGTTGAGCTTTAGGATAGTGTTCATGGGCAATTAAGATTGAAGAGGTGAGTTTCCACTCTAATCTAGGGAAACAGATTTACTGAGCCTCATTGTTTTGGAGTATAATAAAATGTTGAAATAAAGTGCCCTGTTTCAAAACATTTTCCTAGCATTGACCTTTGCTCATGGTATACAATATAATGCATTATAGCACACTTACATACTTAAGGGAAACAATTAAAAATTTCAGGTTTTATATTTATTTCAAGCCTGGTGTATTTACCCCATATAGTTTGGTACCTTGTAGAAAAAGGTGTTATCTGCACTGAGGGAAACTATCCTGATTTGCATCTGTAAAGCTCAGAGAATTGTCATTTGCCACTGTAAGCCTCCCCTAGGCTTAAGAGCAGGGGGGTCACTTCCCAACATTCCCAGGCCTGCCAGAAACTGGTAATTCCTGACAGTTTTCGGGGCTGCCTGCAGATTCCTGTGAACAGCCGTTAACCCAAACTTCTCCCGAAATGTCCTGCGACACGTACTGACACAAACTCTTCTTTTTATGCAGTTAGAGAGCAAACAAACTATCTAATAAACTTTAATAAACCAGTATATATATATATATTTTTTTTTTTATACAGATAAAGCTGTTTGTATCAATCACAAGCAGCTTTAGTTACAGTGTGGCATCAAAGGCTGTTGCCCCTGATGTGTAAAGGCATTTGCCTTTTAACAGTGACAACAAAGGCAAGTGCATTTACACTCCAGTTGCCGTTTCTATTGAGACCGTAAATTCCTCCACAACCTACCACTGCCACGATTTTTGTTTGCCCTTATCAAAGAGACCCAGAACTTGAGTTTGCCCCTACTAAAGAGAACCAAGATCTAAGTTTGCCTTTACCGAAGAGAACCACAATTTCAGTTTGCCCTTACAGAAGAAACACAAGATTTGAGTTTGCGTTTTCTGATCACGACCTTGTCTACACTACTGTTGGGTTACCATGGCAACGGAGACACAATCAGATCAGGCAGGGGAAAAAGGAGCCAAAACAGAGGCGTTACCTGTCGAGGACCAGCGGCTGGTCTTCATCGCCGACTTGGTGCTGAAATTCCTCAAAGTCAAAGAAGACAAGTGGCAGAAATGTGTCTCCAGCGAGGAGAACCACCAGGTGCTGCAGGACTTCCTGGACAGAGCCGAGCGACGGAGCCTATTGGTGTCTTTAACCGCCGGTGGGATGCTCCAGGCCGCCAAATGTCTCTCCTCCTCGTCACCAGGAACCAAGGCTGTGTACTTCATGAAGCGGGAAAAGACAGCCCTCACTGTGGAGACCATGAGCGAGAAGTTGACCTGGGGACACATGCCCTCCAGGCCGCTAGATCTCTTATCTGCCATAGATAAGGTGAGCAATGTGTTCTCTGTGCGGTTGGGTACTGGCTTCATGAACTGACAGTGAAGTTTGTATATCACTCCAAATCAGTCATCCAAGTACATTTGATCAATTGATAGGTATAAGTACTACAGTCAGTAAAGACTTAAGTATGTCAACCCCTGCTTACTGATACAAAGAGAGGGATGGGGACTCCATTTATTGCATTAGTTTCTGGAAACTAGCTATGGGATACGCAAGTGGCATATCCCATATTGAGACCTGTCAGTGATGCTACTCAGAGAACAGGGGTTATGCCAGTAACCTTAAGATTCGTGTTAGAAAATTAGTTTGAAATACATAATTCTTTGTAATCAACACTTAGAATGTGTATCGTAAATTATATATAATTTGTTGTACTTATTTCAGATGTGATAAGATACTGAATTCTGGACACTTGCTGAAATGGACTATCTTTCACATTGTTTTATTCATCTTTTAATTAGTTATATTTGTGCATTATATATTAAATTATTTAGATTTAATCTTGATTAACTCAATAAAATAATTAAAGAATCTTAATATATTATGTATTGTCTTGATCCAGTCACTGTGAATTGTGGGTATTAGGTCAACTACAGTTGTAAATAACAAAGCTCATGCCATGAAAACATTTACTTAAATAATGAAGATTTAAAAAAATTGCATTAAAACAAGATAGGGGACTTCAAGAAGTTAGGTATCTTAGTCTAACATCCATTAATTAAGCACAAACCTATTCCCACAGACCCTGTAAAGGATCTGGATGTTTCCTCCACCACTTGATACATTGAAAGTTTACTCCGAAGCTAATATTTTGCTGCATTAAAAACTCTTATTTCCTTACACATTCACAGCTGCTGGACATGCTGGTGTCTAACAGTAGCAACCACACTGAATGGCCACCGGGAGTGTGTGATGATGTCGCGCGCAACGTCCACTTCCTCAAGAAAAGTTTGTTTGTGGTGTCAGGCCAAGTCCAAGGCCATACTCTGCTGCCCCTCCCCATGGACATCGAGAGAGTGGAGCAAGCCGCCCTGGAGATTGGCAAAAGGTAAACAAACAGCTGGAAAAAAAAGGTTTGTGTCAATGCATAATTTCTCCTACTTGCACATTCTAATGGTTTATGAAACCACACAGGGAGGGAATGGTGGAAAGGTGCATCATCCACTCCTTGGAGTCAGCAGTGATCGAGTGGAGCCGTCAGATCTCTGTCGTCCTGAAGATAGACTCCTCTGGGGATCTGCTGGAAGGCAAAAACCCCACACCTGACACAGAGCTGCTCTTCTGGAAGAACAGGTCAGCACCTCAGTTATTACAGACACAAAGTATCCACTGGCAGCTCCACAGCTCCACTTGTTCCAGGGATGAGATTGTGTGTAAATAACACAATGTCCCTGTAGGACCTCAAAGTTGGTTTGTTTTTTCAATTTTTTTGCTGAAGCTACTAATTGTTTGATTTTCAGAGCACACTTGTCCAGGGACAAAAGCAATTTGGTGCACTCTTCTTTTTTATACTAACGTGGCAGAATAAAATCTTGAAAAAACGCATTTGTTCTGTTATGGCTGCTGTACTTTACAGGATGTTAGGGCCGGATCTTAGACCTGATTTTCCCCTTCCAACAATCATGGGGGTGTTCCTGACTGGAGGTCACCCTGTGCTTATTATCTGCCCAACTAATTCTGAAGTGTGGGGGTTAACAAAATATTTGTATTGTGACCGTTTGATTCTGAACCTTAACCCATTACCATAAACATCAAACATACCACGATAGAAACCCACAATAGCGAGGGAGAGCGAAAGAGTGTCACCAACCAGATGTTAGGTACTTGAACAGTTGTGACCAAAAACATGAAAAATATAAATGCCTCCTCCATAGTTGTAGAAAAAATAGAAAATAACGCAAATTTCTTAGTCTCTGGAAGGCCAATGTGAAATCGTTTCATACAAACTGCAAGTGTGTGGTCTGACCTTCTCGCCACATCCCCCAGTATGTGTGTTCTGAAGATTGCAACATTCAAATTTGTTAAATCTGTCAATATGTCTCTCATCTCCTACACGTATATTAAATGGTCAAGAGTTACAAATCCTCCTGTGTGCAGCAGCCCTCATCTGTTTTTTTACATTCAAACTTTACCTGGTGATAAAATAAAAGTTAGCTATCAAGAGGACATTTACATGCCGATCCTCCTAGAGCAGACACTGATCCTTCAAATTACGTAATTTTTATCAGAACAGAACATATGAACAAGTTTTAAAGAGATTTAAAAATAAGTGGTGGAACAATCCAGTGTGACAGGAACTTTTTTGTCCTCCATTTTTTCTTTTTCCCACTTGAAGATATGCAGATTTGGATGGCATCTATTCCCAGTTAACAGCCTCTAAAGTGGATAAGATGGGGAAGCTGTTGGAGGCTGCGGAGAGCAGCTATTTCCCTGCTTTTAAAAACATGCAACTGAAGGTTTCTGCAGGTAATGAATCTGTACATCCGACCTGAGGAAAACATGTAATTAGTCTTGGGTCTCTGAGGTGTAGTGTGTATCTGGTTGAGGCATGATTTGAGATGATTCATCACCATCTTCTTTTTCACATGTGGTGGTTGAACTGACTTTGATCACATTTTCACTTGCCAGCTTTGGAAGAAGCAAAGGACATCAGCATCTACTTGATGCCCCTCAAGGGCCTGTTTGAGGACATGGAGAGCATGGAGTTTCCTGAAGTCAGACGTCAGATTGGCCCTTTGATGCACACAGTATGCCTGGTGTGGGCAAACTCCAGACACTACAACACACCACAACGCCTCATCCTTCTGTTGCAGGAGACTTGCAACCTCCTCATACAGCAGGTCAGCAGCAGTTATACTTTTCTTTGTTTTATTTTTGATATAAAGATTTGAGCCGTAACTATATATATATATAGCAGTAATAGTAATTAGGGAGTAAAAGATTACCAGCATCGACTTATCAGCCGATGACTATGAAGCTTGATATTTTATAATAATAATAATAAAATAAATTTTTCTCCATTGTTTATTCTGTACAATCATAAAAGATAAAAAACAGCAGTGATATGTCTGTGAAAGGCCACCCATTTATAATAGTCAGGCTCAAATAACAATCTTTGATGCTAATAGTAATCACCGTTGTCTTTCTGTAATCATAAGAGGTCACCTTTCAGTACAAAGTAGGTGAGTGCTGTTTTTTTCCCGTTTGGTTGGATTTCCTTTGGGTTAGAATGCTTTTTTCTGTCCAGCTCAGTTCCTTTTCTGTTCAGTTTATTGGACAGAAAAGTAATTTGCTGCTGAAAATGCACAGTGCATCAGAAAAGTTTTCCCAGGAAAGTCTAACAAGCCAGCAGTGTTAGATTAACCCTCTAGCGTGGTATTTGACAAACATTTTCACCAGCCCCTCCAAAGTTCCTCTCACTCTCTTTGAATTGTGTATCCTATACTTAAACCCTTGTGATGAATTCCATATGAATACAAATTGAATAAACATAAACATAGCACTCTGAAGCAGGCAATGGGGGCGGGACATAAACCAAGTAGGATGAACTCAAAGTTGTCGAACTTCACTCTGCACCATAGAGTGCATAAACCACGTCCAGCACGCAAACAATAGAAAAGTGAACGTATATTGTAGGTGTGTTTATATTATATTAAGGAGTAGAAGTAAGAAGTAGGCTCTGCAGCATTACCACAGACCAAGCCAACATCCAAGTCCATACAGATATGTTTAGAACGTGAACTACACTAGTGTAAAAATAATATTAACATTAAAATAAAGGGTTATTTTCCTTTCTTGCCGGAGTTGGACAAGAATATTAACGTTTTTAGCTTATACCAGGAGGATGATTGGCTTAGCTTTAGCATAAATGATGAAAGAAATCAAACATGTTTAAGGGACTGATGTGCAACTGCAGCCAAATATATAGGATGTAGCTTATTGTCACCTATAGGGAATTGCATTATGCTGTGTTTATGCTTTATCACATTTGTATTGTAAGCCAAACAAAGATAAACTTAGATGCTGTTTTAGTTACCCCCAATCTTCTGGAATAGGCGTCAGGGCTTTAACATAGTTTTTATATATTACAAAGGGTTACCATGTTTTTTCAAAGTGTCTTAATGAGCCTTTCAGAGAAAATCATAACAATCCACACTAATTACATCCGTCGCTTGAACCCTAAAATATCTTTGCTAAGCTAGCGTTTGTGCAATGATTATGATATAAGAGCTAACATTATATAAGTCTGTGTTTGGCCCATGATGAGAAGTTAACTTTGGGCTCAATAGAATCCATTCCATCGCGTATAATTGAGATGAGGCTCTTTGAGTAGGAATCCAAACTTACGGTAGCTGCTACTCCTCTCCAACACCAGGCCCAGATGTTTCTAGTTCCAGATGAGATTCTGAAAGGAGAGGTTTCTGAGAGTCTCCTGACGGTACAGACGTGCCTGGAGATCCTGAAGCTCTTCAGGACCACTTACGAGGACCGCAGGGCCAATCTGGCCGAGTACCAGAGGGCCGGGAACTTGGTTAAGCCTTGGGACTTTTCCCCGGTTTTGGTCTTCTCAAGATTTGACTGCTTTATCAATAGAATCCTCGCCATTAAGGTGAGTATTTAATCCAAGGTTAGCACTTTTGGCATGAGAATTGAGATGCAGTCACTTCAGTGATACTGTAGTTTAGCTCAATCGCCTCAATTTCCTCTCACTGTCACCCTATAGGTCATCCTGTTAACCGCTTTAGACATGTTAAAGCTGGAAAAATTGGTGATTGGAGCTGTCAGAGGCAGTGCACTCAGCCAGCAGGTCGAGCTGCTCAACCAAGATTTTGCAGAAACTTTCAAATTCATCACAGAGAAGCCCTATGACTGCTTGGACCTGAACAATACGGTACGGAGTGTGAGGATTACTGGGTGCACAGGGGTTTCGCTATTAAAGTGAGATGCAAGGGTTTTATGAAATACTAGACACAGGCTACTCACTCAGTGCAATTTTTAGCCCTGAATACTTCTCAGTTTATGCTTCTTTTATTCAAGCAGGCAAACACCACTACAGCTTGGGAAGTTTTATGTTTGGGGAGCAAATTGGTTTTCTACCAAAATAGTATTTTTTATCCAATACTCTTTAGTTGCTTCACCAAGATGTTTCTGAGCAATGGCAAGAAAAGTAATTTATTTTTCGTGTAAGACCCGTCGGTGTTCCCCTCTGGATGGCTTTGAGTCAGTGAGATGTGAAAAGGGAAATGCCGGCCTGTCACAGTCTAAGCTGTGTGCTCTTTTGGCTGCCGCTGTAGCTGTGCTTTTTGTTCCCTACAGGAGTTTGAAGAAGATGTGAAGAAGTTTGATCTGAGGGTGGATGACATAGAGCGACGACTAGGAACCATCTTCTGTCTGGCTTTCGATGATGCCGCCGGACTGGAGCCCACCTTCAAGGTCTGGGAACTGAATTTGTGTCTTTCTCACAAATGCACAAACACAGTCACAAACGAGTTCTAAAGCCCTTTTGCTAATCTGTTGTCTGCAGGTTGTGGATATGTTTGGTAGCTTGCTGGAACGCCCCCTAGTGGCAGCCGATGCTGTGAGCCGATACCCTCTCCTTGTCACTGTGTTTGAGACAGAGCTGAACTGCTGTAAACTTGTCTATGACAAACACATCCAGCTTGCGGAGGAGCTTGGTGAGATTTAGAACAATTTCCTGTATTATTACAGTGAGCAAAGCTATAACAAAATTCTGGCCCCCATAATAGAGAGTGATCGGGAGATTACACCATGTAGCTCGGGTTAGGCAAATATGGAAATTAAAAACTGTATAATTTGTGTAACATTTTGAGATAACAGGGGTTTTCTGTTCCATCTGGGGTATCTGTCTCTTCAAGGGTTTGTTGAACATGTTTTGTCACTCTGAGATTTCAGCCTCCACCTCAAAACAAAAAAGGTGTAGATTAGACATTAAACTTTAAACTGACGGGTTTGGAAGGTAAGACAAAATAAGAATAGAGGAGATACGATAAGAGAATACATCTGTAATAACTGTAAATAACAATATAGAGAAAAACAATAATACACACCTTTCACTATAGACAGAAAATAATTGGTAGACAAACGTACTTGAGTGCACAGATTGATTGTACAAACCTGTAAACTGTATTTGTGAATTATGTATAAAAAGATATCGAAATGAACACACATATGCAAAAAAATACTGATATTAGATAGCTAAGTGTGGTGTATGATATTGAATATATATATATATACATATATATAAATAGATGTCATTTTACTACAGTATGCTATATATATATATATATATATATATATATATTTCAGTATCCCCTTAAAAGAGACCACATATAAGTCTATAGCTGTGAGGATGAAAAATTATGATCGCTAAGTGCCTAACCATGACAAAGCCAAAAGCAAGTGGCTTGACAGAGAGGTTGTATCTGTTAAAATTTCATTTCATAAAATGTTATTTATTTTCAGCAACAAACTAAAATTGCTTTTCACTTGCATCGTATTGGGGCGGCAGCACAAATGGCGGAAACATTCACCATATCTGAGATCTTAGGGAAATAAAATGAAAACAATCTTGGTGGCTAGATAGCACTATAGATAAATATAGTTTTATAAAGCAGAGCAAGTGCAGGTCCAGCTATAGAGGACCTTTGCATGTTGTTCCCCCCATCTCTCTTTCTTACACTCTCCTCTCATTTCCAATTGTCTCTCACTTACCCAATTAAGGCCCAAACTGCCCAAAAAACTGGAAAACAAGGGATATAAGTGTGAGATGTATTAAGCTACTTTTAAACGTGCACACAACTCTGTGTGAACTGAAATGAGCTCCTCTGGAGTTTCTGCGGACTTTCTCTTTCCCTCATTTTCGGGAGATCCTCTGCAGAACAAGAAAATGGCTTAAGGAGCTTCAGGGACAGTTTGCAAAGACTCACAGGTTAATGCAGGGATTAAACTTGGAAAGGTCTCAATTTGAAACAGTTAATGAGAATGAGAGAGAGAGATTTAAGATCATATAATCACCATATCGAAGGTTTATTGGGTTCATTCTTCTCGGGGATAACCTTATTTTGTGCATTTAGTGTACTCTGACAACATAGTATGGTTCTTATCTCAGTCACCATTAACCTTTGTAGCACACTTGACTTCCTCAGGTTCGCCTGTCGTGAGTAAGAATATGCCTCCAGTAGCTGGCGGGCTGAGATGGGCCCAGAGTCTACAGAAGCGCATCCAGACCCAGTTCTCCAAATTCGAACAACTCTCCTGCCCGTGAGTTTCCTCCCATCGCCAACATTGCTAAAAACTGAATTGTTTTGTGGTTAATCATTTCCAGCGGTTTACCTGTGAATTTGATGCTCTAGCTGCTCCTCTTCATAACATTTACAACGGTGTTTTTGAGGCCTCATAAAAATTATGATGTGGAATAATGGCTCCTTGGAAGGTATAGGCTACAATTGTTGCAAGGGGTGACGGATTTCATCTTCTCTGCAGGTGTCTGGAGTCTGAGGAAGGAGCCAAGGTCATCGACAAGTATGAGGAGATGATGCAACTGTTGGACAAGTAAGTGTGGATGTTATTTTCCTAGAATAGAACCCTTGTCATCAGGCTTGGATGTCTGTATCACTGAATAAAAGAACAGAAGGGGAGGTTAAACAGAATAGACAGTGACAGAATGAGACGTCATCTTTCAAGACTGTAATAACCTTGAAAGCCAATCACATTACTCAGATATTAGCTCCCTCTGTGGCTGGGACTTCACACAGACTCAGTTTTGAACCTGCATGTTTGTGATTTTGATGGTTGAGCGTGTAACATTTATGAAAGCAGCCCCTGTGGAATAGCATGTAGACACGCAGCTTCGAGCATGATTTATGTTCTCATTACTGTGGCGCTGCTCTACAGATTATTTCACAGGACTCCCATAATCCCATATGTTCCTTCACTACTCACTGATGTCAAGTGAGGAATGGCCTTTTAGACCATATCCAACATCAAAAACTGAAAGATAAAGCATCCCATGGGTCAGAAGATGCTGTTTGCATGGAATCAAACGAAATTATGTTAGAGGCAAAAATAGACAGAGAGAGAGAGTGAGAGAGAGAGAGAGGGCATGTCTGTTTTTCCACTTGTGTAGAAATGTCTGCACAGGATGATGTTTCAAGGCACTCTACACATGGCAGCTGATTAAAGCTACATAGTGAGTAACATGGATCAATGAGACATTAATTTGATGAAGAATGAGATGAAGAAAGAGAAGCTCCATTTGTCCATGTGTTGTCTGACAATCTAGGCCTATAGCAGTATAACTAGAAGCTGGTCCAAGGCAGACCTGAGCCAGGCCTAAATATATAAGAATATTATATTATATGTAAGTTCTTAACATCAATACCAATACTTACTAGGAGCCAGTGTAAAGAGGCTAAAACAAGAGTGATGGGGTTTCGCCTCGGGTGAAAAGCTGACAGCTGAATTCTCTTAACGTACAACTTGCAGTAAATATAGATTCTGGCTGTTGAGGGGAGTCAAAGCGTAAATAAATATAATCAAAATAAAAAGGTCTGTGTATTTCAAAATATTTTTAGGATAGCACAAAACATGATTGACAAATGAGGGAGGACACCTTATGGAATAAAAAAATAATTCACTATTTACATAAAAATAGTCCCATCTGCTGCATGGCCTCCAGTTTGCTTGGCTGCTTCCTGTTGGAATAAGAAAAGAGCAAGAGATGCAGGTCAAACAAAGAGAGAGAGAAAACACAACAAACAGATCAGGCAGATAATAGGTGTAATGAGCTGGAAATATATGGTGTTTCCAAATGGAGCCCTGTTGAACAAAGAAGTTCAAGTAGTTAAGAAATCAGCATCAGAACCTAACAATCTCAGTTAAACTTCCAAGGGGCGATGTCAACAGTTGCAGAAAAACTGTCTTGATCTGCAACCGATCAAAGCAATGAAACCCAGGATTTAGAGAATCAACAAATTCCATTGGGGATGTTTTTTGCTCTTCTTTTAGAAAATAAATATACTATCCATTACATTCATTAGATCTCTCCTCATCAGCAGTAAATAAGATGCTTGGAACCAGAAATATGTCATTTACATGATAGTGAAACTGTTTTGGTTTTGGACAGCGGCCGGATACAAAGATATTTTTGATCAATTTATTTGTCCCCTAATTGAAGAAAGTTATTATCACTTTAATTTAAAATATCAGCAGCCAGTATATTATGTTAGAGCTAAGATGAGGATGAATGTTAAGTTACAGCTATTCCAGACCAAGCTCAGAATAGAGATAAGTGAGTCCTTACAAGTATGGTAATGTAAAAGTGTGTGCGTGTGTGAAGATGTCTTTTGTGAATGATGCACATTATTACACACACAACCGACAGATAACCAATGTTACCGCTTCACACTTAATATGACTCCTTCACTTGATGCCCCCCCCCCCCCCCCCCCGAACCCACAGAATTCAAATGATGAACAACAGCAGTCCTTTGCCCTCAATTTACTCCCATCAGAAATTAGAGCTCTTGTTATGTTGTAATAATCATCGCCTCAGTCGAGAGTGAGTGCCACCATTATTATACATTTTCCAGTGAGGGACAGAATGGGCATCCCCACTCATTACCCCCACAGACAAAATGCAGTGTGATTTATGGCCATGACCGAGGCATTTGATTGCCTCTGCGTCTGCGGTGCCACTATCAGGAAATGAAGCTCACAGCAGAAATCCAATAAGGAGCACACAGTGCACACTTAAGTTCTCGTCATAATCTTGACTATTTACTGATTGATATAGCTGTACAGAGCCCTGAAATGCTGTCTGTTCCCAGCCTCTTGCAGATGAATCAAGGTTTATCCTCATCTTACCCCTGAACACTTGCATGTAACCTTCCTGAACTGCTGCCTTTCCCTCTGCCCTTGAACAAGCAAATAACGCCACTCATTCTGTTTACAACCTCGGATGATTTGGGGAAAATGTCTCAATCATATGCCTCTTATTTACTTATGTTGATTTTAACCTGTGCCCTTGTGACAGAAAATCTCCTTTAATGGGAACTAGTGAAGGTTTTGTTGTAAACCTGCCTGTTTAGAATGGGCTGTTTGTTTGGCCTGTGGTCATGTTGGCTGTATCACATTTGGTCGGAAGTCGAAGAAAGAGAAAGCCTGTCTTGCGGCTGTCCTCCCTGAGATTGTTTACATTAGCCAGCTAGCCATTGTTAGCATAATCAATTCATAATCACGCATTACATGGCATTTCAGGCGTACTTATACTGTAGGTAAATGACCCCAGACAGAAATTGGACAACACTATGTGCTTATAAACATTAAAAACTACAGCTTTTACTAAATGTTGATACACGGAGCCGCCATCTTGGATTGCAAACTCGGGGGTTGGTGAAGTTCCTTCGAAATTGGGACTTGAGGTGATGTTCCAGGTGCAGTTTCCGAGCTCCGAGCTATAATTGACCGCGTCATAAAGATTAAACCTTTGAGCTGCTCCACTGCCGCTTCACAAGGAGCTGTTCACCTGTTTATTTAAAACCTCACTGAAGCTCATCTCTCCACACAGAGCCCTGCGAGTCACAGTCAGATGCACAGAGATGCCTGCACTTATCAGAGAGCTTAAAAACAATGGGTATATTTCTGTGTGATAATAACTTCAGTTTGGCTGAGATAAAGTGTTGTTTTCTGTGTGTTTTCCATTCCAGATACTCCACCAGTCTGTATGAGACATGGACAGAGACCGTGAGCGAGAGCTCCCAGTTCAACCTGAACCTGCCTTTAATCAGCAGAGACCCGGCCACTAAGCTGATCTCAGTCAACTTCAGCCCGCAGGTTTTTACATTAATCCACTTTTCTCTAAAAAGTGATCCGAGGGAGGCTGCTAGAGGTGCCACTGTTTTTAAACCTTTTACTCTGAGAAACTCTGCACACGCTCTGAGTGATATATTAGTTTGGTTTTGTCATATATATCAAACTAATCTGTTTCATTAAACATCTTCCACTAAGTGTCAGACACCTGCCCACAGCTCCATAACTCCTTAAATAAAGTTGTGTTTTTCCTGCGCATTCATCATTTTAATAAGTTAAGTCGGTAATTTAATTTTCCATGCTGCCCTAAAGAGTTTCTAACTGACCTCTCATTAATCTGAGCTTTAGTGGGAAGTTTTTCCACCAACAACAAAACTTTACAGTAAATAACATGAGGATAACATGAGGATCCAGTACAACATGTATATATCTTGTTGTGTTTCTCACTGCCTCCCTCTTCCTCTTCTTCAGCTGGTGTCTCTGCTGCGGGAGGTGAAGTACTTGGAGGCCAGTAAGACTGTGGCCATCCCTGAAACTGCAATGCAGATCTACACCACCAGGGGGCAGCTGCTGCAATATGTTGCCAACCTTGAGATCACCATTGGCGCATACAACAAGGTTGGTGTCGATCAGGCTGTAAGCCGTCAAGGAAATGTATACAAGGATGAAAATAAAGTGTGATATCAGAGCATGAGGTGGGGACACAGTTGGCAGCAGGGGAAACATGTCAACCTCTAGATGGCAGTCTGAGGCTTTTTAAACCATGCTAGCATCAGTGCTGTAGAGAAGGGAACATCTATTAGTTCGTTGAAATATATAAGTCCTGCCGTTGATGTCACATCCTCTCATGTCATCCGCATCAATATGCTTGCACTATAGAGTAGTAGCTCCAGACATTAACATTAACACTGACTGGTGAGGAAAATAAGCTAAACTAAGCTAAGCTAAGTTAAGCTAAAATAGGAATAAGATAAGATACACTGGTGACATTCAATAGTTAGTTTGACATGAGGAGGTATAGCGGGCCGTCCACTAATCTCTTGGCTCGTCCAGGCTGACATGTGCCCTTGGGCAAGACATTGACCCACAATTGCTCCTGAGTAGCGTGTGTATGAGATGCATGTGGACAAAGTGCTAGTTAGGGTAGTGCTGCGTAAATTGTTGAATGATAACTTTACTGTTGAGGGGTTGCTAAGAGAAAAGTGCTATTTAAATACAGTCCATTCACCGTATCTACTCCTGTTCCTGAATTAGGGAGTTGAATAATGACCAGAGGTGTTTTGGGACAAAATATTGATATCACTATAATGTGATGTTGCCCTTTAGATTTATAAAAGTGAAATTTCATCCTTTCAAACTTTTTAATGTCAGAGAATCTGTCATAATTTATTTATTCTTCAAGTTTGATTCCTGATTAATAATTATTATTTGTGAATTCAGCATACCCCTTCAACATTGACCATCAGAATTTAATTAGTTCATGTTTTAGTGGTGAACATTTTAAATTTGAAGAAATTCCCTTGAGGATTTTCAGTTGAATGGAACAAATAAACATACAGACTGTAGACTGCTAAAACAAGAATTGTTTTTTTGGGGGAATAAGATCCAAAATTGAGGATGCACATTATGTGTATGAATTCACTTACTGACATTAGACATTAGAACATAAGTATACTGTTTTCACAATTCTGTTATGTTGTTGTAATGGGAAATGGGCAACTCAGCCACATGTGTCACAGCTGCCATAATTTTGGAAATACAGCATTTCATTGCTTCGGGTAGCAAACGATTTAAGTCAGATTAAGTCCCAGCAACCTGGTTGCATCCAGAAACAGAGACTTTAATGAGGACAACAGCCGTCTTGCAGCTCTGGGCCCTTGTGTGGCCTTTCACTGGCGGTTCTATTAAAATGATATTACTGTGAACGCTTAATGGGAGCACAGAATCACATCACATCCCTCTTTTCCTTTTTTTTTAATCTCCCACTGTTTGACTGCAGGTGATGCGCTCTGTGCTCGAGGTGGAACATCCTCTGATAATGGGCCAACTCAGGGACATCGACGCTAAGCTCCAAAAGGCTGAGAAGAGTCTGAACTGGAACAGCAAAGGTCTGGATGTTTACTCATACTATCAGACACATAACTCAGAAATTACCTATGTAATTGTTCGTGACTGTTAAATGGTCGGTTTAACCTGCGTTACAGAAAACATTTATTCCACACTTGTAGCTATACTCTTAGCTTGACAGTTTTTGCACCACAGGTCAGTGGAGGTGGGTACATTTCATGAGTGGTGCTCACAGCTTTAACAAATTACATTTGAATTATTCTGCAGTAGAAACAGTGTATCACCGTATAATCCAGAACATACGTCCCCATGCATTTTTAAGCTAAACTTAAAAATCTTTTTTGCATCAAACTGCTGTGGATCAGTGAGGTTGTTCTGACAGAGTGAGGTAACAGGATACATGGTGTTGGTTTAGATTGGTAGCCCAAAGTTGGATTTCAACCACAGATAGCACCTCTGCAACACCAGATGGATGTGTATTAGGGTCTTGTAGTAACACAAGACTGTAGGGCAAGAGATATATTTTTTAAAGTCTCATGCAATGACCTTGCGTAACTGTTTACTTGCTTTAAGAGAGAAGTTTTTTATCCTTCCGAGGAATAGTTAGGTCAACATTCTGGGTTATATGCTCATTCACTTTCTTTGCTTGAGAAAATATAAATATACAGTGAATGAAATCATTATTTGATCCCTTGCCGATTTTGTGAATTGGCCCACTGACAAAGAAATTAATGGTCTATAATGTAATGGTAGGTTTATTGTAACAGTTAGAGACAGAATATAACAAAAAGAATCCAGACAATCACATCATATTAACATTATAAATTGATTTGCACTTGATTGTGTGAAATAAGTATTTGATCCCCTAGTAAAACTTGCCTTAGTACTTGGTGGAGAAACAGTTGTTGACAGGGCCAGGTTTGCGCACATCTCAGGAGGGATTTGGTCCACTCCTCTTTGCAGATACTATCCAAATCCTTGAGGTTTCAAAGCTGTCGCTTGGCAACTCAAAGCTTCAGCTCCCTCCACTTATTTCCATGGGATCAAGGTCCAAAGACTTGCTCGGCCCCTCCATGACCTTAATGTGCTTCTTCTTGAGCCACTCCTTTTTGCCTTTGCCGTATTTTTTGAGTCATTGTCGTGCTGGAAGACCTATCCGAGACCCATCCGAGACTACACAATGTTCAAGGAGGTATTTATTTGAATGATCAAAATGTCCCTCCTTCCTCCAACTCCCTGGCGCTTCCTTCCATCCCTGTCATTTCGAGGGAAGAGCAGGATGTTGAGAGATGTGACATGAACAGCAATTTCTGCATTTTAAAACATGTAAAATAAGGATAGGAGAGGTGTTCAATCATTGATATGCTCTGATTGACACTGCGCCGGCAGGCATGTTGTTAGTTTCTTCAGCCCCTGGGATTCCCAGAAGAGGAACGCAGCAGAAATGAATAGAGAGTTTACGGTAAAAGCAAAAGCATGCAGCTGTCTGTGGGAACAAAGTCACAGTCCCTCTGCAGAATGTTCAGTAGCTGCACACATTTATCTCCTTCATGCTGCACAGTGGGTGTGTATTTTGTTGATATGCTGAACTTAAATGAGACGGTCTGGTCTAGGCTTGTCTCACTCTTACCAGTGCATCGTTAACTAATCGCATTGCATAGCCAGCTTGTTAGCTTCAACATCGGCACTCAATGAATCTTGAGATAGGTTGTGTTGAGAAGTATCCAACCACATTTCTTCGTCTCATTTGAAGGAGCCTTAGAATGGGACTCACTCCGCATTGATGCCACTGTTCTTCAAGTGCAGCGTCTGAGAGATGCAGCCACTGAATTGTGAAATAATTGGAGTCTTCATTCCATGTTGGGCCTGATAACATCATGTTCACATGCATATTATCGATGTATCTATGTGTCAGATGTTGTTGTTTGAGGCAACCTGGACGGTAACCTAGCTCAACAATTTCGATAGGTGCCAAGAAGAAAGACATGTTTGTAATGCATTTCCAGTCTGTTTTAAAAAGTCAGTCAAGCAGATGTCCATTGGTGTGTTTGTTGAATACACCCACTGCTCACACTCGATCCTGAGTGTGCTGGCAGACTGTATTTTGGTTGAACGCTTTAATATTTATGCATTGACTAAAGCAAGTCTGTTTAAATGCTGTGAAAGCTGCTGAAGCACACTCACACTGACCACTCTTTATGGCAGGTGAGGGGAAACCTTTTTCTATCAAGGGCCATTTCAATTTTTATAACGTCCTTTGCGGGCCATACTAATTAACTGAACACATGATATTATATAATGTGGTTGTTTTATCTCTGAAACATCAACTCTAGGATTCCTCCTCTGCTCCAGGGTTTTTTCTTCTTCTCTCAGGTTTTGTTTTGTCCTAATTCCCCACACGAAAGAATATTGGGTGCCAGGTTATTGATATAAAATCTGTTAACTTACTTACGTTAGTCACATTATCATACTAACCCTTATGCCAGCTGGAACTGTTTCTCTTTGTGGAGACGTCTGATGTCAGATGGTAGTGATACAACTCTAAAATGGCTTTTTTCACAGCTTGTTTCGAAAGTTTCTTTCTAATTTAGTCCTTCTATTTGGTGATTAGGTGATATCTGATCTTTTGAATTTGACATTAATGGTAGAACTGATTACTCAGTCTCAGTGTCTCTACGTGTCACAGAAGGAATTTTCTTTTTTCATCATACTGAGTGAACCGACACAAAGCAGGCACACCGATACATTATCAAACAAGAAATAAATGCATCTCCATTTCTCTTTGAAAGGACATCGTTCCTCTCCATCATCATCTGTTTTTCTTGACAGTTGCTTTGATGCTTGTCTGCGATGACACATACAGTAATAGCTATGTTTGCACCAGCCAGAAGGAACCTCCTTGCTCTCAAAAGTTTTTTTAACATTCCCGTTGCCTGTTTTCTATTCACGAATTGTCTAATGGGCTATATCAAATTCCAGAGGTTCCCCACACCTCCTGTTTGGTAGTACTACAGAAAACGACACAATTTGTCATAGGAAACCAAAATCGATGAAATGAGGGACCTCAGTTGTCAATCGTATCTTAATTATGCAGGTTAAGTTGTAGTCTGAAAGAAGAAACAAGACACAAGATTAACACATTTTTAGGTGATACCGATATTTCCCATTACATTACATTCATTTAGCTGACGCTTTTATCCATAAGACTTACAATAAATGCATTAAACTGTGAGGGTAAAAACCCAGAAAAATCTAAGAGAACTAAACATTTAATTTAATTTAATTTAGTTCTTCCGTTGTCCTGACGTCAATTGGGAGCTCGTTCTACCATCAAGGAGCCCCGACAGCAAACAGTCGTGCTTTTGTTGAGTGGCTTTCTCTCCCTCACAGTGAGGGAGCAGCACACACTCTCATTCACTCTCATTCTCACTACTCCGTCATATTTCCCTCTCTAGGTATTTCGCAGTATATCCAGAAAGTGCAATCCTCCGTCTGTGACCTGGAGAGCCGACTCCGGAGAACCAAAGACAATGTAAATGAGATCCAAAGCTGCATGAGGTCCTGGGCCACCCCTATGTTCAACAGGAAGGAGGACAAGAAAGAAGCAATGCTCAGTTTGGAGGACAGGGCTGAGAGGGTGGAAAGCTTTTACAGTCTGATCCGGTCCTCAGGAGAAAAGATGCACATCCTGATGAAGGTAGATAAAAGATGTTATTCTGTGTTTTTGTGAAATACCAAATAGGCTTTGAGTTTTGCTCTTATTCCGTCATTCTATGCTGTTAATATAAGTCTGTGATTTTAAAGTGTACATACATGGGAGAAATGGTTATTTTGTCTCATGTGTGTGTCTTCGTCACGTCTTAGAGCAATCTGGAGCTGTTCAGAGCTGAGTCGTCTACTGAGGAGTGGAAGGCCTATGTGAAGTACATCGACGACATGGTCATTGACGGATTCTTCAACAGTATCAAAAACTGTTTCAAGTTTTTCCTGGATAACACAGGTAGGACATTAAGAAGGAAGTAGAAAGAACAATCAAATCACAAAATGAAAAAACTTCTACTCTAAATTTAGAGGGTATATGCACGTTATTCAAAGTAGGTAAACCTGCTGGAATAAGGTGATTGACTCTTCCCATTGGCAGTAGAAGACTTTGTCTCAATGCTTTTATTTTGTGGTGCATCATGTTTGATAATCTCTAACCTTTTGGTCATGCCAAGTGAGCGCATTCAACCGGGACCTTGTTTCCATCACTGCCAATCGAAGCCAATTGACGATAAAAACCTGTGTCTACTGCAGAGTCCTTTGACCTGGGACTGAATGCCAATTGTATCTATTCTCATTGGGAGACAAAAGCCAGATGTTAGAGGGTGTAAGTGTAATTTTTGTTCAGTGGCGCAGAGCAGCAAGCCTGATGCAAATGTCTCTCTTAGAAAGATTTGCTACACACATCCACTCTGGATGTTACCCACACAGATGATCTGCTCGTGTGTGAAGGGAACCATGTTTCCTCTGCAGGGAAGAGTTCTCCCTTACTACCTCCTACTCCTACCACCTTTTAAAGGGAATGGGACATGGTTCAATGTATGTCACATCCAAAACGCACTCATGATTAAATAACGGTAAATGCAACCCTATTGAACCATTACATTAGCAAAATAGGATTTGGACATTCCTTAAATACACTTATGCAATGTGCTTGGATACAAAATAGAGCCCATAGTATTTGTAGTACTGTAGTGATCTTACTATTGTTATTTCAAAGCCTCAAATCCTGCCGCCAACCATAAATGTAAAATCAGAACATTCAGCACTACTCACTGCTTTGATTACACCATAAACTAGTTGTCTCCCAGCCAGCACTGATTTGGACTGCCTCTGAAAAACATGTCCACAGGGCTTTTGATGTCAATTGGGTGTCTGCCTGTATTGGCTGTGGACATGAAATACTTCTGTTTGCTGGCACAAGTTTTGTCAACGGGTTTAGATGAATTGGGACGTGGTTCAAGATGTGGATAATCCTTGCCAGCCTGTTACAGTATCCAGTTCATCTCCTACTTGCTTCCACTTCATTATCCTCCTCTCCCTGTCCTTCTTCTTGTTTGGGTTCAGAAAAGCTTTTACGATCAGGAAGCTTTTTGCAGGTGACTCAATAGGGGAAGGCAACGGGAAATACCATGAGACAAAGCAGGATGGCAGGATGCTTACTTACTTGAGAAGAGTTTTCCGTGTTATTTTAACAGTTTCCACTTTTTTCCTTTGGTTCCAGACCAGCGAACTGGTGGGGCCCCTCTTTTTGAGACCCAGCTGAGCCTGAAGGTTCCTGACATGGTGTTCGCTCCCTCTCTGGAATCGGGAGCTGGGGACGGTTTCTTTGAGTTGGTGGAGAGCCTCATCAATGATGTGTTCAGAATTTCCTCACTGGTGCCACGCCTCGCCCAGCACATTCCCTTCCCCCACTATCAGGTACTGTTGTTTGTGATACAGCTCCAATATCTACAAAACATCTATTTGTTTTTTCCCTTAAGTTGTAATATCTTAAATGCATATCCCTTCTACTGACTAAATGCTGCGGTTGGTGATTCCTTATCTTCAGGCTGACATGGAGGGCATGGCCGACCTGGCTGACATGCGTAAACTCCTCATGAAACGTGTTCAGGGCGTCATGGTTACGTGCTGTGAGTATCGCAGCTCTCTGCACCACTACAGCTTCCTGTACGTGGATGACAGGAAGAAGTTAATGCGTCAGTTCCTCCAGTATGGACACTTTCTCACCGCCGAAGAGATGGAGGTTGATGAAGATAATGAAGTCCCAGAGACCCCACCAGCACTGGATGACTTCAGGGACACGATAGACAAGTGGGTATTGGTGAAGCAGCGAGTGAGCACTTATTTGTGTTTGCTCTTGAATTTCTAGTTATTCTTATGTTCATCTCAACTTTAAAGGATTGGAATAGGATTTTATTTTGGAGAAAAGATTGGACAATAGGGTGAAATAAGCCTAAGGGTTAAGTCCTTATGTACATCAATGAAAACTGTTTGTCATCATCCTGTAGGTATGAGAAGATCTACGAAGAGGTGCAGGGTCTGAAGGCAGTGCATGTGTTCAATGGGTGGATGAAGGTTGATGGCCGCATCATGAAGAGTGCCTTGCTCAACATCATCAAAAAGTGGAGCTTCATGTTCAAACAGCACCTAATTGACAATGTTACCAACAGGTGAGGCAATATTTCAAACACTTAGGGGTTTTACTTCAAGTAAGATAAGGATGTAAGGAAACTTCAACTCAAAGCAATTTTGCACAAAGTAATGTGCCCAATGGGCATATAGTCAAGTTGTTACACAAACTGATCTGTAATGATTTTCAAGTGAAAACATGTTCTATGCAATAATCTCCCCGTCTAGTCTATAAAGGCGACCTGCCAAAGTGCACCTGGTCCTAGATCTCTTCTGAATGTGGTTTGAGTGATCGCATTCAGGACGCACTCTGGTTCTTTCAGGCCTGTACTTAGCACTGACCACTTGTAATTGTATCACTCAGGACAGGTGTGAATACTCAGTCTTAATGGAGTCTATGTCACCACTCATTCCATAAAATGCTGTAGCGATGAACTGCAGAGGGTCAGGACCTCAAAAAGATAACTTTCTCTTCATGTCCATAGTCAATGGCTGTATTTGTCAAGCTCTAATTTTTAATGCAGGATTTCTTTTCAAAAATAGTCTTCTCCATTTTTGTACTGAGATGACCCCTGATGATATCATGTGGGCTCACGACTGATTTCAGTTGTGCTGCTCATGGCAGGTAAAGCTCTTGTAAAATTGATGAACCTCTATAATGATCAGTCTTTCGTCCCCAGCCTGTCAGACCTGGAACAGTTTATCTGCGTGACTAAGGATGGCCTGGGCCAACAAGTGAAGGAGGGTGACTACGATGGATTGGTGGACATCATGGGTCACCTGTTGGCTGTTAAGGAAAGACAAAAAACCACAGACGCCATGTTTGAGCCCCTGCAGGAAACCATCACTCTGCTGAAGGTGTATGAGCAGGAGCTGCCTGATGTGGTCTACAAACAGTTAGAGGTAAGTGCCGGTGTTCAGTCATTTCAGATCACGTTCACCAGCTTGTACTCTTCCATCTGTTTCTTTTAGCGTAGACAGAACCATTTCTCTTACTTTTACTTTGCATCTTCCATTTGCCTGTCCCTGTTCCACCCTCTTCCTCCTGGCCATTCATCATCTGTCACTCCTGCATCCCTCGTTTTCTCTCTTCATTTTTATCTCCCTTTGTCTGCATCAAATCTATCTGTCGATCTGCAGGAGTTGCCAGACAAATGGAACACTGTGAGAAAGCAGGCGGTGTCAGCCAAACAGCAGGTGGCGCCACTGCAGCTCCGTGAGGTGTCTAGCCTGCGTAGCAAAGTCGCTTCATTTGATGTGGAGCAGCACACCTTCAGGGAGGACTTCCGCCAAAATGGACCTTTCAGGTGAGGACAACTGAAACCCACGTTGCACCATATTAAATAACTACAGAATCCAAAGATATAAAATGTATATATATATATTTATATATATATTTCCCACTGGATATGTTTCTGGAAGGTTGCTATATTTAAGTCAAAGTTCAGTTTGGTTGAACAGGCCAGTAAATCCTATTAAAAATCAGCATCATTGCCTTTTAACTTAAACTTTTTTTTCAATATAATGAAAAAAAAGACATATAGTTGCTACAAGTGAATATTATATAACATAAAGAAACAAATGAACAATGAACATTTTGCAGATATGTTTCTCGAAAATATTTCATCATTATATTATGTATAAAATATAGTGGGATAGCATCACCCTCAAGACCCTGGCTTTTATTAAAAGATGGTCTTTCACTGACAGTTCAGTTGAAGTAGTAACAGATTTCATCAATAAATATATGAAATATAATTAATAAATATGCTACAGTTGATGTGGGTGTATTAATTCACCGTTAAAAAGGACCAATCATCTGCTACTAGTATATTATTCTGCAATTCTGCAGCTTATAAATGATCAATAGGAGGTGAATGGAGAGGTGTGATACTGTTTGAACCAGACTTTCCTCAGTATTTCAGTGAAGGCTACTTAATTTACAGTACTGACTCCGTTCAGCGAGAACCTTTGAAAAGATAAGACTGTCACCTTGCCTCGCCTTCTCACAAGATAATAGCAAAGTGTTATCTTGAGGCTGGAGGTCACATCCGACAAGGCTAATTGAATCTTCACATAAAGATAATTAATTCATAGGTAGCGATGCTTCGTTATAATTGTCAGATTAGTTATGTGTGTAATTGGTCCCTTAATAACCTGGTGATTATTCCCCCATTAATGTCATTGTTAATTGTCACAGTGGTTATGCTGCAGCCAAGTCAGGCTAAACTGCAGCCGTTCATAAGCAGCTTGATTTATACTGGGCTTGTGCAAATGTGACGGGTGCTTCTGTGCATCTGACCAGGTTTGACAGCGAGAGCCCCTTTGAGATGTTGGAAGCCTTTGACCAGCAGATCCAGGAGCGGGAGGCTGTGATGGCGTCTCTGGTGAAGTCGGCCAACCTGTTTGAGGTCCACGTTTCAGAGTTCAAACAGCTCCGACAATGCAGGTAAAGCCCGACGCTGGCAGCCCAAGATACCAATCCTGTGCAAAATGTGAAGTCTTTTGCAGTGGGGATCTTATTTGACATTCACATTCAGTGTTATTCAGTTAAATTCACTTTGTCACTTCATCCCCAAGGCTTGAGGTGGGCATGCTGAAGAAGCTGTGGGACATGATCACCACGGTGGAGTTTAGCATCGCTGGGTGGACGACAACTCTGTGGAGAGAGATCCAGGTGGAGGACATGGAGCAGGAGTGCAAACGCTTTGCTAAAGAGACACGGGGCCTGGATAAAGAGGTGAGGGGGGAGATTGGGCAAGACCAGGATGGATAACATGCAGTAGTATGGAGGTTGAAAAGTTTGCTAGGCGGAGAAGAAGAGGACAAATAATCTTGAAAATCTTAGATGAATAATTTATTTGCAACTGCAATTGACCATTCAGTGAACCCCTCTCTGAACAGTTATTCTTCCATCATCCTAGATGCTGTCAGAGTTTAAGCTGCCTCTCCATCTTATGCTTCATTTTATTTGGAGGAAGTTTACACTCTTGTTACCCCAGACGTCAACAAAAATAGAATTTAAATTCTAAACACATTTTGTTAAAAGTATTTGTAAAGAGCTCATACCTCTGCCAACGCCCAAAATTCCCTTAGATTCAACACCAATTCCCTACTTATTCAAAATTATCTCAGCCGAACATTGGTGGTAGTTACAGGTTTGTAGCCTGTTCGTTACCATACAACTGCTGAAAAAATCTTCCCTGAAACCACATTTCTGATCTGGATTTCGTTCTGGATATGTTCCAAATTGTATTATCAATATCAGGGCCCATAAATAACCATAAATAACCATGAATTATTCCTTGGGAATCTAAACATCCTTTTGCAACGTAAAAGAAAGTGACCGAACAGAGAGGGGTGAAACCCTAACCTCCTCAATGGAGGTAATACTGTCAGTCAGATGGAGACTTGCCTCTTCAACAAACTCATTGCGAAATAATTCCTGGAAGTTGCAGGCACATTTAAGGAACTGATATTTATAAGTGTGTAACATTTGGTGCAGCTTGAATGAAATATAGGCTGTTGCACCTTGATGGAGGTATGTTCTCTATGCAACTGTGTGTGCGTACCCTTGAGCAAGGCCTCTATGTGTAACTGAATAAATGTCAACTTAGTTAGTTTATCTTTAATTAAATCTGAAATTGTGGCTCCGAGCAGAAGCCTTTCAAAAATACTTGAAGTCATTCCTGCCCTCTGCCCCCCTAGGCTAGAGCGTGGGACGCCTTCGGGGGTCTCGACAGCAGGGTGAAAAACCTCCTTGTCTCCCTCCGGGCTGTGGGGGAGCTCCAGAACCCAGCCATACGAGCCCACCACTGGGATCAGCTGATGGCCGCCACTGGAGTCAGCTTCACCATGGATGAGGTTAGCAATATATTCTTAAAGATACGTAATGCGAGCACTCTGTTGTTCTAATTCTGTTCATTGCTTTGGGTGAATGTGTTTATTGTTGAATATTAGTGCAACTTTTGACATTTGAAATGAACTAAGGTATTAATAGTGTGCCAAAATACCTTATAAAATTTGCTCTGGCCAACTATCGGAAAGGAAAGTAACAGGGGACAGTTGGACCTGTTCACTTTTAAGTCTTTACCACCAAACTCCGGTATAAGGGTTGGACCCACAAATTCTAAAATAACTTTTTTATCGTTAGACGCTCTCCATAAATATTTCTCCACTGGTTACAATGATTTATAACATTGCTGGACTTGGTTTGAAAGTGAAGAGCAGCCATATTTTCTTCAAGGTTTTGAAAGGTCTTTACGATAGGCTTCTCCTCTGCTTTACACAGCACTTCTCAGGGCTGAATGATGATCACTTTTTTATCTCAACAATCAAAAAGCATGTACATTTCATATCTCTGAAATGACTATCAAAAGGATAAGCGGGACAGATGATAGATGGATGAACGTTTCTGTGAAATGAGATATTAAAGGCTCTCTTATGCTAAAGTTAGCTCAAGCAGCTACAGTGCAGAGCTCTAACCTATGCCACTTATTAGTCAGTTAAACTTTGTATTGCCTTTGTACGAGCAATACTTGCAGCCTGTGAATATTTAACATGGGTCTATTCTAATGTCCGTCCACAGTTTCAAGCTCAGTAATATAATAGATATACAGCCTCCATCATCCTGGCACATATTATATTGTTTCTCTTTGTTTGTTTCTTTTGAGTAAGTCCTGTTTCTGGTTAGTTATTTCACTCAGGTAGTGAGGGAGAAGTTTCTGGGTCTGACAGCCCACACTACCTGGCTCGTCCAGATCTTCTCATTTTTTATTTATCTGGCCACACCTCCACACTCTCCTAGTTATTTAATGAGGGTTTTCTGCTGACACAAACATTTTGCTTTAAGCATAACTCTGGTGTGGCGTCCTCCTTATGTTTTGCAAAATGTTGAGATTGGTCCCGTAACACTGGCTAGTTTCTGCTGCAATGTAGTTCTTTCTCTTACGTAGAACTTATCTTTCACTCTTAAGTCTGTGAACCGTGAGAGTGACCTTTGACCCACTACTGACATAGATGGAATTCATTCTGTGGGAAGCGCTTTCCGTAGTTATTGTCACGTGCAAGTATCCAAATTGCGCAAGCTTATCATTTCTTGATGTAGGTGAGAGAAGTTGGATTTGATGATGATTGTCAGTTATGCGTGCTTTTCCCTTATTAAACGGAAACCAGCAATCACAGCCTGTGCTCACCTGTCATATGTTACTAATATTATCCGGTTATGTAATGCAGCCCATAATGCAGCCCAAGTACTGATGTCATTTTCTGTGAGCAGGATACCACTTTGGCCGACCTGCTGTCGCTCAACCTGCACTGCTTTGAAGAGGATGTGAGAGGAATCGTGGATAAGGCTGTTAAAGAGATGGGGATGGAAAAGGTCCTTGCCGAGCTCAATACCACATGGACAGGTATGGGGAGGGGACACTTTGTTAAAATCAGAATGCAAAGTTTTTCCAGTCCACTGAGTTTACCGATCGTACGCAGGTATGCAGTTCCAATACGAGCCCCACCAACGCACCCAGGTGCCTCTGCTGCGCACGGACGAGGAGCTCATTGAGACGCTGGAGGACAACCAGGTCCAGCTGCAGAACCTCATGACGTCCAAGTACATTGGGCACTTCCTGGAGGAAGTGTCGTCGTGGCAGACCAAACTGTCTATCGCCGACTCGGTCATCTCCATCTGGTTCGAGGTGCAGCGGACGTGGACCCATCTAGAGAGCATCTTCATTGGCTCTGAGGACATACGCAAACAGCTGCCTGAGGTAACAGACAAATCCCACCACAAACTGATTAGATGGATACATATGCTCACACAAACACACACACACACGCAATTACTTACAGCTCTATATTTCCGGTATGCATCAGTGACAAGCGCCAATTCATGCAGGGTTACTTACACCCTTGTGTTGCCATATGAACCCAGATAACATGGCTGTTAAAGCTGTTAATTAGGAATGCATTAATTAGACCATACAGTTCAAGAGCTGAGATTAAACAACTATTTAAATTGCTCCCCTGATGCTGTGCTTAACCCAGATGTTTGCTATTAAACCTGTGATTCTCTCGTCTCTCTTGTGGGAACCTAAATCCCCTGACCGTGTTCCCTTGTGAAATCCTCTGCAGGACTCCATGCGATTTGAGGGAATTGACACCAGTTTCAAAGAGCTGGCCATCGCATTGCATCAAACTCCCAATGTGGTGGAGGCCACCAATAAACCAGGGCTGTTTGCTACGCTTGAGGACATGCAGAACGTGTAAGACTTCTTTCTGTTTCTTCTTCGTCTGTTATCAGGGGCAGTCTCACAAATACGCTGACTGTATATTTCTCTACAGACTATCTCTCTGTGAAAAAGCTCTGGCAGAATACCTGGACACCAAGCGTCTTGCCTTCCCGAGATTCTACTTCGTCTCGTCAGCTGATCTGCTTGACATCCTGTCTAATGGGACCAACCCACACCAGGTGACTTCACTTATATGTGCCTGAGGGGGTCGCAAGAAATGTTTTGCAGGAGTCAGAAAAAAACTGTATGCCGCACATTCTACAAGTTACTTTTTAACAGCTTTTTAAAACCATGTTCCTCTGCACCATTTGGCTCTTCTGCTCTATGCTGATGACTTGTGTAGTTCCCACAGTGCCCACACAGGGGCAATGTTGCTCATAGTCTTGCAGCCCACATCAACCTCCATCATCAGGACACCGTCTTATGCATTTCCTGCTCGTAGGAATAAATCACTGTAAAGCACAACATGCCACTAAATCTCTTTAAGAGGAAGTTAGCAGGCATGCAGCAGAACACAGCTCCTGCCCTTCTATTAACAACTCTGAAAAACAGTAATGAAATGTTATTTATTTGTGCAGTGGCAGGCAAAGAAAATACCGGTCAGGCCGTGAGCCGAGTGTAAATCGAGCCCGAGCTTAATGTGTCTGTGTGTTTGCTCAGGTCCAAAGGCATCTGTCTAAGCTGTTCGACAACATGGCTAAGATGCGATTTGAAGAGGATGGAGAAGGGAAGCCCACTAAGATTGGACTGGGCATGTCCAGCAAAGAGGAAGAGTACGTCCCCTTTTATCAGCCCTGTGACTGCACTGGACAGGTAAAATAGACCCGGGAACTTTGTTCCATCTTTAAAATTGTGGTGCCGCAACTTCCAATGACTCATTATCTTTGTCTCTATTAGGCGATAGAACATTCACTTACCTGCCATTTTCTGTAATGGAAAGACATTGAGGAAAATATGTAGCAAATACAGATATCATATCCCACAATGAGGGAGACGAATGAAATTTAGTCTGTCATTGCCCCTCAGGGGTTTTGCATATCAAAGCCCATAAATCCATTAATTTTCCATTACATCCCATAGTATTTGCCTGACTCCACATTCACTCTAATGCTTATTAATGACCTCATTACGGTCCAATGATAAGAGAGCCCGTTGGTTCCTACGTTACAGACAATGCAATATTTTCCTACATTTGTATTCATGGGCCTCTGTGTGTGTGTGTGTGTGTGTGTGCCTTGTATAAGGTGGAGGTGTGGTTGAACCGGGTGATGGACTCCATGCGCAACACAGTTCGCCATGAGATGACTGAGGCAGTGATCGCCTACGAGGAGAAACCCAGAGAGCAGTGGCTGTTTGATTATCCAGCTCAGGTAAAAACAGGCTCAGTACGCATCGATTTAACTGACGACACTTACTTTGGGGATTTTATATTTGGTCACCTTCTCCAACATCTGATGGATCAGTTCCAAAAATAGTACTTTGTCTCCCATGGACATTTCAACCCAGTCCATACACTCATTTACACTTTATACACAGAGTTGAGTATTCTGAATAGTGTAACTACAAATATAGGTGTGCTATACTATTGGAAATGTTTTCTCTACTTCCATAATTTGAAATGTAAGTATTTGATGCTCTGAATGGCAAAATACATGGTAGGATTGCTAAGTTGTCTCTGAATTTATAGAAATACTCTTCATGTCCCGATTGCCATCAAGAAATAAAGTTGTTTGGAAAAAAGACAATGACTGTGGCCCTCGCAGGTCTGTAATAAATAAACCAATTACTTAATTTGGAAATGTAATGATTCGCTCGTGAGCAAGGAAGCAGTACATTTTCCAGCTCTTCGTTAAATCTGCAGGTTCTCCTCCTCTCTGGCTGAGTGAAAAAAGCAAATCTAATATTGGAAGATTAGGGCAGCCTGTATCCTGAGGGGCAAAACTCAGGGCAAAGAAGTATAAACCTCCTCATGAAGCTTGTTGTTGCGAGGGCATGGTGATGAAATAAGGTGGCATAAATGTCCAGGTCAACCCTTTTATCTTCTCTCATGTGGATGATGACATCTGGACACTGTTGGCACGATTTTACTAAGAAAATCAAAGTAGGGCTGAGAATAGAAACTGGTCTTTAGTCGCAATTACACCCCCGACAGATTGATGACCAGACCTCATAAAACGTGCCCAGCCCGCCTCTTCACTGAAGTTGACTTTTCACACTGATCAGCAAAAGCAGACCTGGTTGTCATGAACTAACTTCGCATCTCAGTCCAAATTCTCCCACATACAGAGAAACCTCGATTCTCTAAAGGCGAGGGGTTGCCAGTTTTATGTATAAAACACAAAGGTATATTGTGAGACCATATGCTTTATTGGCTCAGTTCTTACATTTGTTTCACATTTAGATCATTTTTTTTTTAAATTCCTGAAAACAGCAATCCATCTACATTAAATCCATCACTTCTATTTTTACCTTTCTTTGCCTCGGATTCAGGTGGCGTTGACCTGCTCTCAGATCTGGTGGACGTCTGACGTTGGCATGGCTTTCATCCGGCTGGAGGAGGGCTATGAAAACGCCATGAAGGAGTACTTCAAGAAACAGGTGACCCAGCTCAACACCCTCATCTCCATGCTGGTTGGCCAGCTCACGCCGGGCGATCGGCAGAAGGTGATGACCATCTGCACTATTGACGTCCACGCCCGAGACGTGGTGGACAAGCTGATCGTACAGAAGGTGAGCAGGAAGACATAAATTTTGTTGAAGAACGTAACGTTTACAAACTCTATTGCAGACATGATGGCAGCATTTTTCGTGAAGATGTAACCATTGTGTTATTCAAGCAAGGTGTCTCACCACCATAATCAGAAGGTGGAAAAGCACTTGTTATGTTTGGTATTTTATCAATCTTTGGTACAGATTAGTTTTATTTTTCTTTAAGGTGGACAATTCTCAGGCATTTGTGTGGCTCTCCCAGCTGAGGCACTGTTGGGGCGAGAAGGAGGGGCATTGTTTTGCCAACATCTGTGATGCCACATTTACCTACTCGTACGAATACCTGGGCAACACACCACGACTAGTCATCACTCCTCTGACAGACAGGTATGGTGGTTTCCTTCTTTGGGCCTTTGTAACGACTGAAGGGCGACATAACATGATTGCCTGAAGCTATTTCAATTGACCGTTAGCTTACTGTTGCCACATCAAGCAGTTTCCATTGATAAGAAAAAAACACTTCAATTTGGATGTGGATCTACACCTTTGCCCAGATCCACAACCAAATGTAATGGGTTGTTTCTTGGCCTACCTAGTGTAGACCTTCAGTATCATCCTGCTGACAAACATATAAAGAGACAAAAGGACAGGGGTGAAAACACAACCTTCTTAACTAAGGATAATAAAATAGTAGCATCCAGGATCCTAGTGTTTGGGGTCCTTGAAGTAACCGTTGGCTGGGCTAATCAATAAATCAAAGTGACATGTTAATGTTTGAACTTTGATTAGAGCAGATTATTATTTATTAATTAATATTTTTGTGTTTTCAAAATGTTTAATAGAGAAAAAAGGAGATCAACTTCCATTCAATTTAAACTGCAAGAATCATTCTCGCTACAGTCCCAATCCCAAGCTTAAGAGACATGCACTGTTTGTAGCAATATTCACCAGGCTGTTACTGGACAGCAGTCAGTAAACAGTCTGCTGGCCAAAGTCATCCAACTAGTTCCCTCAAAAAGGTTAAACGGAAAACAAGTGCTTAGCAAGAGTAGTTGATTTATAATCCTTTGTGGGATGATGAAATCAAAACCAATTTGCATGGAGGTAACTCTAAGTACATAACAACAGTCTGTTTGTGTTGTTAAGAACTGAGCAGAAGATGGAACTCTTGATTTGAATCATTACTTACACCCACCACATGCACAACCTTTTAGAACAGCTCCGTTTGGGCTCTGTTCCAACAGGTTGTTTATGCACATGCATGTGTTTCTGCAGTATTCCTGATAAAGTTTGAGCTACACAGAGATGAATACCTGCCTCCCAGAGCCCTTTGGCAAACTGCTGCGTTTGACTGTGCGGTTTTCCAGGTTGACCAGTATTCCCTTTGAAGCTTGAACAAAGCACAAACAATACGCTTTGATGGCTGGATCAGCGTACATGTAGCGAGACTCCACCATATGGCGCATGCCCTCACTGGGACCCGCTAAGACTCACATAGTTTGCCACTGGCTTTCATTTCAACAATGGACCACGGACCAAGGGAGCTGGGTGTCAAATCCTTTAATCCATGACTTGAGAAAACAGATAAAAAAAACATGTTTGCTCCACAATATTGTTACACAGCTTTCTTTGCAACCAAGTCGGCAACAGAAGATTCATCTTGGTGCTGTCAAGTGAAAACCTCACATCACAGTATCTGAAAATGAAAACCTTGTTTCAGGTTGCTTGACAGTGTGGATGTCTGATTACATCCTGAAGGATTTTGAAAGGATCAGGGTTACAAAAGACAGGAATAATGCCTCTGCCGAACATTCACATCACCTTTTACATGCATGTTTATCCAGACCCCTATAATATACTATTATTACTACCTAATGAACAAATACAAGTTGAGTTTTTCTAGCCTGACACAGTAAGCAGACCTGAATAAGAATATCAGGAGCTGATCATATATGGAAATATACAAAATAATATATATTTGGCAGCATAGGGAGTAGTCACACTTTAAAATGTATTCTTAGACACTGGGAAGCAGAGCCAGTTTGAATAATAAATGTAATTTAAAGGGATGTAAAGGACAGCACTGACACTGCTGCTCCAAAGTTAAGTACACTGTATAATGAACACAGGTCACTGTGCTTGTTAACTACAAACTGGCTATACCTAGTGTGGCATGCTCACCTTCTGCAGCAGTATAATTAGGCTAAAGGAATCACTGGTGCTAATCTATAACAGCAGGAATGTTATCGGCACAATGTTTGCATTCGCTCAATACTTACTGCAGGAACTCCAAAGCTTCACCATTAGGCAAAATTGCAGAATTGTTTTTCCCAGACAACACACACACACACACACACACACACACACACACACACACACACACAGAGAGAGAGAAGGACTGAAGAATGGAAGGAGAATGAGTCAGCGCGACAGACTGATATACAGCTGCTCCTTTTAAAAACCCTGTAATAGGACGAGTCACCTTGTCACGGCCACCCTGTTTGGTTTCACTCTCTTGTCTCCTGGCTTTAGTTATTCTGAACAGAAACATCCTCATCCAGCTTCCTCAACAAATGATAGTGAGATTTTGGTCATATTTCAAGGGATGATCATAAAGCCTGTTGGCACTGGTGACCGAATGATACACCGTACAAAGATGGGATCATTTGTCTTCTCTGAAGCCTCTCTGTCCCCTTATGCTTTCCAATATTTCCCCCTTCCATACATCTTCTATTAACCAGCAGCTCATTAAAATCGTTGCTGTATTGATATTCAAGGCAAACCATAGTGTTTATTGCCCTGATCAATAAAGTCCTGATTGTCTCCATCGGTTCACGTCCATGGCGCTGCTCCTTTCTTATTGATGCTAGACGGGCACACTGTTTGTTAGCGCTGACAGGTTCCGCGGGAGAAGCAATCACTGGCGTCACTAATCAGCCGGCATGATAATCAAAGCACAGGAGCAGATTCTATTATCATATAATGAGGTTATGTATGATGACGGCTGAGCCAACACCAAGACATTGTTAGGGCTCGTTAGAAGACTCTGTCAACTCATTGTCACCGTGTGCACTTCTTGTAATGCAGCGACAAGAAAACTGGAAAATTGTAAATGGTAAATTTGTGAGGTTTTGTTTGTAACTTGACCCGGAACTAGACACAGAGAGGAACTGGTTGTGAATGAAAAGAGTCTTTAATTTTGAGCTGTGGCAAGCAGGTGAGAGTCTGATCCCTGGCTTAGGGTGAGAGTCTGTGAGCTGGAGCGAGGACAGGCGAGTTTGGCTCCGGTGGCGATCCTGAGGCACAAGGAAAAATAGAATTATAGGTGCGGATCTCTTGGCAGGTGCCAGGAGGGAAGACCGTGCCCACGGACACGTTTCCCTTCTCTGTCTTGACAATATAGTTCAGCAGTTTGAGCCGCCAATATATAGTTTTTCACTTTATTTCCAAAATAAGACCAATGTAATTCTCACACCTGTATGTAACACTTGAAGACTGAAAGTAGGGAAGCTGCTCTCAATGCAACAGTCCAAAGTTTAATCTGCAAGATTCAGAAATTGTGGTTAAAGGTTTATACACAAAGTAATTAGCTGAAAGTGGTGACTTCCTGAAGTCTAGCTGACACAGTGAGGCTGCCAAGCAACCAGAGGAGAGGCTGCACCCCTACCCCTCAATCTATAAATTGTCAATTTTACATTTTTCTTCTTGTGCAAATAATTCAATAAACTATACGAAACAGCTTGTTAATCTCTGAGATTAAATAAAAAAGTATTTAATTACTCAGTTGGCCCATTATAGACAGAACAACATTCAAAGGGAAAGTGTCATGAATTGCAATCACAATCTTTTAATTTTTATTTTTCATAATAATAAGGTACAATAAGTTCTCTCTAAATAAAAGCTGGCACCTTTATTTATACAGCTCTAATCAATGCAAAAAAATTCTGCACAACAACAAAATGAATGGGGGAAATTCAGAAGGAAGAACAAAAATAATACTGGTTATAGTAAAAAGAGAGATAAAAGGAAGCAATGCAAATACATACCCAGAAGATAACACAACTATAAATTTCTCTTTTTTGTCAAAAACCTCCAGCGAGTGAGTGGAGTGAAGGATCCTTGTCCAGATGTCTATAAATGGAAGAACAGCCAACTGAATCAGGCAAAGGCCTCCTCTTTTGTAGCTGTCATATAAACAGGCATGTGTGTGTTTGTGTGTGTGTGTCTTTAGATGCTACATCACCCTGACCCAGTCCCTGCACTTGACCATGAGTGGCGCTCCAGCAGGTCCCGCTGGCACAGGCAAGACCGAGACGACCAAGGATCTGGGCCGAGCTCTGGGCATCATGGTCTACGTGTTCAACTGCTCCGAGCAGATGGACTACAAGGTGAGATGCTGCAAACACTCACATGCGTCTGTACTCGTGCACTCACAGCATGTTTCTTTTTAACATCTCTGCCTTAGTCAGCAATATAGTTTGCATTTGTCATTAATGTTGACAACCCACCTTCAAGTCCTCCTTCTTTCATCTTCCTCCTTTTCATCCACTGTTTGAGACGAGCTGATCGGTTAAACTCTGATTGTTATTTCTCCTGTAATGCCCTCTCCGTATCCAGCCTCCACCTTGTGTTATTATGCACACTTGTACACTCTTAACACTCACACTTTCTGCATATAAAGCGGTCATGGGAGACATAAACATAATCTTGTGATGCAGCTTGCTCCTGCTTCCCCCAGACGGGGGCATCATTACAGTATAGAGGTGTACAGCACCCCAGGCTATACCCACTGCAGCAAGGTGTCAGAGAAAAGTGCTAATATACTCCAGGAGGAACACAGGCAATAGAAACAGGCTTCAGAGCCTCACAGTGTTACTCATACTGTGTTATGCACACGCACACATACGAGTTGGATCAATCCTCCAGTCAGCTCCGGTTTGCGTCAGAGAAGGTTTCCTTGGCCCTGTAATTGGTGAGAAAAGTCAGCTGCCTGCTTCATCCTGGTCCAGCTGCTCTCCTAAGGGCTGTTCACCTGCTCTCAAGTAGAGACGAAAGCTAAATTGCGGGTGGTAGACTATTTGGCCTTTCCCGTTTTGCCATCAGGGCCCTGTTTTGTATCCTCCTGTTATTATTCGCCTACTCTCAGGCTGCTGTGTTGCTGCAAAGAATGTTTCTCCCATATATCTTCTGACTAATTGGTGATACGTCTCTGTCTGCTTTGCCACATGCCTTATCGCTCAGTCGGACCAGGTCTCCCATCAGCGAGCCTAACAGACCGACTTCCGCTGTATCAATCTGAATGTCTTTGTCTTTCTGTGTCCACCAGTCCTGTGGGAGCATCTACAAAGGCCTGGCTCAGACGGGGGCGTGGGGTTGCTTTGACGAGTTTAACAGGATCTCCGTGGAGGTGCTGTCCGTGGTGGCCGTACAGGTAAGAACAAGTCCAGTTCTCCTGCCTCCCGAATCCCTGTCAGAGACTTCATTGTGTGTTTGCACCCTCAGCGTATGGAGCTTAAATGTTTCTTAAAATGTTTCATTTTATTTGAGGGGGTGGTCCATCCATATCAAGTTCACAAAGGTCCTATTTCGACACTAACAGGGACACTTCTCCTGAAATGCTGTTAGTTTTTAAACACTTTTCAATGATCTGATCACCATAAATGAAATACTCTCACCTCCTCTGTATTGAGGGTGAGGTAGGAATGTTTTTAAGTTATTAATATTTATATTTGCACATTAATAATGGATCAGATGGTGATTTGTAATGTCAAAGGTGTCGCTCATGGTGACAACCCCTCAGAGTTCACTCCCAACTCTGATGTTTCAGTCAGTCTTTGGAGAGTTTAATCCCACTTATCGTTTGAATTAACTTAACATCATTTTTATTTTAGCTGCATTAAGCATCTTTTTTATAAATTATTGTAAATGATCCCTGCCCCAAGCTTATTTCAGCGTTACTTGAGCTTTACTATGTGATTATCTCGATCTTAGCTTATTTGAGCCTCTGTAAAAGTATTACCTGGGTTTCTGTAGAGTGCATATCGCTCAGCCAAGGCCCAACAGTCCCCCTATGAATTTACTAGATCTGGATCTTTACTTGGATCTGTACAAAATTGATCGATGAATCATTATCGGAGAAGTCTATGAACATTTTGCAAAACTCCCTCTCACTATGCTAAAGAAAGTGAAAACATATTCGTGGATCTACTCCCAGATCTGGGCCCTGACCCACAGCACATCCTTCCACCAAGTTTCATCTAAGACGTCCTAGAGTTTTTACGTAATCATTCTGACTAGCAGACAAACAAACAAACCGACAACACATTTTTTGGCAGAGGAAATCAAGTTTAGAGAAGACAAAGCTAGTGAAAACAGCATGGTGATTGGCGTGAATACATCTTTACCTCTGTGTTTGCTGAATGTGTAAACAGTCCACAGACTTGTGAGTCACATTACGGCTTTGTTAACAGTTTATGTTGATTGATAAAAGTTAAAGAGGGTTAAAGTCTGCGCTTCCATGCAAGTTATATCATTACCTCTGAATGAACTGCAGAGTGTCTTCACCTTCATTCTCCTCTTCTGTCTCCACTTCATGCACAGTGACAGATTAATAAAGTTTTAAAAAGCTTCATATTCTCCACACTCGCAGTAGTGGACACCCTGGGCAACCTACAGCAGTTAGCCCTTTGATTATGTGCCTCTTTAGAGAAATCAGTCATATTCTGTGTGTTTCAGCTGATGCTAGCTTTTCTGCCATCTTGCATTCAGTTATCCCGGATCAAACAGATCCTCTCTCTGTGCTTTCATAAGTCCCGCTGGTGTTTTCATATCCTGCAGGCTGTTGTCCTAGACACTAGTGCCATGCATGGGCAATACTGTCAAAGTAAAAATGTGTACAGTTGAGAAGGAGGCCGATTATGGCCGTGATGATAATGGCAAAAAAGTTTGTCCTTCCTCTCTCTCTCTCTCTCTCTCTCTCTCTCTCTCTCTCTCTCTGTCTCTCTCTCTCTCTCTCTCTCTCTCTCTCTCTTCTGTAAGCTGTTGAATTTTGCAGCACTTTCAAGTGTCAGTAGAATGAATAGGTGTTGCATGCATCGCGTAATGAATAATAAATCACGGTGCCTAATACATGGAGAAGTAGACCTTGAGAACATAAGAGCGTCAAACTCCTGCTGTGACAGCTGGCGGCCCGCCCCAGTGACCGGCCTGCTTCGTTGGAGCCATCGCTCCCCGTAGCACACATTGCTAATCCATCCTCTTAAAGCGGGAGCAGCTAGCATTGCATGTTGAGATACTGCCGGTCGGGTCGGCTAACACAGGTGGCGGGACCAGTTCTATGTTAAATAAAGCATGGACAAACAGAAGGCTGTCACACGGAACTACATGGAGATAAATTGGTGAAGTTCTGCCTCTGCTCCAGTCAGAGCTGCCCCTGGACTGTGATGCTGCTAGTTCCAGTCTGTACATTCATGGAGACAGCAAAGAGATGGGCCACATCCCAGTGGATCCCACCTTTCACAACTGTGTCTGTTCTTGAATTTCTCTCAAATGTGCTTCTGCTGTTTTACTTCCCTTCATATCCCTGTGGGACGACAGTGGTGGGCTGCTGTCATTTCACGTAAAAAGTCCCACTGATGTTCTCATTTTGTGCGTTTTGTTTTTGCATTTGCCTTTGTCCTCTCCCTGTTGTGTTAGTATGACTGAGTGATCTGTAGCCGAGTACTCATCCATGAAGAGATGTTCCTCCTCTTTCCAGCTGTCGACTCGCAACGCTCCGTTACCACATGCATGTGAAATCCATAAAGCCTCTTACAGGCCGGGAGTCAGAGTTTTAGACCCAAACTAACACGCACACGCACAAAAAGTTCATTTCTGATATCTCATTCAATCATTATGTAGACAAACAGAGCCTTGGCTGTTCATCCATCCAGTAAACCCTGGCTGATAGCACGCCCATGCTGATGACATTGCGTCCCTGAAAAAAAGGTGTATGCTGCGTAACAACTTGACAGACTGTAACTAATAGACTCTGGTGATTGCTGAGTGATGTTAACGATATGTTGATGAACTCAGTGGGGCTTGCCTGGTTAAATTAATGTTAAATAAGATAAATACAAAATTGAAATAGAGTTGATGAACCAAATGTCAGACAAACAAAGCTGATAAAAGCAGCAAAGCGTTTAGCAGCGAATAGTATTGTTATGGGTGGAGACCACAACATTGGAAAAACGACATTAAAGGTGCGATAACAATCTACATATTATGAAAAACATATGATGTGGTGTTTGTGGGCTGAGATGCTAAGCCAAGATGAATTACATGCCTATCATCAGCATGTTCCCAGGGTCGTTGTGTTTGTGCACTGCTGTGCTTTGAGTGACAAGTACTACTGGCTATCCAGTAAACCCAGCAGTGACAGTTCATTGTGTTTTCTTTTTTCTATTCATGTGAAGGTCAAGAGTATCCAGGATGCCATTCGCGATAAGAAGAAGAGATTTAACTTCATGGGAGAGGACGTGAATCTTTGCCCAACTGTCGGCATCTTCATCACAATGAATCCCGGCTACGCTGGCAGGACTGAGCTCCCTGAGAACCTGAAGGCTCTGTTCAGGTGAGCAAAATGACTCTCAGTTCTCTCATCAGCTATCTGCTGCTATCTTTTATTCATGAGATTATCCAGACAAATTTAAATTAGACACAATTTAAATGGATAGACACGATTAAAAGTAAAACATTGTATCTGTCTTTGAAAGAATAATTTCACAGTTTTTGAACTTGCCCTGTGAAAGACTTCTGACCTGAGGTGGATCTCTTGATAATTATAAACTAGTATAGTTTCTAATTCCTCATAACACTGGTCAAGTCTAAAGTCTATTCACCATTGATAATGAGGACCATGAGTGAAATATCTCAATCATTATTTGATGATTTGCCATGAAATTTGTCAGAGTCATCCAAATGTCCAAATTAAGAGCTATTGACACTGAGGTCTGTGAAGTGTTTCAGGGCAGACGCAGACGTCAGTTATTTCAAAACCTGGACAAATGAAACCATTTCATTTAAGTGAACCAACCCTTTCTTTGTAGGCAATCCTAAAGAATTTTTAATGACCCAACTATACTGTAATTAAAATCATATTGTCAGCGGGACCTTCCTGTCTTTGAGAGCACATGTAGGGTGTGAGTAAACTGACTATTTTTAACATACAAAATAAATAAATGCAGTAACAATTTTAACATTACCTTATATATCTCCCTGACTACATTCATGTTAAGCAAATTTTTACATTAAAGTTTCATTTCGGACCCTTTTGTCCAAAGTGACAAACTAGTTCAGTCCAAAGAGACGAAGGAGAAGCCTGCACGCAAAAGTTTTGAATTCCACATGACACTAAAGCCACAAGGCTGCAGGTACATGAATCAAGGTAAGTGAAGGAATACAATGGAGGGAGAGCATGCCAGATATTAGGTCCTCTCTGAAGGGACAGATTTGCTTTAATGGAAAACGCCTAAAGGAATTTGTGGGATAAACAATGTCATATTAAGGCAGAGCTGTGTGGCTTGTTTAATTGTGATACTATACAGGTGTCGGGTCTTAATGTTGACATCTCTCTGCTTTTTATGCCTCAGTGTCAGCCACAGCAAGTGGCTGGAGGCATTATGTTCTCAGCTTGACCAACCTTTTTTTTGCCTAGTAAACACATCATCTTAATCAAATCCTTTTTAATTTGCCTCATTTATTAACTGATCAAATTTGGGGGATCAAATTTCAAGGACTTTTCAAGGAAATATTGAGGCCTCTTGAATAGGATTTCTTCAAATTAGACCATTTGTCTCTAAGACTCAAGTATTCATTGATTACATTTCAGTGGTCAAAAGTCACAGTGAGTGAGTCTGGAAATAGAAAGTATGTAGACTAAGTCCGACTGGTTAACGGAGGCATACAACTGCAGGGAAGAAATTGTGGTTATATATGATGTAAAAATGATGTAAAATTACCATGATTTAATGTGCATATTTAATTAAATGATGCACTGTGGATGGCAAAAGATTTATCTCTTCAGAATTATGATTATGAAGAAGAACTGAGCTCATTTGAATGTGTTCTCTCCACGTCTCCACAGACCTTGTGCCATGGTGGTGCCAGACTTCGAGCTGATCTGTGAGATCATGCTGGTGGCTGAGGGCTTTCTTGACGCCCGGGTCCTTGCCAGGAAGTTCATCACGCTCTACACGCTGTGCAAAGAGCTGTTGTCCAAACAGGTACTGTCTGATCTCTTCAATGTTACACATCTGATCGGGTTAAAAAATACCCACATCTATTTCCACTTCAAAGCCTGACAACTGACACAATGCCCTGTTTAAACATATTTGAGGCTTTTGATAAAGGAATGACTGAGAGGCACCACACAAGAGCTGAGTCGCTAACTTGACTGTCAGAGTGGAGGGTTACATGCATATGAATGAGAAGCTGCAGGCTGGTGATGTTATTCCATCTAGAAGTGTTTTCTTTAATCCTTTCTCCCTGTCGAAATTCACAACACTAAATCTCTGGACAGCTTCAAAAAGTGACTCAAGCACCACCCGTTCACTAAGGCCTTTGGCCTCAGTTAATGCTCCACCCTGCCATTAGTGCTGTTTATTTCTTTCTAAATGTATTGTTGGGGCTTTATATCACCTTTAGTGGATAGGGAAGATTAGGCTTGTGAAGGGAAGATAGAGAGGGAGAGTGGGGGAGGCTGCGGGTCAGAACCAAACCCGAGCCTTGTTGGGGTGACAGCCCAACCAGGTGAGCTGTAAAGGCTCTATATACATTTAAAGGGGACATATTATGAAAATTCCACTTTTGTAGTGCTTCTACTCGTTAATTTGGGCATCTAGCATGTGTACCGACCCAAGAACTCTGGAGGGCTGGCTGATGAGCTTTTAAAGGACCAGGCACTCAAAACAGGTCAATCTGAGGAGGGCTGTTTTAGACAGGGTAAAAAGGGTGCTGTTTTAAATAAACCTTGAGGTATTTTGACCAAAATATGATATAGACATTTCATTAAGACCCCAAGGAACCATATCAACTTGTGCGAAAATGGGCATAATATGTCTTCTTTAAGCTTTTATTATTATTATTATTATTATTGTTATTATTATTATTATTGTTATTATTGTTATTATTTTCCAGTCATGGGCTGTTTTACATGCAAGACATAATTTAAAGAACACAATAAGGTTATGTGCAGTGCTGCCTCATGGTATCAGTTGAGCATAGATATTTCCTGCGTCTACAGGCCTCATTTCTCTCTGAAAGCACAGCAGTTCCTTTTTTCATGTTTTGTTAAACTCTAGCTCTCCAGACATTTTTAAATATCCCCGTAACAACACTTTTTAAAAATCTTCTCAAAGTTGTTTGCCTGAGTTCCGTTACAAGTTTCCATCTTTAGCAACTCAGTGGTAATGAAATCAAAAGATAATGAACAGACTGCTTCTCTAAGCTCTATTCACAAGGGCTGAAACTGCAAATCAATGGGAAATGATTCAGAGAGCTACTTTCTCTAGGTAAACAACTGGTTCATAATTGCAGATTTAATATCCATTCTGCTGAATGGGCCTGTGCAGAATGACTCTGCTGTTTCCCCCGCTGGGCAAGATGTGATAAGTGCTAAGTTTGGGGCCTCTACTTCCACAGCTGTGTGAGTTCTCTTGTTTGGGCTGAGCCACACCACTGGATGGGGGTGTGGGTGATGTGATCCTGATGTGGATGTGTAAAGTGCTTTGCTGTACATGATTTTACTGTTGGATTGTAGGAATGTAAGGCACCTGTAAACAAAACCCGACTCTTGAGAGGAGAACATTGGAGGAGATAAGTGGGTGGAAAAGAGGGGGGAGAAGAGAGAGCTACTTTTCTGTTTGCAAAGACTGATTTATCTTTTATCCAGTCTGACTATGACAGACGGATCTATTGTCATTGTGTGTGTGTGTGTGTGTGTGTGTGTGTGTGTGTGTGTGTGTGTGTGTGTGTGTGTTTGTGTGTGGGTGTGAGAGAGATAGAGAAAGTAGGGTAAGTAGGAGCTAAGTGAATCAATGCCCGGTGCAAACAATTAAAAAGATTTAACTCATATGAAATTTCAAACAAAACAGAAAATCAATATGTAGTGGTCAGTATTAATATTGTAGCTGTGACCACAAATACATCAGTGTGTATGTGAAACACTGAGAAATGTAAAAATACATTTGATTCATTAGCAATCTGTAGCAGGTCAGTGGACATGAGCTGATGTGGTCCTTCAATATGGCCATGACACATTTGTGTCCTAGACCACATCTGAATGGGTCTAAATGATCGAATCTCAAATATGTCTCGGTCTCGGTGCATTCACTTGTGATCACTCAGGATGGATGTTAATACCAGTTCTGTACGGGGTCTAATAATCATCCAACAGAGGATGTTCAACTGACTGGTCAGAAGATTTATGTGGAGTTAGAAACAGAACTTGACACAATCTGGGGTCAGGATTCGCTTGTCTGGCTTGAATCAATAATGAACAGATTAGAGCCTTTTGTAAAGCAATTTATCGCCTCTGACTGGCAGACACATTTTTTTGCTATTAGGCAGAGAGTGTGCAGACTGGCAAGACCTTTAATACTACATTGATATCAGAGGAGAACATTTGATTGAACTCATCACAAGGTTCATGGACAGATTAACCTTTTAGAACCCCCTTGGAACAATTTGCAGTTGATTCCCTGCTGTGCATGAAGCCTTGACTGGTCAGCTGCTACATATATGATGATTGAAGTCCTATTTAAGAAGTTTCAAGCAAAAACGCCCCAGAATTTCTCTAGTAACATCTTCCCAGATGTCATTATTTGCTGCTTTTCTTAGTTCTATGACATTAAATTCAGGCGACTACGTTTTGTTTGAAAATCAATGGAACCTTAGGGCTGCTTTTTATTTTGAATGGGCTGAAACAAAGATGTTTGGAGAGAATGACGTAGATTCTCTCAACAGCTTGCTGGTGGGGTCTTTTGGGTCACTACATAGCCTTTACTGATACTTCAGGCTCCTGTCCGTGAACCCCACCTGGGAGAAAACAAATGGCATCAGCCTCGACTTCCAGTGTAGAACGCAACATGAATAATCAATTACAAGCGTTGCTGACCCTGTTCACACCGGACGTGCATGTCTAATGTACTTGAGTGGTCACATGATGCATATTCAGGTGTATTAGTATGGACAGGGATTAAAACCTTTGTCAGTGAAAAGGCCATTTTCAAGCTAAATGCCTTAGTGGAGCATAAAGTTAAATCAAATCATCGTAGAGTGAATCTACAGGTTTAGGGCAGTTGCTGACTTCAGGTTTATGATGTCACCTTGGTTGAAAACATATCACCTCATGCTACTCACACAATACTACATAATTTAGAAATAGTTCTAAAATGTATGTTGAAAGTGACACTACAGAAAAAGATGCTTTAAAGCCTCCTGGGGATTCCACCCGATAAGTTCTACTGTGAGTCCCTTAATGGATATTAGAGCTTGAAATAACAGGTGAGCTAGTGTTCCCCTGATTTCTTTATATTTCAGGGTGGATGGATGGTTTTTGAGGGTTATGCCTTACTCTCCATCTTAACCTGGAGAGCCTCTGGACAGTCTCAGAGCATTCTTTCCACTGATGGTCTTTGATAAATTAAATGCATGATATATAGTTTTTGTAAAGGTTTGGCCACCTCTGGGCAGATTCTGTAGATTGACGAAGTGAAAAGACGTCAAAACAACCCCAGTAGCAGGCAGATATTTTTAATGTGAAAAGCTGTCATGTTCTTTTTCATGAACCTTCATGAATCGCGCGTAAAAACTGATTAATATGTAATTGATATGCTTCAGGAAAAAAAATATCAGCTGATAACTTTTCCAGAGGTGCTAAAGGATGACTCTTAAAACTTTTTGGTCTCTAGTTGTGATCTAATTGATGCATATATATCAGGGGAGGCTATGAAAAGATGTCCACTGTCTGAAATGTCAATAAGAAAAGGCACTTAAGAGAAAATGTGGGAGTCAAGGTGTGGATGACCAACAAATATTCAGATAAAACTGCATGTCTATTGCAAACATAGGAAAAATAAAGGCCCCATATGTCTGCAAAGTAGCTACAGGTAGGTTCAGCTGACAAAGGAATGGCCCTGCATCATCCCACTGTCAAGAAGCCTCAGAAGGAAGTGTATGGAAGTAAATCAGTCTCTTCAGATTTTGAGGCCTTTCAATTTCTAGCACTGAATTATTTTTACATGGAAATTATGCATTTCATTTTTTTGCCAATGAATTTCCCTATTCAATTTCAAAGTATAATATTCAACTGCGAAAATTCAGTTGTAAAAATTCAGTTGCAAAAATTCAGATTAAACAGCTGGGGTACCAGGAAAAGCAATTGATAGCCGAACCAAACCACATTAGTATTTGTTAAAGTTTGATGACGAGTCATGATATGTGTATTTGTGTATTTTCCTCTGCTCACTGATATTTCTCTGGTCTTTACCAAAGGACCACTATGACTGGGGCCTACGAGCCATCAAGTCAGTGCTGGTGGTGGCCGGCTCCCTGAAGAGAGGAGACCCCGGAAGAGCGGAGGACCAGGTGCTGATGCGAGCGCTGAGAGACTTCAACATCCCCAAGATTGTGACAGATGACATGCCAGTGTTCATGGGGCTGATCGGAGATCTGTTTCCTGCCCTTGACGTGCCCAGGAAGAGAGATTTGGAATTTGAGAAGCACGTAAAGGACTCTATCCTGGACTTGAAGTTACAGGCTGAGGACAATTTTGTACTCAAGGTAAAGTAAACACAATTCCTTGACAGCCTGCTGACAGCTCTCATGCTTGTCTGCTGATGTAAAAGATGTAAAACTCACAATTTTTACTAAACCAAGGATAATGGCAACCTCAAGTAGTTTGAGAAGCAAAAGCAAAGTCCCAAAATGGGGATTTCATCCTTAACAATTTTCCAGATATAAGCAGTTGGAGATTTAGCACTCGTTTATTCATCCATCCATTATCTATACTGCTTATCCTTTGAGGGTCGGAGATGGAGCTGGAGCCAATCCCCACTGACACTGACCAATAGGGTTCACTCTGGACAGGTCTCCAGTGTTGTGCAGGGTCGACATACAGTCACTCTCACATTCACACATACAGTTAATTTCTAGTTTCCAATCAACCTCACCCCAATCTGCTTGTTTTTCGACCGTGACAGCAGGAAATCCAAGAAAACCCAGGGATGAATACTGTATTCATCATCTCCTCAAACTAACCTACACCTAATCCTCCCACAACCCTTAAACCACTCTTAACTCTCAAACAGCAGTCTCTACCCATTGGAACCTCAATTTTTGTCCCCACAGTTGCACAATTCTCCATGGGTTGGTGTATATTCAGGTTGAGACAGAAACTAACAAACACAGAGACACAAACACACACACACACACACACACACACACACACACACACACACACACACACACACAGACATACACACACATGCACAGTATAAGGCACTATATGTCATAGTCACATGAGCACAGGACCAGGGGAAATAAGTGCAATCTGCCTCAGGTCAAATAGACATGAGAACCACGTAATACCAGTCAATCAATGGCGGCTGGCACTGCACCATGCCACTTAACCCTGACATTATGAGAGACAGCCACAGAAATAAACAGAGAGGAGGAGAAACAGAGGGGGAGAGAGAATGGCATGTCAGTCAATAACAACCATCCACACCCAGAGCCTGAACTTCTACTGCCTCTGTTTGTATGGCCAACCTTTTGATTTCAGGGGGAGCGGGCGAGGTGAGAGAGAGAGTGCATACCTTAAAGTGTTAGCCTGTGCTAGCATTAGAACTCTCCGCATCAAAGCAGTAATCAGCCGGGCCTTTGGGAGTGTAAAGCCGCCCGCCTGCGCCCCGGCTGAATGGATGAGGAGTAGGAGCAGCAAGGAGCCTGGTCGATGGCATTGATTGAGCTCCGCCATCTCTATGTTTGAGTGGAATTGGGGAGAAAATCTCTCTTTCCCCCTTGCTCTCCCTGCCACTCTCTGTTACCCGCTCTGTGGTGTCGCCACACATACCTGGATTCACAGGAAGTGTTAGACCACTGAGTCAAGGAAAACAGGACCACAGTAAAATAATCTTTTAATAGTTTAAAAAATAAAAATAAATGACCTTTAGAGCTTTATCCCCCAAACTTTGTAGTTAAACCCCCCCAAAACTAAATTTAAATGAAATTTTGTTACTAGCTAAAAAACATTGCTTACAGCTTTAAGATTACATAATGGGAAGTAAAAACCAACCTTCTGTCAATGCACCATTCTCTATTCTCTCTTAGTGCTGTGTTAAATCTTTTGGGGAAAAAAGCATTTAAAAATATAATATTTCTTAAAATCACTGGATGTTATAATTTCCATATTTCAATATAAGACACATTTATATTTAAAACTCCTACTGAATCAAAAAGTGATTACATTTTTATTTAAGAGGTAATTTGCTTATGTTGCTAGAATTTGTATGCAAGTCGGCAAAGAAAAGGCTGAGTGTTCTTCCTGTGATGAGCATCTTTCTGTGTAAAATTGGTGTAGTGCCCCTTTAGATGTGCAAACACAGATTAATGAGAGTGCAGCTATCTGTCCTTCCAGAAGAATGCTGCCATCATTTGTTGTAGTGTGTGAACAGTGTACTAAACTGCTTCACCGCAGTGCAGTGCAGCACACTACCCTGTCAGTCTGCATCGCATTATATTCACTGAAAACTAGAACATCGAGGATACAGTGGACTGAGTGCTGCAGCGTAGCAGCCCATGAAATTCTATATCTGCCCTCCATGTGAGGAAGACAGAGCATTATCTAAAACGTTTCACTGTGTTTGTTTGGTAGGTGGTGCAGCTGGAGGAGCTGCTGGCTGTGCGACACTCTGTGTTTGTGATCGGGAACACTGGCACGGGAAAGAGTAAGGTGCTGAGGTCTCTCCAGAGGACCTATCAGAACATGAAGCGCAGACCCATGTGGACCGACCTCAACCCAAAGGCTGTGACCAATGACGAGCTTTTCGGGATCATCAACCCAGCCACCAGAGAGTGGAAAGATGGTGATGGAGGAGTCATGTAGAAAAAGTGTATGACAGAGTGACTCAAGAACAGATTAACTAGAGTGTGCTCTCTCTCTCTTCCTGCAGGCCTTTTCTCCAACATATTGCGTGACCTGTCCAATGTCGCTCACAATGGGCCTAAGTGGATCGTTCTGGATGGAGACATTGACCCAATGTGGATTGAGTCCCTCAACACAGTCATGGATGACAACAAGGTGTGAGCAAATTAAAGATTGTGTGTGTGTGTGCTTGTTGTAAATGTGTTGACTTATAGTCTTCCATTCAAAATACAAATGACACATTCAATGTCTGCTGTAAATGAGCAGACCGATATGAATAGGAGATTGAGCGTGTCTTCAGTCTGTGGACAGATTTGGACGTGTCTTCTTTTATGTTGTCAGATAAATAAACAACCCCAGTTAAGAAAATAATTCAAACTAACACATAAACCACACATGAAAAATAACAAAGCAGATAATATGCAAATAAACAGTGTAGGAGGAACACAAGGTTTTCTAACCTTAGTCTGCCCCATGGACTGTTTATAAAAAGCTCTCCACACAAACTCCAGCACACAAGCAATAAAAAGTGACAGTATATTGTAGAACTGTTTGAGGAGGAAGCACAAAAATGAGCACCTTCCCGCTCGGTGATGTCCTCATACACTGTGTCTGGTTCTGTTAGGTGCTGACTCTGGCCAGTAACGAGCGGATCCCTCTCAACCCCACCATGAGGCTGGTGTTCGAGATCAGCCATCTCCGCACCGCTACTCCTGCCACAGTGTCCCGAGCAGGTACTTCTTGCTTTTCTTCTTTCTTTGCTCTTTGTGCTCCGTATCGAAAAGGTCGTTTCAAACAATCAATCGAACGTAAGTGCAGTTCAAAGCGATTCACAATTGATGATAAGCTTAGAAAAAACAAATAAAAATGCTCTCATTGAAATTCCATAAAATAGATTTCAAAAGTTATAAAAGCAATAAACAATAAAAAAGTACAATATATGCCACCAGTGGACACGGCGATGTGTACCCCAACTTAATTTTAAAAAACTTGACGATAAGTAGTGCTATTGATCATTAATATTATTATTATTATTGGTGAGAGAAATGATGATAATTGTAATCATTATTTTAAATAATATTGGTAGCAACAAGGTAAGGAAAAGTACTGATACACTTTTTAAATTTCTATTTTGATGTACTTATTTTTCTATTTAATTTATAAAGATGATCAGAATTATATTTATTATTATTATTATTATTATTATTAATGCTATTATTTTGCTGGTTATTGTACGTTTTTTTGAGTAGACCAGATAGTCAGGGATTGCAATGTTCCCGCCCGCTTGAAATTAAAGTGAGCATCAGTTTGTCTGCGTCATTTGGAGACCTCAGAGCTGCAATAATCGTAATACATGAAATGAATGAACCTAATGTGAAAGGAATTGCCGTTCATCAATTAGGGAATGATTGCCTTTCTAATGAAGCATGGAGTAAACTAGAAAGTTGCCCGGAACAAATAATCACAACATCAAATAAATGTTGACTTTTAGTTTGTCTCTCAATTGAAATTGAAACCGAAGACAATTGAGGAATCACTAAAATAAAATATATCTTATATATATATATATATATATATATATATATTTTTTTTTTTTTTTTATATATATATTTCTTTATTTGAATTGTTTTGATTGAATATTGTTTGCTGCCAGGAATATTCTGCTGTGTACCTTGCATTTGATAGAATCATGGAGGTGCCACGATAGAGTACTTGCATAGAGTCTAGGAGTCCCAACCACATAGTTTTACCTGTGTGTTTTCTCCAGGCATCCTGTACATAAACCCAGCAGATCTTGGCTGGAACCCGCCCGTATCCAGCTGGATTGACAATAGGCCGGTCCAATCAGAGAAGGCCAACCTGACCATACTGTTCGACAAGTACCTTCCCTCTTGCCTGGACGTCCTCAGAACGAGGTAAGCAGCTCCTCAGCCGCTCTGTGTCACTATGAACATCATGATCACAGACACGTCCAGTTGACGCAGGATGTTGGGAAGCGACATGTCTTGGGGGAGGGACTGTGCAGAGGTGGGCGGTTTGGACAGGAGCAAACCGGGAGTGACTCAGAAGAACTGGATGCTGTCCTTCATTCTCTTCTGCTGCACAGGACCAATCGCCTCCTCTAACACCTCTGTCACCACTGCTGTTGGAGATGAGACAGAAAAACAGGAAGCAGAGGGGGAGTAGTTTGTCCTCTATGAGAGGCCAAAGACCGGAAAAATGCACCACTACGCCACAGCTTATAAATGTGTCATCCAGTTTCATCCAGTCAAACACAATTGCTTTATTTTTATGTTAAATATTTCAGTGAAAACATATTTAACTCTTTCAGCACAGTACCTCTTATTCTGACCCAATGAGTCACACAGCACAAGTCAATGGTAATGCTTGAATCTGGTGATGTGATGTGTTTGTCTTTGCTCAGGTTCAAGAAGATCATCCCTATCCCTGAGCAGAGTATGGTCCAGATGCTGTGCTACTTGCTGGAGTGTCTGCTGACTCCTGAGAACACCCCACCAGACTGTGCCAAGGAACTTTACGAGCTCTATTTTGTCTTTGCTGCGGTCTGGGCCTTCGGGGGAGCCATGTTCCAGGACCAGGTACTGTGTGGTCCTCTGGCCATGCGAGGCACTTACTAAGTGGTTGCATAAACAGGGAGAAGAATGGGGCATAAGTGAAACAGCTGAAAGATTTCATAACTCTTTCCTGAAAGAGTTTTTTGCACTTCATCAGTATAATTTAAGCCTTGATGACTCTTATGCAACTCAACTTTGTTTATCTATTCATGAAAGTAATTTGAAAATTACTCTGAGTTGAAGAAATTACAGGCTTTTTAAAAAGAGATGAGTGATCTCTGTAAATGTAGTGGACTCCGTTCCTGCTCAACAACACACAGGCTGGCTGAATTTAAATAACAGGGGAGCCACGCAGTAGCAAGCAGTTGCTAAGCAATCCAGTTAGCGCTGTACAGTAAGTGCGTCCGTCTACGTTATGGGATAAAACCGCTCTCCCCTTGGTGCAAATGTACTCCACTTTATTTTCCCATCACAAATGCATTTAAATGCTAAGTGGTTTTATTGACTTGAGAGTTGGTAGTGAAAGGAGGAGACAGGTACCAAGAGGTGTTTGTGTGTGTGTGTGTGTGGGGGGGGGGGGGGGGGGGGGCGAGGAGCAGGTGATCAGGCTACTTCACTGTCTGAAGACGAATAGATGGGCCTGCCACCTCTCATTTTCTACCCTTCAACTGCTGCAGCTGCGTCTCTGTGTTGCTGCTGTTTATTTGTCCTCCGCTTCATAGGCACACCAATGCCATTGAAAGGCCCAGATCCATAGCTCCTGTATGGAGGAGAAAAAAAAGCAGGTAGGAAGTGAGTGTGGAGTATTGACCCTGTGTGTCTCTGCGTGTGTGCTCTGTGTGAATAGCTGGTCGACTACAGAGTGGAGTTCAGCAAGTGGTGGGTGACTGAGTTCAAAACCATCAAGTTCCCGTCCCATGGAACTGTGTTGGATTACTACATCGACCCCGAGAGCAAGAAGTTTGAACCCTGGTCCAAATTGGTGCCCAAGTTTGAGATGGACGCAGATACACCGCTTCAGGTACAACAGCTTTTTTTCTATCAGGATTTTACATCCAGTCTCATCAAGTGGATTACATCATACACACATCATCATGTAGTCAATTAGTCAACTGACAGGAGTTAATCAACTATTGATTAAAAGGTTCAATTTACATCAGTTCATATTTCTGAATAAACAGGGTTCAGTTTCCTGCTGCTGCTGTATTCAATGATACAGCTCTGATAGATCTACTACAAGGTACCTGGCTCCAAATGAATGCTAACACTATAATCTTCTGTGGCAGCTGGATGTTTAAATAGTTTCATTCAACAAACTTTTTCTGACATGAGTTTTAGCTTCTTTTTTTAATCATCTGTCCCATATGATTAAAAAAAGAACCACAGATTATCACAGCTTTAATTTAAAGTGGAACCCACTGATACTAACCCTAACCCTAACCCTTAATATTATTGATTATTTTTTTATCACAGGAATAAGCTTCTCGGTATTATCTGCAATAACAATCAATGATTGTAGAGATTGTTTGAGGTCATTTAGAAACTTTCATTGGTTTGTCCACCAGAAAACTTTATTTCAAACATCTGTACTTGTATTGGCCATAACAGTAATCATCCAGTATCCATTTCTGGTTCTAGTGCTCTTTATATTTTACAAAATAGTTTATTGATATTTTTAGGACATTTTCTGTCACATCCAGGAAATCGCGGAACTTCTATTATGCATTCCTTTACAGAGAAAAGATTTAACACTCAGATTGATTGATAATTAGAATAGAAATATTGGATTAGGTGATTGTGCAAATGTGTGTGTTTGTGTGTGTGTTTCCCATGTGCAGGCTTGCTTGGTCCACACGACGGAGACCATTCGAGTCCGTTACTTCATGGACCGCCTCATTGAGCACCGTCGGCCCGTCATGCTGGTGGGGAATGCTGGGACCGGGAAATCTGTTCTGGTCGGGGACAAACTGGGATCGTTGGACTCAGACAAATACATGATTAAAAATGCCCCCTTCAACTACTACACTACATCTGCTATGCTCCAAGGTAATAACCCTGCATTTACATTAGCCTTTGTACAACGGATACAGAAAATATTAACGTATCAAAGGTAAAACTATGTACTTTTATATACTTCAAACTTATCATGACCCCATAGCTTCTTATTCAGCGTTGGGCATCATTTGGGTTTTTACTTATACTGGTGGATAACGGTACTAGTGTGTTGTACTGGTGCCAGAACTAATACTTATTTCTTAAAAGAGGAAGACAGGAAACAATGCAAATGGCTTTTTCATTGCTAAAATAAATTGGAGGTTGAAGCTTAACATACTAATTGTTAACATTAAAAGTGTACATAACTTGAATATAAAAATATGAATAAGTGCGAAACTTTACATAACAAAATCTCATTATATATAAAATGCCAGGTGCATCATTAGGTTTGTCTTTGTTCCTCGCTTTACACAGAATTGTATTCAACTGTTTAGCTGTAGACTTGCTGTTTTGTTTAAGGAAGATACTTGATGACTAACAGCAGGCTTATCTATACGTGCTGCCAGAGCCATGTAGAGAGTCTTTATGTTTATGTTGCCTGTAAGCACTGAAACTATTTCAGTACAAATCTCAGGCACTGAAATGAGGCACCAAAATCCTTGTTGGGATTAGGTCTGGTGGATACCGGATGTGTAGGAACCCCAACTCTATTCATACTGTGATCCTTTTGGGGGTCCTCCTCTGTACTCTTCCAGTTATGAGTCAATACTGACCCCCGACTCTTTACCTCAACCACTCCACAAATATTGTTTATTCTCAGTTCTCACTCTTTCTTCCCCTCACCTCTGCTCCATCACTCTTCTCCTACACAGCGGTGCTGGAAAAGCCCCTGGAGAAGAAAGCAGGGCGTAACTATGGACCTCCAGGCAGCAGAAGACTCATTTACTTCATAGATGACATGAATATGCCTGAGGTGGACGAATATGGCACCGTGCAGCCTCATACAATCATACGCCAACACATGGACTATAATCACTGGTAAGGCTATGACATTATATTGCAGCTATGACACATATCCTGTAAGTATGAGTAAACATGAGTTTGTTGCAGTTTAAAAGAGGAATATTATGTCTAGACCGTCTTTCTGGGTGGAAGCAGTGGAGCTGTTCCAGTCGGTAATTGCCTAAATGATGGACACTTTCAGACATTTTCTCCATGTATTAACACAGAAGAGGATCATTCAGATAATGGAGTGCCAGCAGCTGATAGGTCTAATACCCTAATAATTCACATGAACAGCCTTTCTGCTGAAAACGCTTCCCCTCTAGTATTCAGACAGATCCCCGCATCAGTATCAATGGGCTACAACTTCTACAAGAGTCAGAAGTCAAATGCGAGAGCAGCAGTTGTATGATTCCCCTTAAAAGGATTTTGTTGCTCATCTCTCTGACACAGTGAGGCCATTCTGAACATGGTTCCACTGCGTCAGACACAGGCTGACTGGCTTAGACACAGTCAGCCCATTAGAGATATGCTGGGAGGATTTCAGGTATGAAATTGAGAGGAAGGAGGATGCTACTGAGCCAAGCCAGCTTAAGTGGGAGCTGAGGCATCCATATCGGCATAAGTGTGGGGAAGGTGTTTGTGTGTGCGGGAGCTAGGGTGTATGTTTTCTGTGCATTTCAAGGCTGTTAAATAATCATTTTTTGCGTGTGTGTGTCCTCTCAGGTATGACCGTACCAAACTGCTTTTGAAGGAAATAAACAACGTTCAATACGTGTCCTGCATGAACCCCACAGCTGGCAGCTTCACCATTAATCCACGACTGCAGGTACATGCCCCCCCCCCCCCCCCCATTGTGTTCCACTGGTTATGTCACATACTGCTGATGTTACATGTGCTCTGGTTCCCTTCGTACCTTTTTTATTCAATTAGGTGACATTTTCGGCTTTTCCAACCCCTTTAGTTCAACTATTTATAATTTTATGGCCAAAATTATGGCCTCATGGTTTTCCTGCATTTTGTCTGTTCAGGCATTTTGTGCAGAGTTGATTTGCTTTTGACTTTTCACCATATCTCAACATTATATTTCTCCACTAAGGATGTTACAACAGTTTGCATGAGGGTGGTGACACATGATGAATCTAGTTGCAGAGACAGTCCTCTACAACAGAATGTTTATCTGTGTCCAAATGCAGAGCTTAGATCTAATAGATAATAATCAGAAATTATCAAAGACAGGATAATAATTACAAATCTGAGATGATTGAAGTTTAACTAAATTTGGAGGAACACTTTCCCACTGACTGTCATTATTATTAATGAAGGATTAAAGATAGTCATATTTGAATTTAAAAGGCACATTTACTTAATGCTGCAAACACTCACAGGTTGAAGAACAACCTGTTTACTGTTTCCCTGTTTGTGCTGCATCTCCATCAACAGCGGCACTTCTCAGTCTTTGCCCTGTCATTTCCCGGAGCCGAGGCCCTGAGCACCATCTACACCTCCATCCTGTCTCATCACCTGAAAGGACCGGGCTTCACCGCCGCCCTGCAGAAGAGCTGCCCCACCCTGGTCCAGTTAGCCCTGGCCCTGCACCAGAGCATCTCCTGCAACTTCCTTCCCACCGCAGTCAAGTTCCACTACATCTTCAACCTGAGAGATCTCTCCAACATCTTCCAGGTGAATCATATATAGAAAATGTATTAGAAGGATTTATCCACATAGACGTTCTTTGAGAAAAAGGAACAACCTCAGGTTAATCTTTTCACAATGAAATGTCAGGAGTTGCCTGGGAGTTGTGTGCTTCTTCACTTCACTCCCTTTTCCCTTTCAAACACGGAGTGATGTGGTTTGCTGCAGTTCTCTCTCTGTTTCTATGGCTCTGCCTCCCATGTGGACAGAGTCAGGCTTCTGTCACTAATTTCTCATCTAAATGATTATTGATTTAAGAGCAGAGTCTGAAAGCTAGAAATAAGTCTGAGATAAGTGTAACAGAAAATAGAATGGATTTGCCCTTCCACGGGTTTTAGTGATGATTTAATGTATTTAAATGAATATAATATCAGAGCAGGGAGGCTGTGAAGGGAGAAGCTTTTGGGGCAATAATTCTGTCAGAATCCTCCACGGTTTCATGGAGGGCAGGCTCCCTCATTTAACATACTCCGTTGTAATAATTAATGCTTTAAGCCACTCAGCTATAGAAAACTTCATTTTTCATAATTCCATCTCAGAGTTTACAAAGGCAGCTCTTGGTTTTCACAATATAATCAACTATCTACTACTGCAGATGTAATAAAATTATATTTGATGTGCACTTGTTAAAAACTGCACCAATCGATATTTGTTATGTTAACAATAGATAAAATGAATGTATCATGTTAAAGAGTCGTTTATAGTTTGGACACACAAGCACTAGAAGGCCGGTCATTAAAAGGGGAGGACAACCGACTATATTCATAAGGGCCTGAACAAACATGCAAGAAACACAAGCACTGTGCAAGGAGCTCTTTCAGGCTGTTCACAGAGACACTCAAAGCTAAATGCTAACTTCAACACACAATCAAGCTCACAGTCTCAGTGCTGACTTGCCTATATGCAGCAGGTATAATGGGATACCACATTTAGCATTGTTGTTTAGCATATTAGCATTCTAGAATTTGCTAATTAGGATTCATATTGGTATTTGGTCATAAAGAAAAATGTTGGACAGGTTAAATTTTGACGCGATGATTGTGCTGAAGGAAAAGTTCTGTTTACATGGGCACCAATATTCTGATATTAACCCCATTAATAAGACAATGTCAAAGAAACTGCCATGTAAACAGCATTTTCCGCCTATGCACTTTGACATAAGAATGTCAATGGGAATATTAATTGAATATTCTATTAGCAACTCATGTGTACACCATTATCGAAATAGTGTCTTATTAAAAATAGGGTCAATAGTGGGAATATTGTTGTCAGTGTTGGACCAATCAAGATCGATGCAGTAGAAACAGTTACGAGTCCGTTTTATTATCTATTTTATACACATTCTTCTTCTTCTCTGTTAAAACCTGGAGACTCTTAAGCCCTGTTTAGATTCTATACTGATTGGATAGTCAGCAGTGCGCTATTTACCCGCTTTTGCACTGAAACATTGAAAAACAATGAAACTGTGCACATGCAGGAGTCTAGAATTTTTTTTTGTGTTTCCCAGCAAATATGAAATTGAGAAATACAATTCAATCATTCCACACCCTAAGTTGTATATGCTAATGAGTTCATAATTGTCCATATCACTTCCAGAGAAAGCACACGTTAAGTGAGCCAATTAAAAGAGGGCATCAGGCTACTCATTAAAAGAACTGATTAAAAAAATTAATTTAAAAGCCTCCTTTCCGGCGTCCTCTGGAAGGCTGGGCACTATCTGTTGGTGTATGCTGTGCCTATGGGCCACATTGTGCAGGACACCGCATGGTAGCACAGTGCAGCAAAGCTTTTCAGCATTAAACTAGTCCTGTCATGGCAGCACCACCGACTCTGGAGCTTTCTCACCGACTGACTGAGCAAAGGAATAGAGGTCATTGTGCCTCTAGGAGTGGTCAGTCTAGGATTGGCAAAGGGTTTAGTCGCCATGTAAAACACATAACTTCAGGCTTTGCATGTGTTTGGCCTTACAAAGTCATTGTTACTATTTTATACATCCCAGAATCAGCACAACCTACTAACATATACCTCTTAATCAGGATTTTTATACAGTATAATATGGGATATAAGTCCCTTAAAAGGAAACAATTATTTTAAACAACCCTGTAAAATGTGATATCAAAACAACAACTCAACACAGAAAGTTGGATTAAGCTAGAAGTAATTTAAAGTGTCTAGCTGCTTACGGCAGCAAACTGCGATAGAAGTTCAAACTCTGCAAAGTTTTACAAGTCACTGAATAATGTGGGAGGGATGATCCGATTGAACGTTTTCTGCAGTTTAAAAGGGGGTCTTCCGACGTTGTGAGACCATCCAACAAGCACTTTGTTTTCACCAGAGCCTTTCCTTTATGACGACTGGATTTTGGCCATTATAATGAGCTTCTCTGTACCAGGTATAGGCCTCCTGCACTTTGAGATTCAGCATAATTACCCCCCCAAAGCGCAAGCCCTGATGACCCCAAGACTTACCTTTTAGAACTTTGATCACACAAAACACTGCCTTGAAGCTGCAAGGGGAGAGTTTAGCCCCACTGTGGCACTGTGAGGCCAGCGTTAGAAGAGATCTTTCTGCCCGTTTGTCAAAGTCATTCTGCATAGTGCAACTGGATATCCAATGGCCACTCAGTGGAAACAGTGTGAAAGTTTGGGTCCCTGTTCCTCTAGCGAGTTTGTAAAGGACGTCAGAAAGGGACTCCTGGAGCTCGTTTGAAGTTTTCCTGTCTAACTCTTTCTGCCCGACATCTCCTGGCACGACGGGTGGAGGTGAGCAGACTTGCAGCTCACAGATCTGTCTTCGCTGTAATTCTCCCTCCACACCTCGGCGCTTTAACACCCTCAGAAGTTGGAAAGTATTTGCCGGGACTGTACAGACGATTCCTTTAATATCGAGCAGAAGGCCTAATTGTCATTCAGCGTTTTGTGGCTGGAGGTTTAAGATGTTTACCTCAGCGGAAATAATTGGGGGACTCTTTGCGATTCGCTTTGTTTTTCAAAACTTTGGAGCTGAGAGATGTAGCCAGAGGTAACCGTCTCGTTATGATCATCTCTAATGAGGCAGAAAGATGAGCTCAGAGGCTCTGTGTGTTGAAAAGGTTTTTTTAAATGTGGCAAGAGAAGCTGGTCCAGACAACGCTCAAGGATGCATCTTTTAAAAAATATTGTTTATGTTATTTGCTGACAAAATTCTCAGGTTAGGGCCTTTATGTTGAAATATGAGTGGAGCTAAATTATTCTCCTTCTTTTTTTCAACAATATTTCCCACTTTGTCCCTGAGCACTTACTTTCTCACTGGGTCTTCTGCTTCAGACTGTCTCCATGAAACCCTGGGGCGAACACCCTGTGGATGTTAAATTAGACAAACTATAAGTCAAGTACTGTTGCCAAATTCCGCTTTAAGTGCAAGATAAAAAAATTCACGTCCGACCCGGAGCATTGTCAAAGAGCTCTGTTTGCCAGGGTTCATTCTCTGCCATGACCAGCAGGCATTTCTGCGGGCCTGTCTTCTCCACGTCAGCCTAAATGAGCTCCTTGAAGCTCAAGAGGCAAGAGAGAGGATGGGGGGATGTGGACAGAGTAAAAGAGGAGGACAGAGACAAGGCAAAGAGAGAGAAACAGAGTACATGAGATACACGTTGCAGAGAGACTCTGAAGCTGAACTGTACTGACTGCACAATATGTCTGTATGATGTTTTGTGGATATTCAGCTGGGTGCATTAGTTAGGGGGGGAAGTAGTGTTTGGGGCTCAGAGCAGCTGTCAGGCTACAGGGAAAGCGTGCACACTGCAGACTGCCTGACAGACAGACAGATACATGCCGGCACACAGAACTCTCTAATCCCTCTCATCTGAGTTGAGCAAAGCGATGAAGAATCAGGGAGAGAAAGTCAGCTGGATAGAAGAAAAACAAAGTTCCTCAGTTTGTTAGCTCTTAGCTGTTTGTTTGATTGGTACGATGCACAGCTAAAGACTCGAGTATGACGGCCATGAGGAGTTGCCATATGGTGTTTTGTTTTGCTCAGGCACACTTTTACACACAGTGATGTCATGATTGTCACCATTAAGCAATGAAATGGAGCAGAAAAGGAGATCAATTAAAAGTCAAAGGATTATTTCATTCACACATACATGGAAAAGAAAACATCTTGACTTTTGTAGATCCAGAAAAGTGGCGATAATTCTGTCTCAGTACACGTGCACACAAATCAACACACAGCACACCTCCCCTATCTGCACCATTACACAGTGGATCTAGCAGCCAATTGTCACATTCAGTGGGCTAAGATTTGAAGGCAGATCAGATTCAGCTGGCTTTACCCCCAGAGAGTATTCTGTTGATTAGAATAAGTTCTGGGGCTGGAAACACACAACATCTGTTTGCCTAGCTCAGCCTCCTGGGGGACAATGTGCAGAGGGAAACAAGTTCCCGGGCGTCTCCTCGTCCTCGTTCTCTTTCTCGTCCTCTACCACACCTGCTATGTGAGGTGCCTAGAGGTGCACCGTCCATTCCGCTCGGCTTGGTGGGAATGGCCGTGTGGGAAACATATACATTACAAGCCTCCAGTGGAGACATGTTAATCATCAATCATCCACTAAACACTCATCTGCTCAGTGTATTGATTCCCTGGATTTCTGTTGTTTTCAATTAGGATGAGTAGTAGTAGTAGTAATCTGTTCGGATATGGGGGTCCCACAGGATTTTTTTTTTCCATTTTGACCTTGGGACCTCCAGCTCCCATTCTTGCCACAGATGTTCCTCTTCCATTTGCCCTCCATGGTTATTGTGTTCCATGTATGCCGTCCTTGCCTGCATCTCACACTCTGCTGTTATGTGCTGGGCTGTGTCAGGGGCATCTTTGCACATCCTGCACCTGGGATCCTGTCTGGTTTGTTTGACCCTGGCCTCTGAAAGCTCACTAAACATCAACATAGCAATGTTGTCATTGTGTGCATATTAGCATACTGACTTAGGTAAATGTGTTGCCTCAACCTGCTGCTATTGGGGAATGAGTGATTGACTTTTCTTCATGCAACACACACTGTAATTTACTCTATAGTGAGCAGTAAACCCACATCATAAACACTGATGAATAATCATTTTACTGTATCATTATAAGGTGTTACTATAAGGAGAGTAAAATAGGGTCAATGCCATTGTTGCTACAATTTCATGACAGTGGTTCTTTTTTCAGAGCCTTATATCATCATAACATTCACATGTGAAATCACAAATGCAGAATATGGCCACTCAAAAAATAGCAGACTTCAACATATAGTAAAAAGGGAATCATTTCCTGACATACTGGTAGACTGAAATAACTAAACCCTCTTTGAGAGCACTGCAGCCACATGAAACCCCATTCCTTGATTTTTCATAATTCATTTCTTCCATCCAACACCTGCCCACAGAACTTGTAACCACATGCGGCAACACTTCTGAGACAGTGAGATGAAAGGAAAGCGCTGCTGTTATTTTCTGAGTTTCTCTGACTAACAGCTTGCCCACTCAATATCCATTGATTTGTTCTGAGTGACTGAGGTGTATTTCGCTCCTCGTTTTAGTGTAAATGGGCCAAATCAGCTTCTGGAATGAAAACGCTTTGCTCTCTCCCATCTCTGCCCAGGGCATTCTCTTCTGTACCAGCGAGTGTCTGAAAGCCCCTCCGGACCTGCTGAAAATCTACCTGCACGAGTGCAGCCGGGTCTACAGAGACAAGCTGGTGGAGGAGCGTGACTTCGAGGTCTTTGATAAGCTGCAGGTGGACACAGTGAAAAAGTTCTACGAGGTAAGAGTTTTTGACAAAGTTCTGCCGGGTAAGACAAGGTGGAGGGAGCAGGGAGGGGAGGTGGAGGAAATAATTTGGCTGCCTGCTCTGTGTCTGGACCTCCACATCAGTGGTCAACACAGCGAGGAGAAGGAGCAGAGGAGAAAAGACAGAATGTGTTTTAGTGTGGGAGGGGGCTGATGGGACGGAGGGCCAGGAGAGGGTTAGTGAGAATATTAATCAGTATGGTATGGGGGCCTGGCTGTCAGGGTCTGTGCTGTCAACCCAGCAAATTGGAAAACATTTTAATGGTTTTCTGTCCACTGCTCCCCTCACTAGCCTCTCTGGCTCTATTGCATGCACACTAGTCATGCCACAATGAAGAGCCTGACAAGTGTATGTGTATAGACACCCACAGAAATAGAAGGAGGAGAAAAATAATCCTAACCTCTCTACAATATATTATTTAAAGCTCACACCTTCTGCAAACTTATGAAAATGTGTGCCACAGAACAGTTTGCAGCATGTTTTCTGGTTATTTTTACACACAAACAATAATATCTTTAGAGACATAGAGCTGTAAGAACCTGCTCCTATGAAATTGAAGACTGCAACAAATCATGAATTATATGTGAATCTGTACAAAAATGCCTCATTCATCACATCTACTGCAACTCTATGCCAGTGAAAGTTTACAGAGGGTGCAGGCATCCTTTAGGGACACACAAAATCTCTCCAGTGAAATAATTTGTGGTCCAATAGTTGCCCGGGTGAAAATGAACTAGGTCACCCTGTGCGCAGCTGTGATATTCAGCTGTGTCCCTGTCCAGACTGTTTAAGCTTAACACTAATGTTATGCTGACAGGGGTAGCATGTGTATTTGTATGTTTACCACTCCAATGTGTGTGTGCTTGTGTGTGTATCCGCCCACTAGGAAATAGACGAGACTCTGGCAGAGGTCAAGGAGATGAACCTGTTCTGCCACTTTGCCAGTGGGCTGGGGGAGCCCAAGTACCTGGCTGCAGAGTCCTGGAGCAGCCTCAACAAAACCCTGCTCGAAGTGCTGGACGCCTACAACGAGGTCAATGCCACCCTAAACCTGGTGCTGTTTGAGGATGCCATGGCTCACATGTAAGTGGAAGTGTTGCAACCCCCTCTGGGACTGTGGGGGGAGACTAAAGAAGGAGTATAAAATAAATATTTTGGTCAGGTTCTTTATTCTCTAAAATAGAAGGCAAATGGCGTCCCGGGTGATTTTGGTCTAACAGTTCCATTTGCAGACTGTCAAAAGCAGACACAGGGAAATCAGTTAAACACCAAGCAGTGACAGTACATCATGATGGCCTCAACAAAATTGAGAGTAGAGGTTCATTGTAAAAAAATTTAAAAGCAGAAGTTTCGGTGACTGTCCCTAACAAGTGTTCAGTGTGAATCCAAAGCCTGGTATACTGTATCTTATTCTTCTCTGACATAGATCGCTAATGTTTTCCGAAAAACAAAAGCGGTTTTCAGATGTGAACTAAGATTAATATCCGCACAATGGAAAGACATGTTTACTAAAACCCCAAAAGCTGCAGGGCGTTGAAGCGAGGGCGGCGCGACACGTAGGAGGCTGGATATAAGGTTTTAATTCTGCTTTAATTCTTTTTTTGTTTGTAACACATCCTCATCTACCTGTAACCCCAAATATTCTCAAATCTCGTCTTGTACTAGTTGACAATCAGTTGATGATTACTCCTCTCTTTATTTAGATATTTGTACCGTTTTGATCATCAACGCGCCAACACGCCTGCAGTGAATTGTCCTGATAATCTCCTGCTGTTTTCTCACCTGGGCTCGTTCAGACAGATTTACCAGGGGGCTGGCAGGAGAAAGTCTGGAGAATGTCCACAGCAACTGATTATTTCAGGAGATTTTGCCGAGTTAAAACCACTTTAATGATCCAGATGTTCATACATAACCATGAACACACACGCTGTAGTTTATTTTCATTTTGTTCCCACATACACATACCATGCAAATACTCAAGAGAGCACCAAATATGTATTAATCCACCACTGAAAATCGACCCTAAAAATACACAGTTGGCTCATGTTTGAGTAACTTTTGCTAAAAACTACAGTTTCAAGCTGTTTCAGGAAATTGCTGAAAATGAATGTCTATATTTGTGACCAGATTTGAAAGATTCACATCTTTATTAGGGGGTTTAAGCTGAAATCAGCATTCAGAATAGGGAAACTGCTATTGACAGACAGATTTACACATGGTAGGCTTTGGGCTTTGTTGATATATGATAGAATAATGCCTCTCCTATTCCTCGAGTCATGTAAACATGAACTGAAATCTTGTAGCAGCTCTAATAACATTAATGATGTATTGTGTTGAATGGGTGATTCTAGTTTCTTTAAAAAGGAAAGGAGACAGTCTTCAGGTTAAATGTGCTGTCTTGATATTTTAAACAGACACCCGACTACAGCAGACAATATTTATCCTCCATATTATCAACCGCAAGTCTCATGATAAAAACCACTACCAACGTATTTTGAAAAGGTCAGTGTTTGCTGATCAGCAGTTATTTGTTTTAAATTGTTGACATTTGAGACAAAGAGTCAAAGGCAGATGCAGGCGCAGGTAGGTTGTCGTCGTTTAATGGGTAGAATATGTTGCTCAGTGTGTGAGCAGGGACAGCAGTTGAAGTGTGTTGGTGTATTTCCTTTAGAATGGAGCTACAACAAAGCGAAACAGAAATCATTTCCTCAATTCACAATGAAGAGACATCATCTCGTTATAAGCAAGACACATAGATTCTCAGGAGTCCACTACAACTGAGTCCAATCTGTAACACATTTCATTGTGGCACAGCTTAATGAAACAGAGTGATGAGGGCGGGGGTGACTCTTTGTATGAGAGCAGAGAGCGGGAGGCAAAGGCAACCTGTGTGTTTGTATTATGAGTCAGATTGTCTTCACCCTCTACTTTTCTCCTCCATCATATGTGTCCTTCCTCCCTCCCCCGAATGTCTGCACCTCCACATGTAGCTGCCGCATCAACCGAATCCTGGAGTCTCCACGGGGTAATGCGCTGCTGGTCGGAGTGGGCGGCAGTGGCAAGCAGAGTCTGACCCGACTGGCTGCCTTCATCTCCAATCTGGAGTTTTTCCAGATCACCTTGAAGAAAGGCTACGGCATCCCTGACCTGAAGGTATGAGGAGAATTACACTGCAAGCTTACATCTCTGAACAAACATCCATCAGCGCTGGTCTGTTTGTCTCATATTGAGTCATAACAAGTTTCTAACATGCATACAGATCAGCCAAGTGAGGTTCAAACGTATACATGGTGGTGTCTGAGGCAAAGACAGGCATAATCCCGACAGTATGTCAACACTGGGAGAATCAACATGGTGTCCTCGCACTGACTACGTTTATACAGGCAGAATTATTTCAGCTATAGTTGCAAGAAGAGTTTCCCATTCAAATCACCATTTACATGTTACTGAGCAAAGAATCACTGTGACGTGATGCAGGTGGTAACTGCTGCTCAGGTCGATATTGGGAAATGCTGGGGAAACTCTAATCAGATGTAATAATGTAATGTTATAATTCAATTATTGCTTATTTGAAGTATAACCTCAATCAGGTTGAGGTTATGAGAACAGGCTGTCTACATGGCAGTGTCTTATTCACACTGTTCTGTCTTATTCAGGTCAATATATGAATATTGTTGTCCCTGTGAATGTGGTCAGTTATCCAGGTCTCAGTCATTGACCACTGTGTTAGGCCGCTAACAGCCTGGTCTCATTCTGAGTGTCCCCCTCTCACTCCATGTCTCTTTCTCTCTCCCTATCTCCAAGTGTGACCTGGCAGCCCTTTACATGAAAGCTGGCGTGAAGAATATTGGCACCGTGTTCCTAATGACTGATGCCCAAGTGGCAGACGAGAAGTTCCTGGTTCTGGTCAACGATCTGCTGGCATCAGGTAACAGCAGGCTCCGCTAATTACTGCATGTCATGTTTTGCAACAGAGAAATGCTTTTGCTTCACCTGAGCAACAAATCACTGCGGTGCCGCTTCTACCAAACACTCATCAACCAAACACATCATTGTGAGGGATTGCAGCCACAGCTGAGAGCCACATGTAGATTTATACGCTACATTCAATGGGCACAACACATATCGAAGTATAATGAAATATGAGGATAAATGATTCTCTGTATACCAATCTTAGCAAAGGAATCATTTTGTCGTTAGTTTACAAAAATAAATGTACTAAATCATTTCTGGTAGTATTGGGAAAGATGGTTTATGTCAAAAGCAGCAAGTAGAACAACAACATTAAAACATTACTTCCAAGTTTTAAGACAAAGCACAAATTTTCCCCCATGAATAAAAATAGAAGTTGAAATCATAAGAAACACTTGCTCAGTTCAATACATTCAGGACTCTTAACTGCCCGTTCTAATCCTGCCTGTTTGAAATGGGCCGTTTCCTTGACCTGTGGTGAGGCTCTGTAGCTACTTCAGATTTATTCTCTGGCATTAGTGCTCACGAATGCTAAATGAATAATGAAAACATAGCAGGCCTCCAATATTCTATATGTTATATGTCTATGGTGCAGAGCACAGTTAAAAAACTTTGCGCTTATCCTATCTGGTTTTTGTTTTTTTCATTCATTGCATGTTGAGCCAGTCAGTTCAGCCATCGACTCAGTCTTCAAGCTCAAACCTTTTTAAATCAAAGCTCTACAGTTTAGCTTAACATTTAAAGCATGGCAGCAACAAAAAACACAACCCTCCAAAATACAAACAAACAGCGATGAAAACAAAGCTTCCCTGGCAGAGGAAACAAAAGCATTCTACGACATCATGCTCATACATTGTGTCATTCCTACCGTGTAAATGTATAACAAATTTAACACATAGTTAGACATAGTTACATCAATATCATTGATATTGATGTAGCTGTAACATACAGAACATTAGAATTTCTTTTAGATATTGTGCTCATTGACGACTGTTTGATCCAACAACCAAACTATTGGAAATAACATTTGTTAAATTAAGAATGTTGACATCTTTCCCCAGAAGTTATTGTAATTTGACTATATCATCATCACTCAAATTGTCATATATCTTTGATTGTCATGGAAAGCATTAACTCATCCCAGGAACTGCTCCTACAGATTCTAAGAAAAATGTCATTTTGAGGAAGTAATGTTCTGAGTAATGATGTGAAATGACATGGCTATTCAGTCTGAATGTCAGGCTGGCTTTCACTTTGGCTTGTGGCTTATTTTCTGCCCTAATCTCACACAAGATCAGGTCTGAACAACCCAGAGGGGCTTTGTGCTGATCAGAGGCAACACAAAATTAAGCAAGTGTAAAAGAAGGGGACATTTATGTAGAAACACCTGAACTCGGGGCACCGTCTATTTTGGGAGCTGTAAGGAGTCGACGTTCACGTTCCGTGCTCCGCTCGTCTCTGCTGCTGCGAGGCTGTTCCTTACAGCGGATCCCTGCATTAGCATAAGTCCTCTGTATGAACTCCTGCAGCCCCCAGCTCTGTTTACACACCTAGATTTGAGTCTCAGTGTCAGTTCAGATCCTGACACGATAAGAACGTTTCACAGAGTTCTCTCAAGTTGGAAGTTTAGCTTTTTAACAGAAAACATTAGGACATCTACTTACAGTCTTGCTTGTCTTCCCGCCGGTTATGTGTATCATTTCATCCCTTAAAGGAGAGATTCCTGACCTGTTCCCAGACGACGAGGTGGAGAACATCATTAGCTGCGTGAGGCCAGAGGTCAGCGCCTCCGGAGTGGTGGATACGAGGGAAAACTGCTGGAAGTTCTTCATCGACCGCGTTCGTAGACAACTCAAGGTGAAACACAAGCACAGGACAAAAAGCTGTTTCTGTTACTTTGAATTACACAACCATTCATGCAGAAAGAGTTATTCTCAGTGGTTTACCTTGGGGGCAAAGTTTGACATTAATCTCTCTCTTAGAACTGTGTCTGAATTTGCTCTCCCTCCTGTCTTAATACAGCAGTGGCATGCTGCCTCACACTCTCAAATAAAACAACCCTCAGACTTGGATAAACACCTGGTTTATGATGAAGTCTCCCCCTAGAGAATCATTTTTTTTGACATTTTCAGATGAACCTGAATGCGTCGGCAATCGGTGGACGCCATATAAATATAAATCCCAAGCACAATAGTTTCAGATAATTTCACCAACGTGCAGACACTTTGTTTCCCCTTGGGAGATGAGGGATTCCAGGGGGCTGCTTATCCTGTCATTATTACAGTGTGCACGCCCACAACACCACCGCCCACATCCTCCACCCTTGCCTGCCTCCCAGCTCAAGCCTCGCTGGGTTGGAGAGTGAACAAATGAGGGAGACAGTCCCATGGGCACGGGTTTGAAAAGAGTGGATTTCTCTCCCTGTGTGTGTCTCTGTTTCATAATGACTCTGTCTGGACGGAAAGAGCTGCTCGTCAAAGAGTCATTGTCACTCAGAAAGTTTGCATCAAATTTGCTGAGGTGTCTGTCACTGCCTGTAGCTCTGCTTGACAAGCACCTGTTTCCCAAAAAATAAACAGCATTGTCACATTGTTATCTGTGACAGTGGTCACTTGGCAGGACCCTGACCAATCAGGGAAGGCTACGCGGTGACTGAATACAGCCTAATGGGTAAGCCGATGTTCCCAAACATGTCCGTCTCTGCCCGACCTTAACTGTAGCAGAGTTCCCCATGCTGCAGTTGATTAATTTAGTGAATAGCATCAGTCAAACAGAATTTATACATATCCTATTGAATTTTGTAAAATAAATTTACATCTAACAATAGTGTACAATATACAAAATATTAACTTTAGAAATCAGACGTGGGGCCCCACAGCTCATGTGGCACTGCATTCAACCTCTACCACAAGTTGCCATGGTTTTGTTTTAACAGACTAAAATAAGTAATGAACCAGTGATGAGAAGTTGAACCTTGTGGTTTAGTTGATGACACATAGAGTCCCTTCTGATCAAAGCAGCGAGGTGAGTCAGTGTGTACGACATATATAACAGGAAATGTAAAACATTGTTGTTGTTTCTCTCAGTTGTTTGTTGTTTCTGTCATCAGTCTTTGGCTGGGCCTTCTGTGTGTTTGCCTCTTCAGTCTAATGCTCCTGAGCATCTGGCCGAGCTTCTCAACAAGCCAGCTGTTAGTCTCCAACAGCGAAAATCAGTCTGACACAGCCCACAGCTCAACGCACTTTTAATCCACATGCTCGCTGGGGCTTTATTTCCTTAATGATGGAGCTGCAAATAATTAATGCAGAGTTTTCCAATCTCCCTCTTGACCACAAAGAAGTGCTGATCGGAGCAGGAATTCTTTTCTCTGTCTGACTGTGAAAGAAAATTAGCTCAATCTTGCTGCTGTGTCAGACTTCAAACTCAAATGTGTTTGACCTTGGTGTGTGTGTGTGTGTGTGTGTGTGTTCACGTCCATGTATTGCAGGTGGCTCTGTGTTTCTCTCCAGTGGGTAATAAACTGAGGGTTCGCGGCAGGAAGTTCCCAGCAGTGGTGAACTGCACGGCTATCGACTGGTTCCATGAGTGGCCACAGGAGGCGCTGGAGTCGGTCAGCTTCAGGTTCTTACAGGAAGTGCAAAATATTGAGGTGAGAGCAGCTCATACTCTAATACACACACAGACAAGAAGATCCCACAAAAAAGAAGGTTCATCATGCCCTGAAAATACAATTTCAAATGTCAGGCACAATGACACAATGAATGTGATATTAATTTCAAGAGCAAGACCGGAAACCCATGAATTAAATTCAGAGCCTGAGCCTCAGGAGATATTGCTTTTCCACTAAATCTGCAGATTCATCCGCTTTCTGTGTGAATCAGTATGTAACCAGCTCTGTAACTTATAATTCCCACAGCCTGAAGTGAAGGACTCAGTCAGTAAATTCATGGCGTACGTGCACACGAGCGTGAATCATACATCCAAGGAGTACCTGGCCAATGAGCGGCGCTACAACTACACCACGCCCAAGTCTTTCCTGGAGCAGATCAATCTGTACCGCAGCCTGCTGGGTCAGAAGAGTAAGCTCCTCACCAACAATATGGAGAGGCTGGAGAACGGCCTGCAGAAGCTCAACAGCACCTCAGCTCAGGTACAGTACATCAGCATCCATTTAAAACTTGATGAAGATACGGTATGTTTTTCTTTTCCCAGGTTTCATGCCCAGTATCCTTGTTTTTTTAATCTAAAATTCCTTAAAACAAAAGTATCTTCAATCACTACAAACAGAGAAACTTAACCAAGCTGCATGCAATCTTTAAAAGGGATTTACAATTGTTTCTGTTCCATGAAACTACAAAACTTCCAAACTTTCTATCGTATCTTATGGTCTTCATCAGCTGATGTAGTTTGTGCTCATGTCAATGAATTTAAGATATTTGTTACGTTTTTTCAAGCCCTTTTCATTGATACTGACCTCAAATAAGGTCAGTGGGTAAATTTATAGCAAAATCGTCTCATCACAATGTGGCAAACATCATAGGAACATCACAACTAGACCCTATCAAGTAGCCCTGCAGTTTGTCTGTGGTACAACTGTTGTGATTTAGAAAAATTTAGAGAAATATACTGTGTATCACTCCTCACTCCATAAACTCATTCAGCATTCTCACAATTACATTCTCTGTTAGTTGGCAAATCATTGATGTAAACTTTATCGCCATCTACTGGCTTGGCACACTTGCTTGAACATTTGTAGTCGCTTTGTGATCTCGTAAAAAGAAGGTGGCGTGGTAGGAGATCTTTTTTAACTGAGGGGAAATAATCTGTCCAGACAAACATCTGTGGTTGTGTAGACAATGCCTTAGTCTTTGTGCTCTTCTCTCTATCCTTTGTCAGTTCTCATCTTTATATCCCTGGTTTGCGCTTCTGTTTTTGGTGCCATTCAATTTTAGTGTTGCCATTTTGTTCCCTTTGCTTCTTCAGTTTTTGGGATATGCAGAATTTTCAGTTTGCCTGCCTTTATTTATTACATTTCACTTATCTTCTCACCTGCCTTACCCCTGCTTTGCTGTTTGGGTCCAGATAACTTTAAGCTTAACATTGCTATGCCGTATGCAGCCAGGTCCCCTTTTAAAGATACTACTTATGTAGAGCAGAAAATAACGGCTTGACTTTTGTCCTTTTTATTTTATGTGAAATGTTTATTCGCATCAGTTTGTGTTTTCATCTCTAATATCTACACTTGAATCCATTGGTTCAGATGTTTACTATCTACACACGTTTGCAGATAAGGGCCATGAATAATGCAACACAGGGTCTGTATTGGAAGCAGCCCTAATTATAAACGGTGTACACTGTGCAAGCGAAGCAAAACCACACACACAATTTTACTCTTACTTACAATGCTTATCCACTGCTTTGCATAAATATGCCCACACATTGCCACCCGCACACAATCGCACATTCATAAACACCTCTCACACGCAGGTGACGTCAGGGTGTTGAAAGCCACGGTGTCCTGTGCTCATTTCCGATTGCACCGCATTCCCATTACTGTAGGAATGAAACACACACACACACACACACACACACAGAGAGAGGAGGTGTATGGTAATTGAGGAGTCCTCTAATTAGAGAGCACACACTTCACAGCAGCAAGACACCATTAATGCACCCAGTGTTTGTTAGTGCATCCACACTGATGGCCACACAACTGTAAGTACTGTTATTTAACATTCTGTGCAAGAGGATCCATGGCTCACCAGGGGCTGCTGTGGTCATGATAAACAAGGACCAGGAGGGTTGAAACAAAGATCTGTGTATGTGGGTGTGTGCGTGTGTGTGTGTGTGTGTGTGTGTGTGTGTGTGTGTGTGTGTGTGTGTGTGTGTGTGTGTGTGTGTGTGTGTGTGCTGAATGTAGGAGATGCTGTATGAGTCATCAGCTCCCCAGAGGACACATTAGTTCCATGTGTTTTTTTCCCTCTTTAACTTTGTGGAGGTTGTGTCCTACCTGAGGCTGCTTCAGTCTGGACTAGTAATGTGTGTATCATTGAATGGACTGCCACAATCGCACTATCGTTAACATTAATTGAGAAACACACAAGTTGTTTTCTGGGGCATTTGTATCGTAGTATTACCACTACTATTGTTATTAGATAATGGTACAACATATTATTAAATGCTAGAATTTCTAATCATAGCAGTAACCCTAATAATAATAGTAGTAGAGATGGTAGTACTAGAAGAAAGAGTGGTAATAGTGGTAGTGACAATAACTTTAATGGTTGTGTAGGTTTTGTTGGCAGTAGTAGTAAGACCAGTTATAGTATAGCATTGGTAATATAGTATGTGTTTACCAGCTACAGTCACTAGCAGTGGTAGTTGTAGTAAGACATTTGAGGAATACTTATGGTAAGATAACAACAGACATAGTATTAACAGTAGCACAAAACTAGCATTACTAGTCACGTGAGTAGTGACTGTTGTAGTTTTAATGGTGGTAGTAGGCAGCTGCATTATGGTTATATTAAGCAGTTATAATAATAGTAGTTTTAGACTATTGTAGTTATACTGGTATGAAGCAGTTGCAGAGATTGTGGTATGAAGTAGGTATAGTAATAATAGCAGTAAATAGTTGTAGTAATTTAGGAATTTAGACGTTGTAGTAGAAAAAAGAAGTTTAGAGGTTGTTGAAGTGAAAGCTAAAAAGTAGCATTGCTAGTGGTAGCAGAAGTGGTTACAGAAACTATTAGTAGTAGTAGAAGTATTATCATTAGTAGTGGTGCCAGTAGCAGTAGTAGTACTTTGTATTAGTAATACTAGTTATAGCATTAGTAATGGTTTCAGTAGCAGTACTAGTAGTAATTAATTGTAGTCAGCTGCTTTATAAAGACCGACAAGAAGCAGAGAGATACGTTTTCCTGCTTGATTTCCATCTGCAGTAGATAAACAAGAGCCCAGATGTATTGAATCTCACCCATGTCTCCCACCAATTAGTTTGTCCCTCCTCTCCCCCCTTCTCCTCCCCCTCCTGTCTCCCCCCCACCTATTCATCATGTTGATGGCTCACTTGGTGCTCGTCTAATGTTCGACTGAATCTTTTCGGTGGAATCGTCTCAACCCCGAAAGAACTGTCTTCCCCGCGGCCTGATTTCCTGTTTGTTAATTAGATGAAAGACAAGCATGAGAAACAGTCTGTTTTTATTTCCCCAGTGCAACATTTTGACAGAGTCGGACGGTAATACAGAGCCCTATTTGTTGGGGAGTTATGGGGAGTTTGTAACAGCTTTAATTTCTCTTTATGGCCGTCCTTGGTGTATGTATTTGTGTGTGTGTGTGACTGTGTGTGCGGCATGCGGGTGTGTGTGTGTTTGCTCATAGCTGTTCTTGATACCTTAATCTTTTACCATCCCCCCCCCCCCCCCCCCCCCCCCCCCCGAAATGCACGCCATTCATCTTTTTCCGCCTCTTTATCTTCTTGGACAGAATAACATTTTTTTAACTAATGGATTGAAGGTCATATCAATAGATTCTTCTTGAAGCTCATTTGTTCGATGTTCTTGAGCCACAAAATCCTCTTTATTGCTTTGAAGGATTGAGATGTTTAGGGCTCAATTAAATTGCTGTTTTGCTCATAAGCAATTGCATTACTCATAAGATACAACAACACAAAAAATGAAAATAAAATTAAGGCCACGAGCAGTAGAAAGCATTTTTAAGGCCTCACACTAGGGTTTCACTCTTTAATCTAATTAAAACTAGCACACAGGTCATCATTGAGTCAAAGTGAATGTTTGTGCTAGATGTAATGAATTTCCTTTTGAGGCCTTCCTGATGTATCACGTTCACAGCAATGTGACCTCACGTGACCTTGACTTTTGACCACCAAAATCGAATCAGTTCATCTTGGAGTCAAAGTGAATAATTGGACCAAATTTGAAGACAGTCTCTGAAACTGATCTTAAGATATATCCCTCAAGAAAAAACATAAACAAATTTTGTGAGGACACTGTGACTTTGAAATTTGAATTGTCCCTTCCACCAACACGGGGCGTTCCCGACTGGATGTCACTCTGGGCTGATCATGTGACAAAATAATCCTGACGCTGCTGATTGAGTCGGAGCCTCTCTGATCTCGAATCGTAAATATCAAACATATTTTTTATATATTAATACAATTTATTATAATATAATTGGCTCCGACAGAAATGAATGTTGTGTACTTGTACAGCTGTGACTAAAACAATGATATATTCGCTGCAAACAGAACACACAACGTCAGTGCTCATCAAGGTTTATTATTCTTCTTAAGTTCAAATCACGTGATTGTTCCACACTCCAATTCAGAAGGTGGCTGTAATGCTGTAAGGAAGAAGCTTTCGCAAGTTTCTGTGTGATTTCAATCACCACTGTTAAATCCAGGCAAGTGTGTGGTCCAACATACTGGGCAAATCACCCAGTGTGTGTGTTTTGAAGATTGTAAGATAGGTTGAATCTCTCATTATGTCTGTGGTCTCCCAGGTTATTGAAACTGGTCAAGAGTGGAAAATCCTCTAATGTGCAGCAGCCCTCATGGGAAATTCCCTGCTGAGTCCCATCCTTTGTTGAGATTATTGACTGATGTTGACCATTTGTTCGACTAATGTTGTCCACTTAATGTAGAATTATGAAGATTCCATATTGCTGTATGCCAAATTTGTATTGGTACAGTTGTAATCTAAGAAGAAGCCTTCATGTAACTGTAGTTTCTACTGTAAAGGAGCTAAGATTTCATCATGGGGCCATTTTGGTCTAAGTAGCTTGTTTGAAGAGTACTGAGTTGTAGATGTACTGCAGATGAAGCCAATGGAACTCAGAACTTCACTTCGCTGACAGCTAATTATTTTTGCCCTCTTCAGGTCAATTTGAATCATATTTGGAAGACATTAGCATTTCTTTCCCAGTTATTGTGCCAAATTTCATGTTTGGAGCTTGTTCCCGCTCACGGAAGGAGTTGTATCTGATACTGATGAGCCAGCCATGCCCACATTCATCAATCAACTACTTAATGTATAGTGTAATGCTTGTCCTCAAAGCACATGCACAAAATAGTGGAATTTCTGTTCCAAACATGGCCTTGAGAAATCTACCAACTATTTTATAGGTGATTGGTTTGTAGCAGCCATGTTTATGGATCAATCTTTCCAATAGTAGTATTATGGAGTTCAGGCCTAACATGGTGCACTTCAAATTTGGTCCCATGTTTCTTGAAGCATGTGCACATCATGTCGAGTTATTGAATCAAGTTGTGTGATTCTTGCTCTTTATAGCTAAAATCAATTTAAGCAGCAGCAACAACAGCAATAAACCAGCACAAACAGAGAAAGGTTCTACCTCGAACAATGATAACAATAATGTTAATAAGTGGACAAAAACACAAAAAAGTCCTAAACTGATATAATCAGTCATTCAATACTGCCTTCATTATGATAGTAATTAATTAATGAATGGCCATGATACACACATTCTTTGCAATTCAAGACCATACACAAAGAAAGATTTGAATGTTTCACAGTCCCTTTTTAAGTGTCGGTATTAAAAAGCATAAATTGTTAACACTTATATTAGAAAAGTACAAAATATAACAATAGTACTTGAAAATGATACCACTACTACTTAGATGATCCCTTGGCTTTTATTCACAATTAACTTTTACTTTTAAAAATATACAATTACATGTTATATAAACAAAGGCCATTTTGCCAACCAGTTCACTCTAAATAATCCAGGAAAAAAGTGTTTTTAGAATTGTTTGCAAACACTATCCTTCAGGTCTAATGTATATGATCTACAGTTCATTCATCCTGATCCATGCACACAGCTGTAGTATCAGCCATAGCATCTTCTTGACCTCCTGGCTTCCATGTCTCATTCTCTGATAGGTGGATGACCTCAAGGCCAAGCTGGCAGCCCAAGAAGTGGAACTCAAGCAGAAGAACGAGGACGCTGACAATCTGATTCAGGCAAGACCATGTGCTCCCTCTTAGAAACACTGCAGAAACTGTCAGTCAAAGTGTTGGCTTCTGCTCACTTACACTGGCTCTAGTCTGATCTGAGGTTTGGTTTTATATGTCCAGCATTATCATATCTGTCTCTGAGATTTCTTCTGCTAACAAAGCTCCCTTTTGTTGCTCAAAAACTTGATATTTCATTTGAACAAAATCCTTCAAAAAATGTCCCCGCCAGTCTGGATAATCCATATATAGATTTCTGGTGTCTGATGTAGAAACTGCTCAGTACAAGATGAGAAATTCAGTGAAACATGGACTTAAGCCTCTGATCTGTTTAAGCTTTAGCTATAGATCCGATAGATGAGAGGACTAAACATTTTCATGTATAAATTTGTTGCAGGCTGAACTTTTCTTGCTGCTGATCTGGTTTTGTCAGAAAATGTGAATTAGCCTGGTGCTAAACTGACAACTCGATGACTTTTTACATCATATATCATATGCCCATGCTTTGAAAGCTGAGCCTCTGTTTGAACCTGCATCATTAACAATCAATAAATTCCATGTTCTGTCCATAGGTGGTCGGGGTAGAAACCGAGAAGGTGTCCAAGGAGAAAGCCATAGCCGATGAGGAAGAGGAAAAGGTGGCAGCCATTGCTGTGAAGGTCAGCGGCACACAGAGAGACTGTGAGGAGGACTTGGCCAAAGCAGAACCAGCTCTCCTAGCTGCTCAGGAAGCCCTTAACACTCTCAATAAGGTCAGTTACTCTCTCATCCCTGGCTATCTCTTATTGATTTGCTCAATCATACTTTTCTCTCCTAGATGTGTTTGTGTTTAAGAGGATTTGTGTTGTTTTTCCTTTGTTTGATTTCGTTTTCCCAGCTTCAGTGGAATAAGTTATGTCCACGTAGGCTTTGAACAGTATGAAAGATTATTGAATCACAGGACTTAGCCGGGTCTTTGCAAAAATAATGTCTTCTCTATGTTCTGCAAGAGTTTCGCTTCATCTTTGCATCCCATGTAGGTTTATGAGCAGCCTAGGGGATTTTAGAAAACACCCTCTATTTAAAAGGTGCTCTCTGCTCAAACAAGCAGAACCGACAGTTCAAACACTGCTTAGAGCTCTAATTAGTATTCTCTGTCGTCTTCTCAAAGTCAGCACAGGTTATTTTTCCTTTATTCTAATCCTTTCCCTTTTCTCCCTTTTTTCCGGGATTTGCAGTTGTTCAAACTCAATTAATGCTCTTTAATTTCCATCCAATATTCCCTCTCTTTTCTATGTCAGAACAACTTGACAGAGTTGAAGTCGTTCGGCTCTCCAGTGGACGCTGTGACGAATGTCACTGCAGCCGTCATGGTCCTGATGGCGCCTCGTGGGAAAGTCCCCAAGGACCGCTGCTGGAAGGCTGCAAAGGTGATGATGGCCAAGGTGGACGCGTTCCTGCTTGCGCTCAAAAACTTCGACAAAGAGAACATCCCAGACACTTGCCTTAAAGCTATTCAGCCCTACCTCAAGGTGAGTGTTCCAATTAGCCCTTATTCATTAAGTCAATGCTAACATTGGGCAGTGTGCAATGTCTGCTGCTGGGCAGGCTCAACTAATAAGTCATAAATATAGCATGGGCATGATTACAATGATGGTACCACATTATGGGTGTTGAGTGTCCAAATGACAGCCAGAGCAAATCAACCAGTTAATTAAGCGTTACAAATTTAACAGCCACCCTGATTATGAAGTTCACTGGAGCAGAAACAAGGTAAGTCAGTGCAGCAGATAAAACCTAACTTGTGTCTGAATTCACCAAGAACACCACCTGCCCTCAGTTTCCAGACACATTCATGGTTTCTCGTGTTTAATACGATTTTCTAATAAACAGGTGAGTAAGCTTTCTGGCCTTGTTCTGCTCCAATCTCACTCTGTGAACTTATGGTTGATAATTAGCTAATGTTGAAAACTTGGTTCAGGCTGATATTGCTGCGAAGTGATTATAATTTTGTCCGTTTATTGTCCTAGTTTATTTCGCTGTTGTTTGACTCCCATTCATTGTTTCAGCTTCCAATTCACCATTATCTAACTCTCTCAACAATGGCCCAGACTCATTTGAAACCACTGCTGTTTGCATGTGTTGAATCATAAACGTAAAATTTTTTAAGGCAAAAGTAGAGCTAATGTTAGAAATCAAATTTAACTGTCAATTTTAGCAAATGAAAGATACACACCAATTTAACATTCTTCAATTGTTACAAGAAAGTTGGGAAGAGAGCAAGTGAATCTATAACGGCAACTACAACAACAACAGTTTTCAGCCAGCAGTGACTGATATTTACATTTGAGGGATAATGTAACATATCATGTGCTTTCATGCAATGTGAACTGGTGGTGTTCTGTAAGTCCAGAACAAAACCAACAGAAGATATTTTTCAAGGTCAAAAAAGGTTTTCTAAGACATTTTCCTTTTTCTGTTACAACACATCCTGTGTTAGCTTTTAGCAACATTAGCTCCAGTGTCAGTTGAAGGTAATGTGTGAGATTCTGCATTAGATGTTCGATACAAACAAATTGAAACCTTCTTTGCCAACATTCCCACGATGAACTGGCCTAAATAATGATGAGCACATCGATAATTTTAAAACAGCCATAGGCTTAGATGGTAGTTACTACTCTACTAAGATTAGTTTAGTCAGTGTTATCATTTTTCAACATGACTGGATTTTGATTGCCGTTACTTCTTCATTATGTAGAGTTCAATTACAGATCGGAGTTAGCTGTGTAGCTGTCTCTCCCTGGCAAAGAAAAACATAAAATCGGAATGTATTGTTACATTTTATATATAAAGTAGAACAAATGTCAGAAAGATATTCTGGTCTTAACTCAGTTTTGTTCGTGCAAGTATGTAGCTTCTGCATGTGCAGGGCAATATAGCAATTTATTTTCAGCACCTTGTCTCACTCTGACTGGAAATTTGTGATGTTATATTTTTCATTTCTGCATGTGTGGATTCAACTGTTCTTCATCAGGACCCAGAGTTCCAACCAGATCTGGTGGCTTCCAAGTCGAATGCAGCGGCGGGTCTGTGCTCCTGGGTTATAAACATCGTCAAGTTCTACGAGGTTTTCTGCGACGTGGAGCCCAAGCGTCAGGCGCTGAGCAAGGCCAACGCAGAGCTGGCTGCTGCACAGCTCAAGCTCGCTGCCATCAAGAGCAAGATCAATGTGAGTTGTTGAGAGATTTATTTGCTGTATACCAACTTTCGTTTCAAAGTAATGCAATTTGACTTCTGAAAGACAGTGATCTCAGCATCTAGCTATGAAACTTTTCTGAGATTTCAGTATGGATCAACAACTCTATCAAACCCTGAAGATATGCAGTATAATAAGAATATGATGCTAGAGAAATGAAACCAAATAAGACAACAACAACCAGAGGCTATAAGCCGGAGCCCAACTTCAGGATATGACTTATTTTATCAAAGCTTGAGTGACAGTTGACACATGAGCAATGCCAGTAATGATAGAGCAGCAGCATATTTAACAATACAAAGCTGGTGTAAGGGCCATTAAAGGCTTTTACTGTTCATTAATCTGAAACCAGATCCATCAGCCTAAAAACACTATAGATAAAAGCAGCTGTAAATAATTGTTTCTCAGTCGCGTTGGCATTCGGCACAGAGAGTGGTGCTCGGGACTCTGCTGCTTCTATCCAACCCTGCAGAGTGACAACTCTTAAAAAGACAGAGTCGGACATCTTGTCATTTTTCAGCCCTCAGTCAGATCGGTTGAGCGGAGATAGGGTTCAGAGCCAAGGGGAATTAGCAATCCTCAAACTAATCTACTGAACCTGTGTGCCTCACCACCGATTAATCCTGTTTGTCCTTGTGCTAATTGCTTCCATATGCCAAATAAATCCATAGCGGAAGGGATCATAAGTTTCACCCAACTTTTCACACACTCCCAAGTTTCTCTCGTAGACAGACTTTAGTCCTTTTTGTTTCCTGTCTTTGAGGATTATTTATGACCATGCCGTATTTTAACCACTGCCAATTTCTCTCTATCTCTGTGTGTCTGTGCATATGTGTGTGTGTGTGTGTGTGTGTGTTTGTGGCCTATCAGATCCTTAATGCGAACCTGGCGAAGCTGACAGCCAAGTTTGAGAAAGCCACTGCAGACAAGCTCAAGTGCCAACAGGATGCAGAATCAACCGCTCGGACCATTTCTTTGGCCAACCGTCTGGTGAGGAGGGGAACAGTGGTCTCACACAGAGCATCCTTTAACACTCACAGACACACACACACACACACACACACACACACATAAACACTCACAGACACACACACAGAAACACACACTTTCTTGCAAACTCCCTCGCTCATATGATTTCATATATTTGTGTACTTGTTCAGGGGTATAAATGGAAAGAATATTCGTTCAGCCCTTCCCTTCCCCATCAATGTCAGACAATTTCCTTTAAATCATAAATCATTCAAATCAATACAAACAGACAGCACAGGCACAATCAGTTGAACCTTATACTTTACAGTGGTGCCACGAGCCCAGATATCCACAACCTGTTAATGTCCCAAAATAAACCCACAACCTATAGACAAAAAAGCTCAAAGTAATGTGAACAGATTCACATCTTTTTCCAAAGAGAAAATTAAAAAAATAATGATTTAGAGATGTGGATAACTTGTAAAATAAACAGCTTAAATGGAAAGTTCAACCAAAAGTGAAAACATACTCATTATCTACTCACCACTACACCGATGGAGCAGTCGGTGAAGAGTTTGACAAAACACTTTTGGAGTTTCAGGGGCAAAATCCAATATAATTGAGGTAAATGGTGACCGATTCTTCAAACGTTAAAAAACAACAGAAAACAAATGCATCCATACTGCTCCCTGTGATGTTCTCTGTGATCCACACACCAAACAAGGACACTGTTTACCCCTGAAACTCAAAAAGTGTTTAGTAGAATCAAACACTTTCCATTTTTGGATGAACTATCCCTTTAAGAAACTTGTATTTTTAGGCACATATACAGTAATACTACATATACAGCTATTTATGCTTGTTATTTCAGCTGTCTATTCCATAGGTACACAGTATGTATGTCTGCACACATGCACTCACATATACAGGCTTCATAAATCCCTTCCTATCTGCCAGTGTGTAAATCTGCTGCTGACAGCAGCAATACAAAATTGGGTGTTGACACTGTTGGTATTATTATCACAATTATTCAAAAGAAGCTTCCAAAGGGCGACGAGAGCAAAACAAGAACGAGGGTTTGTACTCGTCTGCTCGTCAATCACTTAATATCAATGCAAATGCAGTGAACCTGCTCAAGTGTACAGTGTTTACACGATGTGCACTGAAAAGTGAGAGTCTGTATCAAGGTGTGGAGCCTCTCAAGTTTAGAAGAGATAAGATATTGAGGTGAACTTTATTGATCCCTGGTGGGAAATTGGATCATTCTGCAGTAAGGAGGTGTTGGTACACGAGCAGGGAGGTGATGAGAGGATATGAAAACCTAATAAAAAAGGACTTGAAGGTAACAAGGACTTGTTGTTCTGGAGATTTTCTTTTTTCCTGAGCGTGTGCATCGACGACAGCAGACGTAGATTCATTTAGATTTGATTTTACAGGAGATTCCCAGAAGGAATGTGCTGGAGTGAAGTAAAAAAAAAAAATCTCTTGGTCTGTGTTTCAGGTGGGAGGTCTGGTGTCGGAGAATGTTCGCTGGGCGGAGGCGGTCGAAGAGTTCAAGAAACAGGAGAGGACTTTGTGCGGGGATGTCCTCCTCATCACTGCCTTCATCTCCTACCTGGGATACTTCACCAAACACTACAGACTGCATCTCATGGACAACATGTGGAGGTCTTACTTCAGCCAGCTGAAGGTGAGAGGCCTAGTTTTGAGTATGAGAATGCACCAGAAACAACAACAATGTCAGAGAGCCCTACGATTATTTTAGGGCTTTAAAAAACTTTACATTTGTTTTAATTAACGGTGCAACATTCATCAGTGTGACATCCAGATTTCAACATGTATGATTGTTTGTATTAGTTATGCTGGTGCATTCAGAGTACTGTGTTACAAGAACAGTTAGACGTTATAGTCTCAGTAATCTACTTCTCATTAACAGCTTTTTACCTGTCAGATATTCTTACAGAGTATGAATCCACAGATGAAAAGAGTCCCTAACCAAAGTCACTGTTTTCTCCTCGACATGGAGGCTGCAGGAACTGTGATGATCAGGATGGCCTGTTTGTTTTCTCCCACAATTGTGTGATGCTGGTGGAGGTTGTTGTAAAGAGAGCAGCACATTCATCAAGTTGAAGAAAGGCTCAGTTACCTTCTCTTTATTTTAGTCACACATCTAACAAAACCATCCCCACTGCAAACCTGCTGCTTGCTGCAATCACTGCTGTCGATCATGATGAATGAAAGAACGTAAACAGGATCAATCCAGTTACTGATTGTATCACAATTGTCTATTTATCAGTGTAAAGGGAACTTTCCCATAGTTGGTCTGTCAGGCGTTGCCATCTCTGCCCACAAGTCAATAACAGTCCAGGCTGTTCTTGTGTGTAGTTCCTTAATGATGGAATAAGTTACCAAATGCTCTCAATTCCTCTCTGTCTTTAATGATCTCTTGAAGACTTGTGTGCCTACCTAGCACTTAGTGTGCACGTTCACTGCATTTCTTCACCTGATCTCCTTCAATTTGGTTTATGGAAGAGATGTAGCACTAATTCTCCTGTACTGGAGCTTCAGTGTTGTCACTTTGGATAAAAGTGTCTCGCAGGTCAGTATAGGCTTATGTCAAGGACACATTTAGCTTTATACCCCACGCAGTGCCTGTTGTGAACATGCCTGGTTAGGTGGGCTGTTTGCTTGGCCTGTGGTGATGATGGTTGCTACTTTCTTTCTGAAACTAGAAAAGTTACCTGCAGTAATTGAGCCGCAGCGAGTAAAGAGCTGCTGCAGGACTCAGTCCACAGAACCCTGAAGCCACCGCTGCTGCACAAAGAGCTGTTCACCTTGACTCAGGCCACAGAACCCTGAACTGGAGAATCAGTTGTTGTTGCGCCTGTCATGTTTGGCAAAATCTCTTATGGCGATGAGTCCCAGCCTGCATTGCTGCAGAACATTGCCAACTGTTTGTATAAAGTGTATAAAGGAAAACGTTTTCCAAACTGCACCCTTTCAACACTACACATGTTACGTGTGAGCTGATCACACCTCATGATGAACTGTTCTCGAGATCAGCGTTCCACAAACAGACAGACTGAGATTTGTGGATTTAGTGGTTAGAAGTTCAAACGTAATGTATGTGTTCAAGTATGACTGACTACCGTTGTTTCTCTTTAAGATGCTAAAGGTAATACACATGATTCAAACACCAAATATCATCTGTCAGGTTCCAATCCCGGTGACGCCTGACCTGGACCCTCTGACCATGCTGACTGATAGCGCTGACATCGCTATATGGCAGAACGAGGGCCTGCCTGCTGACAGAATGTCCACTGAGAACGCAACCATTCTCACCACCTGCCAGCGCTGGCCCCTCATGGTGGACCCCCAGCTGCAGGGCATCAAATGGATCAAAACCAAATATGGGGACGACCTGCGTGTCGTCCGCATTGGACAGAAAGGGTAAGAGGCTTCACAGTTAAATGTGCATCTGTCACTTTTAGTAAAAGAGTTTTGGACACATGAATTCCTGCTGTTCTGCCCTGACAGATACCTGGATGCCATGGAAAGAGCGCTGGCAGCAGGTGACGCCGTTCTGATAGAGAACTTGGAGGAAACAATGGATCCTGTTCTTGGACCTCTGTTGGGCAGAGAAACCATTAAGAAGGGCAGGTAAGCAGTTTCACAAAGTTATTTACATTCTGAAACTTTCTGTTTGGTATTTGATCTGAGTATTGTTTTGGTACCCGGTGAAATGCGTATAAATTATTGAAGGTAAATTTATAAAAACTTTGAATTAGAAAACAATATTTTAATGAAGACAAGTAAATTCATTTTACTTAAATTCTATGACTTATAAAAGTATATATTAGTGAATATACCTTTAAAGGAGCCTTTTTATGTCTAGATAGAGGGAGGGTTCTTATCCAAAGAGTCAACCATGTTCCACCGCCATGTTTCTCCAGTAGCTCAGAATGGACAAAGCTGACATTTGCTCTAGAAACGGTCTTTCTTGATATCTGATGTTCCTTCATGCATGGTTCAGCACTTTTAATATGATTTGTTAACAAAAAGAAAAATATAGTCAGTACTTAGTACTTCCTAATGACAGTGAGATGACATAATTGTTGATCGTGTTCTATCCCCTTAATGGTGTCATTTGGTATCATGGGAATCTTCACTTCTATTCAGCTGCTCTCACTTACCCACACAGGTACATAAAGATCGGAGACAAGGAGTGCGAGTACAACCCTAATTTCCGCCTCATCCTGCACACCAAGCTTGCCAGCCCTCATTACCAGCCGGAGCTGCAGGCTCAGTGCACACTGATAAATTTCACAGTGACCAGAGACGGTCTGGAGGACCAGCTGCTCGCCGCGGTGGTCAGCATGGAGAGACCTGACCTGGAAGAGCTGAAGGTAAGAATGTCAGTGGAGGCAGAGATATGTAATATGAACACTCAGGCCCAACAGTCCTCTTATGAAAGCACATTTAAATTCACTAGATCTGGATTTTCTTTTGGATCTGTACCACATTGCACAGTGGGCCTCTTACTTTTTACTGCACAAAAATTAGCTCAGTTTTCAGCTGGACTTAATGTTCACTGTGTTCACCACAGCATCTCCGCTCTGATCCTTCTGTGTGAGCCTGAATCAAGTTGTGTGTGTGTGAAAGTGAAAAACTTATTCCTGGATCTGCTCCCTGATCTAGATCTGCACCAATAGTAAATGGATTGCCTCATGCATCCTTCCACCAAGTTCTGTGGTAATCCGTCTAATAGTTTATACATTATCCTGCCAACTAACAGACAGAGAAACAAAGTGACCACATAACCGCGCTGGCGGAGGTAGCTAGGAAAGAGTCTCACTCTCCAGGTGACAACAAACAAACAATCAGTGGAGTCTTTGAGTTGGTCTTTGAGCGTTTCTTTTGTGCAGGTGTAATTAAAAGAAACCCCTCGCTCGTCATTATCCATCTTCCTACACAGAGGCAAGAAAACTCTCCCTGTCTTTTAACAAACAATCAGCTGGTGCCTTTGATTAGTGGCAAACTAAGTGGATGTGTGATCATTATGGGGCTTTGGATCCTACACCTAAGGAGACTTGGACCCCGGATGCCTCTGTGTCAGTGTGAGATTGTGTTTGTCTGTGTGTGCATGAGTGCCGGTGTTCAAGCGACATGTCTGGGAGGAACATAGAGTAATCTGGAAATTATATATTTCCATTTTAAATGTGCTTTTGACTTACCTTACCCTAACCCTGCTATATGCTCCACTATGTTCAGTAGCTTTTTCTGCCACTAGATCTTAGGCAAGTGGGTTTATCGTAGCTCTGCTGCTGAAAACATCTTCACGCTGAGACTGAACTGGAGGTTGAGACTGTAGAGTTTGGGACCATGAGACCAAAGCAATGAGCTGAAAGACAGTAAAACACCTCAGACAGCTGAAGGGATCTGCAGTGTTGGGTTTTTCTTTATGGGTTTGTCCTGTCAGGTTATTTCACCTTACACAGACACTTAAAGCATTCTGTGAATACAGTTTAGTGCTCCATTGCTTTACAGCACAGAGAGTAGGGCAGACTCCCTCTCCATGAACAGAAGTAGAGCTTGCACAGGCAATGGCAAATATAAGAGCACATAAAGAAAAAGTTTTGTTGTGAGGTTGTTTCATATGGATTATTATGAGAAACTCACTTACTTCCTGAGAGCGCTGCTGCTTTTAAACAAGGGATAAACATTTATTTTTATTTTTCTATCCGACAACCAACAAGGGGTTCATTTTTACATGTGTCATGTTTACGTGTTACACAAACACACACACACACAGACCCATCTGTCAAGATCAGCAGAAATGCAGTGCTCTAGTGGACCATCAAAATATCCATAGTTCCATTTGCTTTCATGACCCTGTTCAGTTTCCAGCCTCTTAGACAGTATCAAAGAAGAAAGTATTTATATTTGCATGTCATGGCTTGTAGCATCCATGAAGCATGAACCATTCAGACAATAATCCATTAATCCTAAATAAGAAATCTAATTAACTTTGAAGCACTAACAATTTAACACTCTGTCACAGTCACCCTGGGTACTGTTCCTGTGACACTCACACATTTATTATCAAGCTCAGAAATTGGGTAATTGTGTCTGGATGGTATCCTCAAGGGAGTTTCATCAGTTTTTTATCACTCTGGCAGAGTCATTTATGTTCACACATCCACATCTCCAAAATCAAAGCAGAGGCAGGTACGAGACGCTCTAAGATGGTTTCCCTTTTTAATTTAAATGGCTTTCTTTGTTGCGTGGATCCTTGACCCTTGACTGTGAGGAGGAGAAAGCTGTCGATCCACTCTTTGATCAGTATCGCTGTCTCCAGCAGAAGCTAAAAGATGGTCAGAGTTAATGGCTATAGCTCGGTACACTGTGTTCAGTACATCAGATTCCTGACTGCTGTGCGACCAACTTCCAAGAAGCAGCAGATAGTTACCATATCCACAGCACGGTCCACGGTGTGAATGTAAATGTTGGTAATTAAGCAGAGCTCCAGCGCCTAATGATGCCTCCCGCTCGTCTCTATCGACAATCTGCTCTTTTCATGTCAGATGTTTGAAACGGATTTGCCAATGGCGCTACTGTACCACAGCAATTAGACAGCACTTTGACACACTTCCACTGTTTTCTTAAATGGGTCTCTTGTTAGTCGAGGGCCGAGGAGAATCAGAAAACCCTCTTGGTTCTCGTCTGGCTGACGGCGGTGTCTTTAAGAGATCAGAGCTGTAGATAATGTGGGAACTCTGTTAATGGGTCAGGAAGATTTACTCTAACACAATGCTATTTGCATTTTGATGGCTTTCCGGAGGGCGCCCTTGTTTGCGTTGGGGCCTCTGCAGGCGACACTTCATTCAGACCTGTAGGCTTCAATACACAAATCTGCATTTTTAATAAACTGAGAGAGGGGGAGAAAAAAACTCTGCAAAACACTGGAATCCTTTTAAGTCTAATGTCCCCTCAGCAAGTGAAATGTTATTTAATGAAGCTTGTTTAATTAGCATTTCACTGAGATCGGAGGGTGAGGGAAAAAAACAAGATCTGGATACTCACTTATCATTTTAATTAACAGTGAAAGTTGAAGGTGGGTGTGGGGGGGGGGGGTGCTGAGCACACTCTCAAAACACGGCCAGCAGAATGAAGCGCTGAATGGCTCTTTGTTGTCAGTAAACAACCCGGACTGATAACTATCGCCCGACTGATAGCGGAGCCCAAATTGTCTGTACCTGTTTAATCTTTGAATGACTCGGTGTCATTATACCTCTTAATGAGGTTAGCGTTGCTTCTGAGCCGTAAGATGACTACTGGGTGAAAGAGCTCTCATTCAACGGAGCAAAGACGGGCTAAGGAGCTTAAAATGTCAAGTTGCCTTTTTGGAGAGCGCACAGGGGGAATCAGTCCACAACCTTTTATCACAATAACTAACTCGTCTGGTGTCCCTCTCCTCATATGAGTTTGCATGTGTGCATCCTTCTGCTTGTTTGTTCCGGCACCATTCTTGCGTGGACATTTGGCGTTAATGAGAGCTAAAAGGCTGCACTCCCAAAAGTACCTAAAGTGGCACTCAGTATCATTGGCCTAAAAAAGAATGATAGATATAATATCTAATTTTTATTCCAGTATCATTCTGCTGACTGGTTAATTGTTTGTTTTTCTCAAGCAAGAGTAATTACAAGTACAATGTGCCGGCGGAAAGCCAATCTTTAAAACTGACTCATTACTTCATCCAGTTGGGAATGTTTGAGCGTGGATGGCATTTCCCCTCAGGAGATCCGAGTCTGGGCCAGCAGAAGGTCACCACTGAGTCACACAGGCAAATTTCCTCAGTTAAATGTCCACCATTCAAACCAATGTTGTGCTTTTTCTCGGTGCTCTGAGCGCAGGCATGTCAGGTCTTTGCCTTAAAAGTATCACAAATCACACCAGTTCGGTTTCCCTTGTTCACTTTTGGCAGAGAAGTTTTAAAGTATGGAGAAAGAAACAATGCAAATATAGAGCATAAAATATTTAACAAGTGTAGGTTCAATTAGTTTAAAAAATTGTGTAAAATACCTCTCATCACCGCAAAAGGAAAAACTGTCATAAAAAGGCCAATTAAGCAGTGTGATCTCCAAAAGAATTAACTCCACTGGCTCTGTATGCCTTTTGTCATGGGAACATTATGCCGCAAGGACCAGGAACAGCCCCCCCCCCCTCCAATCCCCACGGCAACCTACCAGCTCCCCTGGTGATGGGTCAGGGGCAGGAACGTCTACAACCAGAACGTTATTACCACTGCCTGTTTGGGATCATGCCACTCAAAAAACATCAACTTTTATCAGTCGCCAAAAAATCCTCGAGTTGGCAATTCTCCCAACAGACCAGCCTCCCATGATTACAACAATTCAGAGGTCGCAGAGGCTTCAATTAAAGGAAACTTCAATAAAAGCAAAGTCATTATCGAGCAGAAACAAGAAGCTGCAACCGACTATAATGAAGGACAAAGCGGGATGAAGCTATAAAGACAAGCAACCATGCCTTGTCAACTTTGTTCTCCAAACGCCTCTCAGACAGCACTCTTTGAAAAATTGAAAAAAAAGTTAGAACAAAGGCAGAAAAAAAAATAATGGTTTGAGTTAAGCTTTATTAGACGACGGGGTGCACTAATCCATATGCTGAGGTGTGAGCAGAACCCTGGGACTGAGCAGCGTGTGTATGCGTGCTTATTCTGTCTGATGCCTGTAAAGGTTCATAATTAAACCCATAATGCCATGTATCAAATGATTCACAATGAGTGTGTGTGTAGTGTTCCCATCAAAGCTCCTTCTCCTTTCCCTCGAATCGACGGTGTCATCACACCGAGGGTTGGGTCGCTCTGCAGGTTTGATGTTGGCAACCAGACGGCAGCTGGCTAATCCAGCCCAGAGCGCTTCCTTTATGGGTCCAGATAGCTGATGCAAAGCATATTGATTAGTTCTGCCTTTGAGGTGCCCTTCAGTATTCACGTCCTCATATTGACCCACACCTTGAACTTCCCCCTACGCCTCAAATTATGATGATGGAAAAGAAAAGAATCTGACAGCAAGCATATGGTGTATGTGAGAAATCCTCTGACATGCAGAATCTGTCAAACAGAAAGTTTTTGTGTGTTTCTGTGTTTCTTAGTCTGACCTGACGAAGCAGCAGAACAGCTTCAAGATCACCCTGAAGACGCTGGAGGACAACCTGCTGTCCCGTTTGTCCGCCGCTTCAGGAGATTTCCTGGGCGACACAGAACTGGTGGAAAACCTGGAGACAACGAAACGCACCGCCGCCGAGATCGAAGAAAAGGTACTCTTCTTTTTGTATTGTTACAGCACCTTGTCATGTGATCAGAACTTCTCAGCTCCAATCAACGATAAAGATTACAGATAATAAGTTTCAGTGCAAGCATTTAGTGGATATTAGGAATCAATAAAATAGTTAGGAGATAACTTTAAAATTCAAATGCACACTGTCTGTTACTATAGATAGATGGACACGATAGGACAAATTGGGAAAGTAAAGTTTAAGTCCTGTATTCTCCTTTTCTGTTTATGTTATACATAAATATATATTTACATATATACACCTCTTATCCTCTTGAGGGTTGCAGGGGGAGCTGCAGATTTTCCTTCTGAAGCATAATTGTTCAGGCATTTGCTGGCTTAAACAGAAAAGTCTAATAATTATCATGTTCCATGCAGTGTGGGAACATATTCTAAGGAACCGTGAAATTGAAATAGCTCTGCTCTTTACTGGAGGGTGTTTTATTGGATAGTGCAGAATTTCATCATTAGCTGACTGATGAACCTTTAGTGTATGAATATGTGTACAGATGTGCTCTTGTGTCTGTGAGTATGATTCCCTCTGTGTTTGCACTATCTTTACTGTAGGTGAAAGAAGCCAAGGTGACAGAGGCCAAAATCAATGAGGCTCGGGAGCACTACCGACCAGCAGCAGCACGGGCTTCCTTATTGTACTTCATAATGAACGACCTCAATAAAATCCACCCCATGTACCAGTTCTCTCTCAAGGTATACTGTCTGTTGACATGCCATGTTTCCTCCCTGCCTCACAGGCCCCCTGTGAGACCCCTCTTTACACTCAGCCCTCTGTTCCTCCCCTCCCTTCTCCATTTTCTCACCATGTTTTATGCTCTTTGTCCTGCTTTCATTGTGTTTGTGGCTCCCTAATGTGGTTACGTAGAGGATAATGTCTTTCATATTGTCAGCCAGCGAGTGCTGAGAGGAGGCAGCCTGAGATATGGTTTGCAATCACTCCAGACTCTGCAGGTAGCTGCCCAGGCCCAAGTTATTTCCCAACGTAATCAAATGAAAACACATTCAGTGTTGATATACCTTTGACCTTCTGAATGAAATAAAATGTTTTACAGGATGTGTTCTTCACACCAGGTGAGAGCAAAGTGTGACAGCTTAATTGACAAAAATGACAGCGTGGTGCTCAGAGTAGAAGATAAAGACATTATTCTATCACCTTAGTGATGTTAGTATTGACAGTCACTCATTATTTCAAGAATTCAGTTAGACTACAATTTTGATTAGACAGCCACGGCTTCAAGGACAAATCCCAGGAAAAGACCAAAACCAACAGTTTGTTTATCCTTCTCTCAAAACTCTGACTTCCTTATGCTGGATCAGGCCTAACTGCATCATATCTATCATCTCAAATGAAACTGACTAGATAATGTCCAACTTATAACTGAGCCACATTCAACACAACAGTTAGTTATTGAATCATGCCATTTGATTTATTCATCCATGTCTTTTAGAAAGTGACTCTCTTGTTGACAAAACTATTCATTTGTGTTGTGTGTCAATCCCCAGGCGTTCAGCGTGGTCTTCGAGAAAGCAGTTCTGAAGGCCGAGCAGGACGAAGTTCTGAGCAAGCGGGTGTCCAGCCTTATTGACAGCATCACCTCCTCAGTCTTCCAGTACACCACCAGGGGCCTGTTTGAGTGTGACAAGCTCACGTACATAGCCCAGCTCGCTTTCCAGGTAGGAAGGGAGGCCGCTTTCATTTTCCGAATGATTTGTTTTTAGAACAAGTTGGCCATTGAATCAGCTGTTCCTGAGACCAGAGGACCTGTTTGGATTTCATCAAGTGGAAAGGAAGTGCGGTGTGTTTTCGAAATACAGCATCTCCAAGTCATCTATGTTTGTTGTGTCCCCAGATCCTTCTGATGGATAAAGAAATAAACCCTGTAGAGCTGGACTTCCTTCTGAGATACCCCGTCCAACCAGGTGTAACATCATCGGTGGATTTCTTATCCAACCACTCCTGGGGAGGGATCAAGGTACTGTGTGGCTGTGTTGTTGCTGCTACTAAAATGTAATGAGCTGAGTTCTTGTTGTGACTCGCAGAGGTGAAATCAATTAGAATGTCATGTAAGTGAGTGGTCAACGAGTATTAGGTGATGCTGGATCCTCTGCGAAGTGGTGACAACAACTGTAGAGCTGAAGACAAGTAATTGGTTAGACAAATGACAGAATATTTTCAATTATACTCTATCCAAATATGATGATTAGCTGTCATACCTGTCTGTCATTAACCAACCAAATCAAATCTTCCTGGTTTTTCAGGATTACCAACCCTATCTTTAATACAGTTTATCCAAGAAACATATTTGAACTAACTCCTCATCCCTCATGTGATGTTACATGTTGCAGCACAGCCAAAGTGAAACCTTTCTCAGCACTGGACGGTTGATTAAAACAAATATATAAAAATGATAATCTACAGTCAAATAGTGTTATAATCCACATGCATTGAGCGAACTAAAGTAACTAAAGTAAATGGACTGAGAGCAAAAAGAATCAGTACAAAACTTTAGTGCTAAGGTGTAATTAACCAAATAAAGCTACTTTTACATTTCAAAATCCACCTTTGATCAAGAGATCAAGCTTTCCTCTTGACTTTCATAAAGATGTATTAGAAAGGTATATGCACACAGTGTTAAATTGTAGATCAGCTCCATTTTTGGAATCCCATGTAGCTGCCCCTCAATGTTGAAATGTCAGAAATATGGTCTCCAGTTGTAAAAAATATAATTGACTCTTATGCCTTTTTATCCACCCTATCATGTATGAGAGGCCTGACTGAAATCCACAGTTTCCCTCAAGTTATTTTAGCACTTGGCTGCTCAACCCAGTCTGTGGAGTTGCCTCTTATGATGCAATTTGTGCAGCCCAGTCTCCCAGCAACAACTCTGCCTTAACTTGAAAACACAGTTAAGGATTAATTGAAATCTATTTTCTCCCTTTCACCCAAACCTTCGGTCTGACGGCACGTGATTCTCTGGGGCCCAGCTTTGCTCTACGACCCTGGTTCATTTTAAAAGCAGCTGAGCTCTGCGTACCCATAATTCCTCTTAAAGGACAGACGTCTGGCAACGCAATGCTGTGAACGTCAGACAGCAGAGGCTCCCTTGCTTGTCACATCAGTTTAGCAGCCAACGAAACCGAAGCAGCAGCGTGGTTTTTTCCCCCCTCTCATGCTCATGAATTTTTCAATCTGTACCGCCTAGAATATTGACTTAACCTAAACTCCTCCGAGGATTCAGAGACGGCCTTTCTCCAACTGCTCTCGAACCACCGCGGATGTTTAAAGTACCGCTAATCAAATTGTGTCACTCGATTTTCTTATTGCAGTTGGATACATAATCAGTTGGAAAGCTTTAACGAGGATAAGATCCTCTGAATGCTTGGCTCTCCTGAGGATATTAGCAGAGCAGGAGTCCCATGAGGCAGTGTGTGTTCTCCCCTCACGGGGGCCGAGAGGTTGCCAACCGCCTGCAGTAATTAGACAGACAGAGTTGACGTGACAGACAGTGTGCCGGGCTATTTCGTCTCACTCCACCATGCCACCTCATTCGAAGTGAAGGTTGTGGGAGAGCTAAAAACTGCATACATTTCTTTCCGTGGCACCTTGTAGCCGACTCCATGTGTCTACTGTGGGCGGGCTCCAGGACCCTCCTCACAGATGATATAGTAGAACAGACAGCCAGTGTGTGTGCTTGTATGCTTGTCAGGGAGTATACCTGCTGGAGGCTGCACTGCGTGACACTGCTGTTCTCCACAGCTGAGATAAGGTGTCTGTCAGCTTGGGCATCACAATAACCCCCTCTTGTTTTGCAACGGATGCATATTCAGTCCTCCCCACCCCCCGAACGTTCTGAAAGGGATCGTGATTACTCAGCCTTTCCATTTTAAATATTATTTATATAGGCATGAGGAGAGATAAACAGTCCTGTCTAACTTTTTTCCCTCTCTTTTTCCCTCCAACTTCTGCAAACAAAGTTTGTCAATTTTTCCTGTTTCTTGCAAAATGGCTCTGAAGTGGTCAAAAACTTGATCACACTGAAGCAGCACTTTAAAAGAAGATGTAGTCGTTTTTCCTATATGAATAATTTTTATTTCCCTCCCACACCAGGCCCTGTGCTGCTTGGAAGAGTTCAGAAACCTGGATCAAGACATCGAAGGTTCGGCCAAACGCTGGAAGAAGTTCGTGGAGGGCGAGTGTCCTGAAAAAGAGAAATTCCCCCAGGAGTGGAAGAACAAAAACTCGCTCCAGAGGCTATGCATGATGAGGGCGCTGAGGCCTGACCGCATGACGTATGCCGTGAGGTGAGAGGTGGAATCTTAGCTTGACGTTTGCTCTGTGATCTGTGAAGGATTTTACTGACCTGTGCTCCTTGTGAAGGGTAACAGGTTAAACTGTTTAACCTTTGACTTTAGAATCTGAGTTGAAAGAGCACCTAATACAGACAAACAGAAACAACTTCAATTATACGACTTTCCAGGGAACAATCAATGAGCCTCATTATTAAACAAGGCGAGAAACAGTGCTCACCTCTCGAAATGTCATCATGTCAACTTTGGGCACAGTGCTCACAGGGTATTTATACGCTATATCTTATCTGGATATTGAAATTCAGAAAATATCAAATAAATAGCCGATTTCAGACATGACCTCCAGAGGATGTCCACATATTTGGGCAGACTTTAAAAGTTCGCCTTTGAAACATGAATAAGGCAGCAGGAGATTATCTGCTCAGACACATTCACAACAGTACATAAGTATGGGGGGCACAGCAGGCAGAGGCAGAACGTAACGAATGCATTCTCCGGAGATCAGGTGTTTTTATTCGTAGCACATCAACACCAGCATCGGCCCTTATCACCAATAGCTCCCCTGACATCTTCGTTACTTTCTT